>NC_040084.1:25691896-25994927 GCF_003369695.1 Bos indicus x Bos taurus
CTCATGTGAACTCAATGCTTTGGCCCTCTCGGGGCCTTAGAAAGGGCCCATGCAAATTAGGTATTTGAAGCTTGAACTTTATTCACTTAAATTCGCTTCTGCTCACCAATCTCTCTATATTCACTAAAGAAAAGAAGTAGCCCAAAGTGAGCCAGGAGCTTTGTCCCGGCTCTCCCAACTCTGTACCTATGGGCCATCTTTTGGGAATTACTCATGTTATCTGTTAAGTGTTGGCCCTTTCTCATCTGCAAAAGGAAGTGCAAAATCAGAATTCCAGTCATGCGACCCTTTGTGGCTCTACCTGGAAGGTATATCATATTAAATTATGTCAGTTATGTACATTTTAATCTGAATGGTTTCTATCAGTTAACAGCACCATTTCTGTAACTTACACTGATGTCACCATTTATGCAATGATCCAGAACTTGAAAATAGTTTAACTCAACTATAGAGAAGTAGGTATATAGCACAAAGAACTTACGAAAAGAGAGAACAAACAGGCTATCATTCTGCATACTGTCACTAAAAGCACAGTGGAATTTTTTTTCCCCCAGTTTTAAAAAAGTTGGCCTTTGGAAAAAATCTGCAAAATTCATACAAACTTCTTATAAAAACAATTCAAATGCAGAAATTTATATAGCAAAATAAAAAAAAAAATCTCTCATCCCCAAATTTCACTCCTGAGGAGAATTACTGCTCACAGTTTAGACAACTGCAGCCTTCCAGAACTGGTGTATGCAATGGTAAGATGACATTTTGAGATATTAACTGAGGATTTTTTTTTCCCACTGTATTTCCTGGTGGTCCTGGCCTTTCACCTACTCCATAAACTAGAACATTTTGTATTCACTGCTTCAGGGAAAAGATGACCCAACTGAATGCATTTTAAAAAGGAAGGCAACAACTTTTGAATCTCAACATTTTGAGCCCTTGTAGAAATAGAAAAAGAAACGGAATAAAAAGAGATTTGGGAGAATATGTAATAAGTCCAAAGAAGCCTTAGAGCTTTCAAGACTAGATAAAAAAGCTATCAATTCTTGGAAGAAGAGAGCGATTTAGAGAGGAAAAAAGGATCCCTAGCAGCTTATACAGCTTCATTCTGAAAATTAGAAAAAGACCACATTTTGGTGAATGAATTATAATAAGGTACCTTGTTGAGCAGATCCTTCCCAGGGGCAGTGGCTTAGGTGGCTGACAACACCTTCATATAAAGACACAAGCCCCTCCTTCTTCCAGCAAACTTGGCCCCATGCCATTGACTTTGTAGATTTCATCCCTACTCATACTCAAGCAAGTACTTTTGTGTGGTGTTCATCTCACACAACTGTATTGCTGCATCTTTTCTTAGGGATTCCTGGGAAAGAAGGTCCTCTGCCCTGACTTCTCAAGGCAGATGAACTTGGTGGTGGAGAGGCAGGGCTCAAGCAGGTTTAGCAGATCTGAAGGTGGAGAGGCCGTGCCTGCTGTCCTGGTAGTCCCTCAGGCAGGGCTGGTGTCAAGGCCCCAGGAAACGCCAGTGGAATATGTCTAGACCCACTGGACTTCAGACGTTCTCTCAGAATTTCCTACAGTGTAGTATGAATGGAATGATCCTTGGGAAAGGCATGGAAGTAGCTGGGAGAGCCAGACTCTGGAAGGGGAGGAGGCAGAAGTGACTGGCACGATCCTAACATGGATGACTGGACAGGGTAAGAATGGATCCCTGGATACCAGTGTGTGTGTGTTATCACTTAGTCGTGTCTGACTCTTTGTGACCCCATGGACTGTAGCCCTTCACACTCCTCTGTCCCTGGGATTCTCCAGGCAAGAATACTGCACTGGGTTGCCGTTTCCCTCTCAGGAGATCTTCCTGACCCAGGGATTTAACCCAGGTCTCCTGCATTGTAGGCAGATTCTTCACCATCTGAGCTATAGGGAAGTCCCCAAGATACCAGTACTTGATAGAGGACAAAATCAAGGACAAGATGTCTCTTCACCCATATTTTGACCCTAAATAAGCCTTTCTGGAGCACAACTGCAATATCAGGAATTAATTTTATATGACCACATAAAAATAAGGCTAAAACAGAAAATAAGTTCATTATTTTTTAAAAAATGACACTTCCTGCATATCTGAATTTGTAAATCGAAATTCATACTTCTTTAGCATTGTAATGATAATAACATTG
The DNA here is from genome assembly GCF_003369695.1 of Bos indicus x Bos taurus. Lineage (NCBI taxonomy): Eukaryota > Metazoa > Chordata > Mammalia > Artiodactyla > Bovidae > Bos > Bos indicus x Bos taurus. Next base: position 25,694,065 of record NC_040084.1, read on the forward strand.
TATGTATATTTCACAACATACTCCGAACAATCTGTTTGATGAACACATATGAGTCAAGCTTCTTAGAAATATCCCTTCAAAATATGGCTCAGTGTAGCATTTATCTAACCATTTGCTGGATGTTTAAGTTGTGGTATCAGCATTTAATTCTTATAAACATTGCATCAATATTTATCCTTTAACCTAAACTAACTATTGTTATTAATATCACAGCCTCTTCCAATTTTTTTGTGTACCTAGATGCCAGATATTGAGAGCTGGAAGCGTGCACGCACATTCCATCTGGCAGTGTACATACAAACACACATTCATATCAGTGTGAGAAATCATGTGCTAAAATTCATGTTTAGATCAATTTTAAAAATCTTTTTATCAAGTGAATATTATTTTGTGGCAAGTGTATATCTTAAAGCTATGAGATGGAGGCCCTCTTCATGGGTGGAGCTAGAAGGCTAGGAGATGGTCTACTCTGGTCAGCTCTCTACTTCAGTGCCTTATCTTCTCCCTTCCTCTGCCTCTGAGTCAGTTTCAAGGTGTAGGTATGATACCTCATCCCTTTCCATGTCATTTTCAAGGTGTGGGTGTGATACCTCATCCCTTTCCATGTTCAGGGGTCAGGAATACCATGGACAAGATTTAGGATATTGATCTGGAAAAGGTAGGTAGCTTAGGTGTCTTTTATGGTTTCTTTGACTCTTGCTTCTGTGATTTAATATCAACTGTTGGGAGGTTAATCATGCTCTCCTTTGTGTTTCCATAATTCTTAATATATAATTCAGTTTTAGCACTTACCATCTTGTTCTTTCCAGAAAATACTGTTCCAGAAGAGGAACATTTCCTTTAGCTTTAAAACCTGTATAACTTACCTGTAAAACTTGGTGAGTACTAGTTTTTCCATGAAGGCCTTCTGAATGAATGAATGAGTCATACACATTTTCACAATGCCTTAAATACAGTGTGGACAAGCTCTTCTTCAAGTGTATACATACTTTTAAAAAAGTACAAATGTTCCTATTTTAGTCTCCCTTAGTTGTCTTTAGACCGACCATATAGGTGTCTAAGGGTTCCTGCTTTAGACTGGATTTATAGAAAAGGACTGGAATTGGCCCAAATGTCTCACATCATATTCTTGCAGCCACCTTTGGTAGATGACATAATGAGAGAAGCATATGTACCCGTAACAACTACTACTGTGTATGGAGGATGGATTTGGTACATGTTAAATAAAAATGGGGCTATGTCTGCTTTTTACATCTGAGAGTTAGGAGAATCAAAAGGCTGCCCATCCGCCCAATTTTGTTACTGGGATGTCTGGGTGGATCCCATAGAATGCAACACAAAATGAAGTAGAGCAGAGAGCATGTGATAAGTGCTCTGTAAGTAATGGGGGGATCAACCTCAAGAAGATGATTGTTTTCTTCTTATATATTTTTATTTTCACGTAAATTTCAAACTTACAGAAAAGTTGCAAGATGATTTCAAAGGATTCAATTATATCCTTCACTTAGAATCTCAAAAAGATAAAAACTGAAACTTGCAGACATGAGGTCACTTACCTCTAATTATTTGTGTATCCTAAAATCAAGGACATTTTAAAAAATATTTATTTGGCTGCGCTGAGGCTTAATTGCGGCTTATTGGATATTAGTTCCCTGACAAGGGATCGAACCTGCACCTCCTGTGGTGGGAGCACAGAGTCTTAGCCTCCTGACCACCAGGGAAGTCCCAGGGACATTCTTTTACATAACTAAGCGTAATGATCAAAATCAGGAAGTTAACATTGATACATAACTCTTATTTAAGATACCGACAGATTTTTCAAATTGTCCAAGTAATTACCTTTATAGAAAATAAACTAGCAAGAACCCAGTAGCAGCAGAACAAACAAACAAAAAACCCTGCTGAGTCTCACACTGCATACAGTTTAGTCTCCTTTTTCCTGGAATAGTTCTTCAATACTGCTTTTTATTTTATGACACTGACCTTTTTGAAACGTGTGGCCAGTTACATTTTAGAATGTTCCTCACTTTTTGCTGATGTTTTCTCATGATTAGATTTGGGGTATGCACTTTCAGCAGGCATTCCACAGTAGTCATGCTGTTTCCTTTCCAGGGTATCATACCAGGAGGCATGTGATATGGATATGCCCCATTAATGATAATGTCTGATCATTTGGTTAAGAGGTGTCTGCCAGATTTGTTACCAAAAAGTTGCTACTTTTTTCACTGCAGTTAATGAAGAAACTTACAGGAGAAACTTAAGACCATGTAAACACTCTTACTGGTCTTCCCTGGTGGCACAGACAGTAAAGAATCTGCCTGCAATGCAGGAGACCTGGGTTTGAGACCTGGGTTCGATCCCTGGGTTGGGAAGATACCCTGGAGAAGGGAATGGCTACCCACTCCACTTTCTTGCCTGGAGAATTCCATGGACAGAAGAGTATGGTGAGCTACAATCCATGGGGTCTCAAAGAGTTGGATCTGACTGAACGACTAACACTTTCACATTCTTTCAAACACTCTTGCTACTCATTAAATTCACGCACACTACTTTAGCACCCGTTAATGATTCTGGCCTGAATTAATTATTTCAATGATGGTTGCTGATAGTGACTTTTCAAGTCCACTATTTCTTCTAAATTTATTAGTTGATTTTCTACTGTGAGAAGATCTTTCTCCTTATATGTACGTATGTGTAAATAACAGTATAGACTCACGGATTTTTATTTTATTCAATGGGTTATAATAAGTTGCTGTTATTATTTGATGCTCAGATTTTCAGAGTTTGACTCCTTGGAAGTTCTTCAATCTAACTTCTTTGTCCTTCTGGTATACTCCCACCATTCTTTGAGCACTTCCTTATTTTCTGCCACAAAAAGATGTTCCAGTTTCAAGTTGTACTTTCCCTGCCCCAGACTAGTTTTGTTTTGCAAGTGGAGAGTAAGTATTGCCTTTTGGCCCTCTCAGTAGACAGAGCTGGAGAAAGCCACAGGGATCATTTAGACCTTCCTTCTTTCCACATATGTAACTTTTCATTATCAGTGAGAAATCAGGCTTCCACTGACCACCATAGATTTACTTTTTTGCAAGATCCTAGAATATACAGAAAACAGTTTCAGGGACTCCCCTGGTGGTCCAGTGGCTAAGACTTGGTGCTCCCAATGCTGGGGGCCAAGGTTTGATCCCTGGTCAGGGAACTAGATCCCATATGCTGCAACTAAGACCCAAAGCAGATAAATAAATGTTTAAATATTTTTTAAAAAATGTATATATATAAAGAAAATAGTTCCATACCTATATTTCAGTGATAACAAGAAACCCTTGCTAATTGGACTTCAATAATTGTTAACATTTTTTGTCTTCTATTCCACTTAAAAGCTTCTTAAGTTACTGTTCTCCCCTGTCCCCGAGTTTGGTTCATCTCTTTGTTTCTATTTGTATTGCATTTTAGTTTTTCCTTCATCTTGTTTTCTTGAATGTGTGAAGCATTCACATGATTCCAAAAGTCAGGACTATATAATGCTATGCTATGCTAAGTCACTTCAGTCGTGTCTGACTCTGTGTGACCCCATAGACAGCAGCCCACCAGGCTCCCCCGTCCCTGGGATTCTCCAGGCAAGAACACTGGAATGGGTTGCCATTTCCTTCTCCAATACATGAAAGTGAAAAGTGAAAGTGAAGTCGCTCAGTCGTGTCCGACTCTTAGCGACCCCATGGACTGCAGCCTACCAGGCTTCTCCGTCCATGGGATTTTCCAGGCAAGAGTACTGGAGTGGGGTGCCATTGCTTTCTCCAGGATTATATAAAAAGTGGTGTAATTTCCTACCATTCCTTTTATTACTTTCACCAGTATTATTGATTTCTAGTTTATCCTGTGTTTACATACAGATGAGTAGATATATGTATATTCTTTTTTTTTATTTTCTGAATTCATATATATTTACCTGTTTATGTTTACCATTTTAAAATTGTGGTTCATAAGCATTGTTGGAGAAAATGAAAATAATATAGGAGCTCTCTCTTTCTTTTTTTACATTTGATCTATTTATTTCCTATATGTCTGAGTATACATGGTGACTTAGCTGTGAAGAGCCTATATATATATACATCTTTTCTTTTTCTAAAGAGTTTATTGAGTATAGTTGATTTATAATGATGTGTCGGTAGATACACAGCAGAGTGAATCTTTAATACATATACATATATCCACTCTTTTTAGGTTCTTTTCCCATGTAGGCCAGATATATGTATATTTTCTAAGTTTCTCTTCTTTCTTACAGAAAAATAATTTACTATAGACATGCTTTTCTTTTTTCACTTAGCAGTGTATCTTGGAGGGCACTCCGTATTGTTTCCATAAGGATCTTATTCATTCTTCCTTATGCTGCTAAGTCGCTTCAGTCATGTCCGACTCTGTGCGACCCCATGGACTGCAGCCCACCAGGCTCCTCCATCCATGGGATTTTCCAGGCAACAGTACTGGAGTGGGGTGCCATTGCCTTCTCCCATTCTTTCTTATAGCTGCCTACTTCTTCATTGTGTGGATGCTCTTTGTTTATTCAACTGCTTTCCTATAAATGGGCATTTAAGCTGTTTCCAATATTTAAACATTATAAACAATACTTCAATGAATAATCTGAATAATATTTTACAAATATATTTTTATATTTTTGGAGGTGTATTTTCAGGGTAAATTCCTAGAAGTGGTATTGCAGGGTCATAAGGTAGACACATATAGTTTTGTTAGATATTGCAAATCCCTGTCCATGCAGCTTTTGTACATACCCATTAGCAATATATGAGTGTGCCTGTTTTATATCTTTGCATATGATAGATGAGAAATAAAATCTCATTGTAATTTTAATTGACATTTATTTATTTATTACTATGAATTAGGTTGATCATATTTTAATATTTTCATGGGCCATTTGTATATCTCCTTTCATCAAGTAATCTATTTATATTTTCTGGGGCCGATATGCAGTTGTCCCATGGAATAAATGAAGTAAGTGAAATAAACATGCTCATCTTTGAACACTTTTTTGAGAGAGTAACGAACTCTATATTCAGAGGATTGTAGGTTTCCACATCTGTAATCCATTGTGTACCATTGACAAGCCTCTACCTAAGCTTTCTCAGAGAGAGGGGAATCCTTCATTAAAAGGATATCCAAAGCAGAAGTTCCATAACAACTAGAGACATTGTTCTGATGTTTGCAATTGAGTTTGGGAAGTCAGGAGAGAAAGAATGAAAATAAGAGCTGGTTTTTCCACTTACTTGGGTGGTTGAATTAGCTGACCTTTAAGGTCTCTTCCACCCTAAGTTTTATGATTCCATGAATCATTCCTCTGACTCAGGCCAAGTTAGTGATGAAATGGCTGGGGAGGTGTAGGGGTCAGAGGTGAGCTGGAGATGTGGTGAGTGGGTGAGAACAAGAGGAAGAGGGGAGAGATTTTAAATGAGAATAGAGTTAAAGAAATAAATAATTTTTTTCTTCTTTCAAAGCCTGGTATCAGAGACGGGAACAAAAGCGCCCACTGGTAAAAAGGAATATTGAACAGATAGAGCATAGCAGGGGGTGATAGTGTGGTTGTGGTAGGGAGAGTTGGACAGAATTTTAAGGATAAATAACATGACAAAAGCATCAGGACTTCCCGGGCAGTCCAGTGGTTAAAATTCTGTGTTTCCAATGCAGGTTTGATCCCTGGCCAGAGAACTAAGATCCCACATGCTGAAAGAAATAAAAAATGGCAAAAGCATCACCAGCCACTGCTTCAACAGGGAGAACAAAGCAGATATGAGGGTGCACAAAGTCCTTAGAGTGATTTTGCCTTCTTCCAATTCCAACTACTTTGTGTATACATATATTTTTTAAAAAACTACTTTGGATAAAACAAACTAAGGTAAAACCTGTAACATTTTCTGAATAGAAACAAATTCATTGTATTTTACAAAACTATTTCAGATTTTAAGGCTGTCCTTAGAGGAGAAACAGTAAGTGACAATCTTCTATAGATCAAGGTCTTTATAAGAAGTGATGGAAAGTATCTTGAAGTAACTTAACGTCATTTAGCTATTCAGTTGTAGAAGATATTTTCCTTCAGTTGACCAAAGAGAGGTTGAGATTGCAAATCAATGTATATGAAAGTGGACATGCCATTTTCATTTCATCTTAAAGAAATATTCTGGATGGAGGTGACAGTTGGAAGGAGACCCCAGTCCCAGCAGCTTGGCAGTAAGTCTGTCATTGAAAGGGCATCTCTGGGCCAGACTCTGGGCAAAGTGGAGGAAACAAGTGGGTGAGGAAGACACAGTCCCTTTGCTCAAGGAGAAACAGTTCCATCAATTGATCCATCAATGGTTAACTTTTTTCTAAATCATTCTTAATTTCCCAAAGCCCTGGATGAAGGGCTTTCCTATTCATGGGCAAAAAGTAATGATGTATTGAAAATAGCGTGGATAGAGCAGAGTTTACTCTTGGAGAAGTCACTTTTCCTGAGCCTTCATTTATCTATCTGCATGTTGAATATCACAATACCTTTTAGAGTTCTAGAAATTAGACAAGGTCTTTATAAATTTCCTAGCAAAAAGTTCTAATACTTAGTAAGGATCCAATAAATGGTAGCTATTATTACTACCTTCTTCATCCTCATTGGATTCATGGCCACCACTATAAGCCTTCTCTATAAATCCATCATGATGAACTCAAGTCACCTTTCCCTTCCTTCATTTTGATTATAACATATCTTCTCAAATATGTCTGGGCCTTCACATCCTATTTCAAAGCACTTCAGCTCTCTGATTCTTGTGAGTTCACTAATGTCTATTTCCCCTACCCTTGGTGTTTTCTAGAAGAAAATTCCTTAACACTTCTACTCCATTCTTAAGTTTTATCCCCTTGGCTACAACTCATGTCTGTGAAGCTTGTACACTTCAGTTCAGCAGACATTCTTATGCATTAGAACATTGGTTTTTTTCATAGATTTCCCTGGGATGACGGGAAAAGAGCAGCAAATCTCACTGACACACCTCCCACATGACCCCCCCTGTACTGTTACCAACTATTACTTACTGCATATGTTTTCTACTTGGATTACAGGCAACATTCATAAAAATTTATTACCAGGGCAAAGCAGAAAGTAATCTCAGAAACTTTTGGCTTCGTCTGTCTTATTCAGAAGACGGAGAAATGGTTCCTAGGGAAGTTAAGTTGCTCATATTCACACAGCGACTTAAGCAAAACAAGAATTCTGATGATTAAAGTTAACTCTGTGTTTCTGTCTGTTCCTTATTATCTGTGTCAATGATGCCATCTTAAGTTTGCATTCATAAGATATAAATAAATAAACCAATGTAGTCAACAGAGAATTACTCTTTAAGAGTTTAACAAACACATGAGTGGAGATGGTTTTCACTTGCCCTTTGTTTTCCCAATTAGTCATCCCAGAATGAGGGGAGATGGGCCAGTCTTGAGCTGGAAGCTGTTTTTGTCTCCATTCTCCTTTCTCTCATCTCTGTACACCTCTGCCAGGGACCTCCACAACTAGCCAGGCTGTCTCTGAGAGGGGATGTTTTGGGAAAACTTGGGGTCCTTTGCTTACCTTCAGGTTCTGCTGCTGCTACAGCTAAGTTGCTTCAGTCATGTCCGACTCTGTGTGACCCCATAGACGGCAGCCCACCAGGCTCCCCCGTCCCTGGCATTCTCCAGGCAAGAACAGTGGAGTGGGTTGCCATTTCCTTTTCCAATGCATGAAGGGGAAAAGTGAAAGTGAAGTCGCTCAGTCGTGTCCAACTCCTAGTGACCCCATGGACTGCAGCCTACCAGGCTTCTCCATCCATGGGATTTTCCAGGCAAGAGTACTGGAGTGGGGTGCCATCCTGCAATTCCAGATCTCAGATATCAATTTCCTGAGACCTTCTTTTAAAGTGAAGGTGTTGCCCTATCCTGCAAGTCTCAGAGCAGATATGAGAATCTACAGACCCAGCATGCCTGTGTGTGTGCTAAGTCGCTTCAGTCGTGCCAGCTCCTTGCAACCCCATGAACTGTAGTCCGCCAGGCTCACCTATCTGTGGGGCTTCCCAGGCAAGAATACTGGAGTGGACTGCCATTTCCTCCTCTAGAGGATCTTCCCGACCTAGGGATCAAACCCGCATCTCTTACGTCTTCCTTCATTGGCAGGCGGATTCTTTACCACTAGTACCACCTGGGAAGGCACAGACCCAGCAAGTGCTCTCAAAGATGTGCTGCTCAGAGGAATCCCACTTAACCTGGGTTAGGTAAAGGGAACTCATTTCAGTGTTCTCCTGAGGAGGTTCCGTTGGCACTTGGAAGGACACATTTAAAATATGCGAATAATCCCTGGTTGTGTGCCCTCTCTCTAAAACAACTCACAGAACTAGTGACTTCAGAGGGCTGTGGGGTTTCCCCTTGGTTCAAGTTCTGAGTCGTGGAGCTCTTTACTGACAGTTTAATGTATATTAGGAAAAATTCAGTTTGGCTTGGGCCAGTTCCAAACCACAGGCCTCTTTTGCATTCCTGCCCTCTCTACTATTTCCTCTGTGGGCTTTGTAGAGGAGGACAAGATGGTCTGGAGAAAAAAAAAAAAGATTTGGTATTCATTAATTATAATTATAAATTTGTCAAGTTGGGAAGTATAAGTCAAAAGTTAGATCCCAGAAACCATGTATGTGAGAAATTACAGATTATCTCAGGTGTTTCTGAAAGATGTAGTTTAGGCTTACATAGCTTTCTTTGAATAACTCAACAGATTTTATTTTTTTTAATCTTTGTATTGTAAATTGGAATATAACAGATTAACAATGTTGTGATGGTTTCAGGTGGACAGCAAAGGGACTCACCCCTTTGCTGTATCCATTCTCCCCATGTATCCATTCTCCCCACAAACTCCCCTGGGCTGCCACATAACATTGAGCAGGTAACTCAGCAGATTTTAAATGGGGAATCCTTTCAACACAATGGTTGTTTGGGAATTTTTTTTTTTTTAATTTTTGAAGTCATAGGTTCTGCAAACATATCTTTTCCATTGTTTGAAACCTAGACATTGCTTTTGCTCATTAATTGATGATAAATTGGTTTATATTATTAAGAAGTTACTAAGAGTATGAATGATACTTTGTAATTCTCAAAAGCCAAAGAATTTTAGCTCACTCTTCTTCATAGTTCCTAAATAATAAAGAGATCATGGCACACTTTCCTCTTGTTATAAACATCTTTTCACAGGGATGGAATGGTGATTAAGGAATGAACTGTTTCTGCCCCCATGGAGTTTAAAGTCTGGAGAGAAATCAGACCTTGAATAGGCATTTATGTACCAGGAAGACATCACCTCCATAAGTACTGAATGCTGTTCTTTAATAAGATAATGATTAGAAGTGGCCAAAGAGATAAATGCACATAAGAATATTTCAATCTGTATTGAGTACAGTGGTGATTGCTTGGCAACCCTTACTTAAGAAGATTGGAGAAGTGAAAAGCTTTTACAAAGATAGCTTTATTTTTAAGTGTGTAGTTTCTCCCTTTCTCAGAAGAAACCTAAATAATGGCCTTTTGGCTTTGGTTCAGGGCATAGCTATTTAAATTGGTTGTTCCTGGAATGGCCTAGGGGGTGGTCATAGTGGGCACGAAGGGAGTATGGGCCTGGCTTCATTTTTGCTTGCACAGATTCAAAACACTGACTTCTTTTCAGAGACCCTGAAGGTATTTTATTTAGAAATATAAATTAATAAATAGCAACAATGGAAACTGCAAGAAAGGAGTCTGTACCTGAATGTCAAGATATCGGTCAAATCTGCTAGGCTCTGGAATAGCATGTCTCAGGAAGTATAAGAAACCCTGTTGCTTGATATCATTTCAAACTGGAGTGACTTATCTGATAGTAAAACAAAAGAAACGATAGCTTACATCAACAAAAGAATAGATAAAAAGACTTGGTAAAGATTTTCTACTGTAAGTCTTCTGCTATAGTTTTCATATTTGATTGACCATTGCTCGCATAATAATCATTTCCTAGTTTAATAGATTTTTATTGGATATATATTCTCATAAACACATAGCACAGTAATAAAAAGCAAGAAAGTTTGAAATCATTACATGACAATAAAAGTACAGTGAGGCATGTTCTTGCTCTGCACATCTGGAATAAATATTTCCCAGAATAAAGGAAACTATTGGGTGAGCTTTAAGTCTGTTTTAATTCCAGAAGCTCATGGTGAGTATACTGATTAGAATTCTCTTTTCCTTTGTAATAGATAGAAACACTCAAATGTGACACCACAGCATCAACTATAAATGAGTAGCTGGACTCCTTTGTCATCTCTCTACCCCTGTCCATCCCAAGCACTTGATAGCATTTCTGAAATTCAGCCCAGGATGCAAATGTTAGATTGACTGCATTATACACTTTCAGAATGCATTGGTCTCAATTTTTTTATAGCAGTTTAGATTTATTATTATTTATAGAATGAATGTAGGAAGATATTTGCTTCTAATAGTAAATATAGAAGCAAATAAGTTTGCTTCTATATTTATTATTTTATAGATATTTACTTCTATATAGTAAATAACAAAAAAATAATTTTGTTTTTACTGGGTGGGAAAAAGATGAACCTGACAAACACCTGGATAATATGCATCTGGAGTATGTTTCATTAGCACAAGGACGTTTTAGCACTTAAACAAATGAGAAAGGATACAGCCTTTCAGATGAATCGGGAGATAGTTCTGAAGTATCCAGACCAGGGTTTGGGTTCATCAGGCCAGGGCAATTGGTCAAGTTCTAGAAATAGTGACCAGCCTGGATGCTTCAGGTAGAACGCTCTGAGGCAGGGAACGGCTGGGCCTCTGAGCAGGAATGGTCAAGCATGTCCTATAGGCAGTTTTTGGAAGGCTGGTGGATCAAGAGACGCTCAAGGTGAGCAGTGAAAAGAACGCAGGAGAGATTTGTTCTCTGCCTGTGTTTGAACTTCTGCTATGTGGGTGGGCCAGGGCTTCAGGTGTCTGTAGCCAGGAGAGAAGGACCTCGCTAAGATCAGCTTTCAGTTTTCTCTTATCCTCACTCCTTGTCTGGAGCTATTCAGCAACATTGCATCTTTAATGGTTAAGCTCTGGGGCAGGTGGCTATTTGTAAGGCTACTAATTAGATAAAGAGACTAATCTGCACCAGGATGCAGATAATGCATGGAACTGTGCCAAGACCCACAGCTCAGGAGTTTATGACCCCCAGCTGCCATGACGACCATGGCTATTCAGTTGGAAGAGCCTTTGTGTTGTGGGATGGGAGGCAGCCCACAGGGCAGAGCATCAGCTTCTGTGTGGTTTGAAACAGAAAACTGAAAATGGAAGAGAAGAGACAAGTAGGCAAGAAGGCATCCGATTTCTACCCAAATGTATAGGTTATTCTGTGCGCTCACTTTCACTTGCTTATTCAAAAAAGCAGGGCTTTTCCTTGAGGCTAACCGTCTGGTAAGCCTGAGATCTGAAAGGAGACATGTTTTTGTAGGTCTTTTCTTCTTGCACTGTCTTCACACTTCACAACCCTTACCTCTCGGCCTTTGATTTCTTTTTCTTATCTTTATTTTTTCGAAATGTTTTGTTGTATTCACTAAACAGAATGTATTCTAAAGTCAAGCTCATGACTTCAGAAGAAATGGAGATCTATATTCTGGTTTTAATGTATGTAATATAATCATATATTCTGGATCAGGAAGAGGCTATAGTGATAGATGGTCATGTGCTCAGTTGTGGCCTGATGCAATAATGAATAACTCCCCCTTTTCATCCTCAAAAGCAACCTGGATGGGGGCAGAGATTATCCTACTTGTTATTTGCTCAATCATGTCTGATTCTTTGTAACCCCATGGACTGTAGCCTGCAGGCTCCTCTGTCCATGGCATTCTCCAGGCAAGAATATTGGAGTGGGTAGCCATTCCCTTCTCCAGGGGATCTTCTCGACCCAGGGCTCAAACCTGGGACTCCTGCATTGCAGGTGGATTCTTTACCATCTGAACCACCAGGGAAGCCCTACTTAGATTATTCTACTTAGAGATTATGTTATCCAACTCTTGATTTGTAGATAAAGAAAGACCCATGGTATTTAAGAAACTTGAACATTAGGCTGAGGAGTCATCAGTCTTGGAAATGAAGAGAACTATTATATGAGGGTTGCCATTGGTAATGGCACCCCACTCCAGTACTCTTTCCTGCAAAATCCCATGGGTGGAGGAGCCTGGTAGGCTGCAGCCTATGGGGTCGCTAAGAGTCGGACAAGACTGAACGACTTCACTTTCAGTTTTCACTTTCATGCATTGGAGAAGGAAATGGCAACCCACTCCACTGTTCTTGCCTGGAGAATCCCAGGGACGGAGGAGCCTGGTGGGCTGCTGTCTATGGGGTCGCACAGAGTCGGACACGACTGAAGTGACTTAGCAGCAGCAGCGGCATTATACGAGGGGGAACATAAGGGTGAGTGAAATGAAGGACTACTGAGTCTAGGCTGAATTGGGAAGAAAGTAAATCCAGAAAGAGGCTGAAAGATGGGGAAAAGCAGGAGAGGGAGGGATCGGGAGCAGGAATGGAGAAAGAACAGACAGATAGTCACGGAAACAGAGAACCGAAAGGACAGGAAGTTGTGGGCAAAGACGGAGATAGTGAGTTTATGATGGCAAATTTCAGGTCAGTTCAGTTCAGTCGCTCAGTTGCGTTTGACTCTGTGACCCTGTGGAGGGGAGCACGTCAGGCCTCCCTGTCCATCGCCAACTCCCGGAGTTTACTCAAACTCATGTTCATTGAGCTGGTGATGGCCATCCAACCATCTCATCCTCTGTTGTCCCCTTCTCCTCCTGCTTTCAATCTTTCCCAGCATCAGGGTCTTTACAAATGAGTCAGTTCTTCGCATCAAATGGCCAAAGTATTGGAGTTTCAGCTACAACATCAGTCCTTTCAATGAATATTCAGGACTGATCTCCTTTAAGATGGACTGGTTTGATCTCCTTGGAGTCCAAGGGACTCTCAAGAGTCTTCTCCAACATCACAGTTCAAAAGCATCAATTCTTCCGCACTCAGCTTTCTTTATAGTCCAAATCTCACATCCATACATGACTACTGGAAAAACCATAGCTTTGACTAGATGGACCTTTGTCAGCAAAGGAAAGTCTCTGCTTTTTAATATCCTCTCTATATTTGTCATAACTTTTCTTCCAAGGAGCAAGCGTCTTTTCATTTCATGGCTGCAGTCACCATCTGCAATGATTTTGGAGTCCAAAAAATAAAGTCTCTCACTGTTTCCATTGTTTCCCCATCTATTTGGCATGAAGCAATGGGACCAGATGCCATGATCTTAGTTTTCTGAATGTTGAGTTTTAAGCCAACTTTTTCACTCTTCTCTTTCACTTTCATCAAGAGGCTCTTTAGTTCTTCTTTGCTTTCTGCCATAAGGGTGGTGTCATCTGCATATCTGAGGTTATTGATATTTCTCCTGGCAATCTTGATTCCAGCGTGTGATTAATCCAGCCCAGCGTTTCTCATGATGTACTCTGCATAGAAGTTAAATAAGCAGGGTGACAATATACAGCCTTGATGTACTCCTTTCCCGATTTGGAACCAGTCTATTGTTCCATGACCAGTTCTAACTGTTGCTTCCTGACCTGCTTACCGATTTCTCAAGAGGCAGGTCAGGTGGTCTGGTATTCTCATCTCTTACACACTTTGTTGTGATCCACACAGTCAAAAGCTTTGGCATAGTCAATAAAGCAGAAATAGATATCTTTCTGGAACTCTCTTGCTTTTTCGATGATCCAGCAGATGTTGGCAATTTGATCTCTGGTTCCTCTGCCTTTTCTAAATCTAATTTGAACATCTGGAAGTTCACGGTTCATGTACTGCTGAAGCCTGGCTTGAAGAATTTTGAGCACTACTTTGCTAGCATGTGAGATGAGTGCAATTGTGCAGTAGTTTGAACATTATTTGGCATTGTCTTTCTTTAGGAACAGAATGAAAACACCTTTTCCAGTCCTATGGCCACTGCTGAGTTTTCCAAATTTGCTGGCATATTGGGTGCAGCACTTTCACAGCATCATCTTTTAGTATTTGAGATAGCTCAACTGGAATTCCATCACCTCCACTAGCTTAAAGCCCACTTGACTTCACATTCCAGGATGTCTGGCTCTAGGTGAGTGATCAATCATACCATTGTGATTATCTTGGTTGTGAAGATCTTTTTTACACTTCTTCTGTGTATTCTTGCCACCTCTTCTTAATATTTTCTGCTTTTGTTAAATCCATACCATTTCTGTCCTTTATTGTGCCCATTTTTGCGTGAAATGTTCCCTTGGTATCTCTAATTTTCTTGAAGAGATCTCTAGTCTTTCCCATTCTATTGTTTTCCTCTATTTCTTTGCACTGATCACTGAGGAAAGATTTCTTATCTCTCCTTGCTATTCATTGAAACTCTGCATTCAAATGGGTACATCTTTCCTTTTCTCCCTTGCTTTTTGTTCTCTTCTTTTCATAGCTATCTGTAAGGCTTCCTCAGACAGCCATTTTGCTTTTTTGCATTTCTTTTTCTTGGGGATGGTCTTGATTCCTGTCTCCTGTACAATGTCACAAACCTTCATCCATAGTTCTTCAGGCACTCTGTCTATCAGATTTAACCCCTTGAATCTATTTCTCACTTCCACTGTATAATCATAAAGGATTTGATTTAGGTATACCTGAATAGTCTAGTGGCTTTCCCTACTTTCTTCAATTTTAATCTGAATTTGGCAATAAGGAGTCATGATCTGAGCCATAGTCAGCTCCTGGTCTTGTTTTTGCTGACTGTATTGAGCTTCTCCATCTTTGGCTGCAAAGAATATAATTAATCTGATTTCGGTGTTGACCATCTGGTGATGTCCGTATGTAGAGTCTTCTCTTGGAAGAAGATGTTTCCTATGACCAGTATGTTCTCTTGACAAAACTCTGTTAGCCTTTGCCCGGAGCAGCAGCTGCATGGTGTTGGAGCAGCTATGAGGAGACACCCTACATCCAAGGGCAAAGGAGAAGCCCCAGCAAGATAGTTAGAGGGGAGAATTCACATTTACAATCAAACCCCATTCCTGCCAGAGATGCTCAGAGGGCTCAAACAAACCTTGTGTGCACCAGGACCCAGAGACCCCACAGAGACTAAGACAGAACTGTTTTTGAATGTCCCCTGTGGAGGTACGGGTCGGCAGTGGACTGCCACGGGGGCAGGGGCTCTGGGTGCAGCAGACCTGGGTATGGCATAAGCCTAGGAAGTCACCATTAATCCCACCATAGAGCCTCCAGAACTTACACAGGACTAGGGAAACAGACTCTTGGAGGGCACAAACGGAACCTTGTGAGCACTAGGACCCAGAAGAAAGGAGCAGCTCACAAGAGACTGAACCAGACTTGCCTGTGAGCGTCCAGGAGTCTGGTGGAGGCATGAGTCGGTGGTGCCCTGCTGCAGGGTTGGGGGCACTGAGTAGCAGTACATGCATAGGACCTTTTGAAGGAGGTCGCCATTATCTTCATTACCTCCACCATAGTTTGGCTTCAGGTCAAATAACAGAGAGGGAACACAGCCCTGCCCTTCAGCAGAAAATTGGATTAAAGATTTACTGACCATGGCCACACCTATCAGAACAAGACCCAGTTTCCCCCTCAGTCAGTCTCTCTCATCAGGAAGCTTCCATAAGCCTCTTATCCTTCTCCATCAGAGGGCAGACAGACTGAAAACCACAATCACAGAAAACTAACCAATCTGATCACATGGACCACAGCCTTTTCTAACTCAGTGAAACTATGATGGCAAAGGTGAAGCATAAATAGTGTGGCCTGGGGTTGTGGAAGCTGCAGCAGGGAATAAACCACTAAGGATTAACCAGAGACAGTTTAATAAAAGGAGTGTTTGCAGAGGTGTGAGCTGGTAAAACAAACAAACAAACAAAAAACAAGCAACAAAGGATGGTGATGTATTTAGCGATGAGCAGAGCCAGGTTCAATTGCTGGGTCAGGAAGATCCCTTGGAGAAGGGAATGGCTGCCCACTCCAGTATTCTTGCCTGGAGAATTCCATGGACAGAGGAGACTGGCGGGCTATTGTCCATGGAGTCACAAAGAGTCCGACATGACTGAGCAACTAACACACACACAAAAGAGACAGAAAACCAAGCCATTTTCATCCCTAGGCCTGAAAATCTAGGAGGAGTGATGTTTGGCTGGTGGTACAGCCATGAGAGAGGTACTGTTCCTAAGAACTCTGGCCATAACCAGATGAATGCAACTATTGGCAAAATCTTGGTTAGAAAAGAATGTGTGAGGATGGGATCACTGTCTTCTTCTACTCTTGGATATCCTGCCAAGGCCTCCTGTTGGTTAAATCTGAACAGGAGGCAGAAAGCAGAGAAGCTCAGAAGATGGATCTGATAGGTACTCAGAAAATAAACAACACTTTAAAGTGTTGTGAAAACAGAGTTTCAGCAACTGTTGTAGATATTGGCTTCACCCAGGATGACAGTGAGATGGTGGAGAAGCATGTAATAGTCTCTCCCAGAGGAGACCCCAGTTTGATTTGTGGGTTGGGCAGGTCCGCTGGAGAACAGATAGGCTACTTACTCCAGTATTCTTGGGCTTCGCTTGTGGCTCAGCTGCGAAAGAATCTTCTCGCAATGCAGGAGACCTGGGTTCGATCCCTGGGTTGGGAGGATCCCCTGGAGAAGGGAAATACAATCCACTCCAGTATTCTGGCCTGGAGAATTCCATGGATTGTCCATGCAGTCGCAAGGACTTGGACATGACTGAGCAACTTTCACTTTCAGAGTTTTATATATATTCAATATGATCCTGTGGAATTACAGTGCATGATAACTGGTTGTTAGAAATATAACCAGAAGGCTATCTAAGATTTTGAGGTCTCATAAAAAGTAAAATTTACTCAGACAGTTTTGGTGTTATCTGTATTCCTCTTATTTAAAAATTATAAATCTTTGTATAGGTCATTATAGAGTAGAGGGCTGGATATACAGTCCACCTTAAACAACTAGAGAACCAGAGAAAACATATGAAGCAATAGCTTTTGGACAACAGTCAAAGGCAGCTCAGGACAGTAATCCTTGAGAGAAAGGGATCCAGTTATGGGATTGGTAGCAAAGGGGTAAGAGCAAAATTTAAAGGTGATGGAGTTATTCTACATCATAGTTATGATGGTGGTTCTATGACTGTATACATTTGTCATAAATCATTGAATTTTTCATCTAGAAACAATGAATGTTATTGTATATAAGTTGTACTTCAATAAATATTTCATAGGAGAAAGAAAAATTTAGGCTATAGATGATTTTTTATAAGTTAGCTTTTAAAAATTATATTTTACATGTTTATTTAAAAGAAAAAAATGGAATAGAAGGGTATAAAATGTAAAGCAAAAATCTTTTTCTCTTCAAATACTACTTCTTGGGCATTTTGCTAAAAACAATTTTAAAAAATTTTCAGAAATTTTTTACATTATTTCTATTGTTTGTTATAAACAAACATTTATCAGAGGTGCTCTATGCTTTAAATTTTTTCTTTTCTTTCTCCCTCCCACCTTCCCTCTCTTACTTCTTCCTTCCTACCTTCCTCACTTTCATAAGATGACTCTTATTTTATGACTTCAAAAATTTTTGGACACAGAATTAGGTAGATTTACCTTTTTCTTACTTGCTGCATATACTTCTATTGAATGGATTATTCTAATACATTTAGTCATTCCTCTATTACATATTCAGATTTACTCCATGTTTTGCTAGAATAAAAAATGCTACAATGACTGCTCATAGGTGTATATATATTCTTATATCTTCTGCCTAACCATGTGGGAGCCATTGTTAATGCAAATTTTAAAATTTCATGAATATGGTTGAATCAGTTCAGTTCAGTTCAGTCGATCAGTCATGTCCGACTCTTAGTGACCCCATGAATCGCAACATGCCAGGCCTCCCTGTCCATCACTAACTCCCGGAGTTCACTCAAACTCATGTCCATCAACTCAGTGATGCCATCCAAGCCATCTCATCCTCTGTCGTCCCCTTCTCCTTCTGCCCCCAATCCCTCCCAGCATCAGAGTCTTTTCCAATGAGTCAACTCTTTTCGTGAGGTGGCCAAAATACTGGAGTTTCAGCTTTAGCATCATTCCTTCCAAAGAAATCCCAGGGCTGATCTCCTTTAGGATGGACTGGTTGGATCTCCTTGCAGTCCAAGGGACTCTCAAGAGTCTTCTCCAACACCACAGTTCAAAAGCATCAATTCTTCAGCACTCAGCTTTCTTCACAGTCCAACTCTCACATCCATACACGATTACTGGAAAGACCATAGCCTTGACTAGACGGACCATTGTTGGCAGGTTAATATCTCTGCTTTTGAATATGCTATCTAGGTTGGTCATAACTTTTCTTCCAAGGAGTAAGAGTTTTTTAATTTCATGGTTGTGGTCACCATTTGCAGTGATTTTGGAGCCCCAAAAAATAAAGTCTGGTACCGTTTCCACTGTTTCCCCATCTATCTGCCATGAAGTGATGGGACCAGATGCCATGATCTTCGTTTTCTGAATGTTGAGCTTTAAGCCAACTTTTTCACTCTCCTCCTTCACTCTCATCAAGAAGCTTTTTAGTTCCTCTTCACTTTCTGCCATAAGGGTGGTGTCATCTGCATATCTGAGGTTATTGATATTTCTCCCGGCAATCTTGATTCCAGCTTGTGATTCTTCCAGACCAGCGTTTCTCATGATGTACTCTGGATATAAGTTAAATAAGCAGGGTGACAATATACAGCCTTGATGTACTCCTTTTCCTATTTGGAACCAGTCTGTTGTTGCATGTCCAGTTCTAACTGTTGCTTCCCGACCAGCATATAGGTTTCTCAAGAGGCAGGTCAGGTGGTCTGGTATTCCCATCTCTTTCAGAATTGTCCATAGTTTATTGTGATCCACACAGTCAAAGGCTTTGGCATAGTCAATAAAGCAGAAATAGATGTTTTTCTGGAACTCTCTTGCTTTTTTGATGATCCAGCTGCTGCTGCTGCTGCTAAGTCTCTTCAGTCGTGTTTGACTCTGTGCGACCCCATAGACGGCAGCCCACCAGGCCCCGCCGTCCCTGGGATTCTCCAGGCAAGAACACTGGAGTGGGTTGCCATTTCCTCCTCCAACGCATGAAAGTGAAAAGTGAAAGTGAAGTCGCTCAGTCGTGTCCGACTCTTAGGGACCCCATGGACTGCAGCCTACCAGGCTCCTCAGTCCATGGGATTTTCCAGGCAAGAGTACTGGAGTGGGGTGCCATTGCCTTCTCCCTAATGATCCAGCAGATATTGGCAGTTTGATCTCTGGTTCCTCTGCCTTTTCTAAAACCAGCTTGAACATCTGGAAGTTCATGGTTCACGATATGGTTGAATAGCATTTTCAAAAAATTACTTACTCCAAAAGTATCTATTTCTTTGTATCCACACAGATTTTGGGCATTATCAAAATTTTTTTATCTTCACTAATCTGATAGAAAAAAGAAATCTACCTCCTTGCTTTTCACTAAATAGTTATCATTTTCCTTGCTACCAAACAGAGCACAAGATCATAGGACTGTCTGATAATCCATAGACTTCTGAATGACCATATTTGCCTTCTAGAGTTTTTGATGAAGACCTATGTGGGGCTTCTGCAGTGGCTCAGTAGTAAAGAACCCACCTGCCAATGCCGGAGACACTGAAGACGCAGGTTCAATCCCTGGGTCAGGAAGATCCCCTGGAGGAGGAAATGGCAACCCACTCCAGTATTCTTGCATGAAGAATCCCATGGACAGAAGAGCCTGGTGGTCTACAGTCTATGGAATGGCAAAGAGTCAGACATGGCTAAGCAACTAAGCCACACATACTTTATGTGCACAGCTGCTGAGAGAAACCACTTGTTTTCAGAAATCCCTCCTCCTTCCCCTTCATGATCATACTGCTGTTATGTTTTCTGTATGCCCCTAACACTTTAGATCCTACAGGAGTAGAATATATATCCACGTATCTCTTAGAGTTCATGCTTTTAGCCTCTTCTTTTAAATGTTTTTGCTCTCCCCAGTGTTCCTTTCCCACATGGATATTTAATCATGTATACAACAAACCGGCCTTACATGTGACTCTCCTAGTAATGCCATATGGTTTCTCTGAATGAGGATAGATGGAGGAATTTATGGACTTTGATCACTGCAGTATAACAAATACAATTATGGCATGGGAAATTTCCTACTAGAGTTCAAGAGAAAATGGGGTACGCCCCTCCTCTGGATGATTTGTGTGTCTGAATGAATCAGGAGGTTTCCCCCACATCCCATCCTCTTCCATATGTAATCAGGGAGATGATGTGCCCATATGCATTACTGTTGAAGGATTTCTCTCCATCCCCGTTGTCAATCAAATAATCACTCCTTTAAAACAGAGGGAATGATTTAGCAGTTCAAGTGTTGGCTTTGAAACATTTAGACTTGGTGGCATCTTTCAAAGTTTCATCAGGATTGACTTAGCCCTTCATTCTGGAAATATCACAACCACGTGGACTCCTAAGCCATTACAGAAGAGCTCTCTCTCTAAGAAACTCCAAACCAGGAGCCCTATTTTCTCTGAGATTGTTCAATACACACAGTATCATTTTCTGAATTGCATCCTTATTGGACAAACAAACTATGATTAGACTCTGATCTTAGTTATCCCTGGTAGGTTTCAGCATTTTAAATAGTGAATGTAACCTAAATATTTAGTTCCATTCTTAACTCCCAATGCTATATGCATTTTCACACAGAGTGCTTTTATGCCATCTAGTCATTTCAACCTCTGACGCCCTCCTCTCCTTCTGCCCTCAATCTTTCCCAGCATCAGGGACTTTTCCAGTGAGTAAGCTATACGTATACATATATCCCTTTTTTGTTTGTTTGTTTGTTTTGGATTTCCTTTTTGTAGTTCCATAGTTGTCCCTGTGAATAAACATGTCACTTTGCTTAGGTAATTCACCTTTGAAGTGTTGCTTTCTGAAACTTTAGCAAAATTTAGCCTTTTTTTTGATCTTTTTTTAATAAAGGGAAGGGAGGGAAGCAAAGTTTTCAAATTCAGGACACCCCCTTAGAATTCCTGCTTTATGCATCGTTTCCAATGAAATGGATTGTCAAGAAGTTGGATGCCCCCTCATCTTTGGCCTGGCCTCTTTGAGGACAGTCACTGTCATCATTGTGACCCACAGCCTCAGTCAAAGCTTTCTTTATTAGAGAATGGAAGAAGTCGCGAGAGCCCACAAAGCAATGTTATATGTAGCTGAGTGTCTGAGGGAGGCATGCAGATCAGATCAGATCAGATCAGTCGCTCAGTCGTGTCCGACTCTTTTCGACCCCATGAATCTCAGCACACCAGGCCTCCCTGTCCATCACCAACTCCTGGAGTTCACTGAGACTCACGTCCATCGAGTCAGTGATGCCATCCAGCCATCTCATCCTCTGTCATCCCCTTCTCCTCCTGCCCCCAATCCCTCCCAGCATCAGAGTCTTTTCCAATGAGTCAACTCTTCGCATGAGGTGGCCAAAGTACTGGAATTTCAGCTTTGGCATCATTCCTTCCAAAGAAATCCCAGGGCTGATCTCCTTCAGAAGGGACTGGTTGGATCTCCTTGCAGTCCAAGGGACTCTCAAGAGTCTTCTCCAACACCACAGTTCAAAAGCATCAATTCTTCGGCGCTCAGCCTTCTTCACAGTCCAACTCTCACATCCATACATAACCACAGGGAAAACCATAGCCTTGACTAGACGAACCTTTGTTGGCAAAGTAATGTCTCTGCTTTTGAATATGCTATCTAGGTTGGTCATAACTTTCCTTCCAAGGAGTAAGTGTCTTTTAATTTCATGGCTGCAGTCACCATCTGCAGTGATTTTGGAGCCCAGAAAAATAAAGTCTGAGACTGTTTCCACTGTTTCCCCATCTATTTCCCATGAAGTGATGGGACCAGATGCCGTGATCTTCATTCTCTGAATGTTGAGCTTTAAGCCAACTTTTTCACTCTCCACTTTCACTTTCATCGAGAGGCTTTTGAGTTCCTCTTCACTTTCTGCCATAAGGGTGGTGGCATCTGCATATCTGAGGTTATTGATATTTCTCCTGGCAATCTTGATTCCAGCTTGTGTTTCTTCCAGTCCAGCATTTCTCCTGATGTCTTCTGCATATAAGTTAAATAAACAGGGTGACAATATACAGCCTTGACGTACTCCTTTTCCTATTTGGAACCAGTCTGTTGTTGCATGTCCAGTTCTAACTGTTGCTTCCTGACCTGCATACAAATATCTCAAGAGGCAGATCAGGTGGTCTGGTATTCCCATCTCTTTCAGAATTTTCCACAGTTTATTGTGATCCACACAGTCAAAGGCTTTGGCATAGTCAATAAAGCAGAAATAGATGCTTTTCTGGAACTCTCTTGCTTTTTCCATGAGGCATGCGGAGGTGGGAAGCAAAGGGTAGAAGCAAAGTTCACTGGAATACAAGGAAGTGCCTTTGTGTGAGAGGCACCACCTGTTGTGTGATCACCAAGATCTCTCTGGAGGAGAATCAACCGAATTTGTTCCCACACTTGGCGAGATAGGAAGGGATCTCGTGGGTGTGTAGCCTGAAGGTGGCTGGGTCACCAAGAAACATAGGAGCCCACTTGGCCCAGACCTGAACTAAAACCCATTACAATAATTAAAAAATATAGCAGCTTTGCCCTTTCTTTCAGGCTTCATCTAAATGTCTACACTGCTGCATTTCTTGCCAGCCCCGAGGCTTCAGTCCCTGTGGTCCCAGGAGTCTGGCATCCCCCAAAGCTCGAGAGCAGTTGGGACCATCATAATCTGCATTCCAACTCGGAGGTGGTTATCTCCCTGGCCTCCTGGGTAGCTTCTGGTGTGTTTTTCTTCTGTTTGATGTGCTTGTGTTCTTGTTGTTTGGTGAGTCTGCTGCAAATCCTCCCAGCCTTGGGAACACAGAGTTCTGGTAAGAGTCTTCATTAGAAAGATCTCTATTAAACTATACATGCCTTTTCTTTTCGGAGAGGGCAATGGCAGCCCACTCCAGTACTCTTGCCTGGAAAATCCCATGGAGGGAGGAGCCTGGTAGGCTGCAGTCCATGGGGTCGCCAAGAGTCGGACACGACTGAGCGACTTCACTTTCACTTTTCACTTTCATGCATTGGAGAAGGAAATGACAACCCCCTCCAGTGTTCTTGCCTGGAGAATCCCAGGGACAGGGGAGCCTGGTGGGCTGCCGTCTATGGTGTTGCACAAGAGTCGGACACGACTGAAGCGACTTAGCAGCAGCAGCAGCCTTTTCTTTTTGTTTGTTTCTAGCACCCTGCTGGTTGTCAATGGCACTGTGTCCCCCTAGTCCAAACACCACTGAGGAATGATGTCCTTGTGAGTTTTCTTTAGAAAGCAGTCTGTAGGTCTCAGTAAGGACTCTTTCTTAACATCAACTACCAGCCTGCTGAGAAGCCTGTGCAGATCAATTTTTTAAAATTTAATTCTTATTGAAGGATAGTTTCTTTACAAGGTTCTGCAGGACAGCAAGGTGAATCAGCTATGTTGTTGTTCAGTCGCCCAGTCGTGTCTGACTCTTTGCGACCCCATGGACTGCAGCACGCCAGGTCTCCCTGTCCTTCACCATCTCCCAAGTTTTGCCCAAGTTCATGTCCATTGCATCAGTGATGCCATCCAGCCATCTCTTCCTCTGATGCCCTCTTTTTCTTCTGCCCTCAATATTTTCCAGCATAAGGGACTTTTCCAGTGAGTAAGCTATACATATACATATATCCCTTCTTTTTTTTGGATTTCCTTCATATTTAGGTCACCAGAGAACACTGAGTAGGGATTCCCTGAGCTATACAGTAGGTTCTTATTAGTACTCTATACATAGTATCAATAGCGTATATATGTCAATCCCAGTTTCCCGATTCATCCCATCCCTCCCCCCTGATTGAGGGCAAGAGGAGAAGCGGGTAGCAGAGGATGAGATAGTTGGATGGCATCACTGACTCAGTGGACATGAGTTTGAGCAAACTCAGAGAGATAGTGAAGGACAGGGAAGCCTGGAGTGCTGCAGTTCATGGTGTCTCAAAGAGCTGGACATGACTGAATCACAACAACTCACCCCTGAGGTGTGTGTGTGTGTGTGTGTGTGTGTGTGTGTGTGTTTGGCTGCACTGCATGGCTTATGTGATCTTAGTTCCCTGACCAGGGTGGAATCTGAGTCCACAGCAGTGAAAGCCCAAGTCTTGACCAATGCACCACCAGGGAATTCCCCTGGGCAGACCATTTTAATTGACCAGAACCGAATCCAGTCAATGATCACAAAAAATGAATGCTTTTAGGTTGGTTTCCCTTTGCACACTTACAGAGCTAAAGATTAAATATATAAGCACTCTATTTCTAAGATATAAGAAGGCAAAAAATTTCAAGGGCTTTTTTTTTTTCATTTTAAAATTTGGATGGAATTCCAAGCATCATGATGAAAATATTCTCTATGTAATAGTGGGGTCCATAGAGCTTTGATTTCTCCCTTATGTGAATAACATTGATATAGCATGGACAGATGGTTCAGGGCTCTGTATAAGTGGAACTGCAAACTTGGACATGTTTTCTAGTTTCTCTGAGGCTCAGTCTTCTCATCTGTAAAATGGGCATACTGATAGCACCTGTCTCCCAGATACGTTCTGATGATTTAATGAAATAATCCATTTACAATGCTTTCTATGTAGTGAAAAATACATGTTAGCTGCAAACATTTCCTTGGTATAAGTATGCAGAAATTTTACAGCTGGCTAAATAGCATTTGATTAAAGTAAACATATAAAATTAAAGCTTTAAAAAATTACAGGGGGGAAAATTATAGTTGTAGCCCACATTCAGTGGGTTGTGTCTTATGCTGTGTTTTTGTTGGTAGTGTAGCATATGTGTGCTCAATCGTGTCTGACTCTTTGTGACCCCGTGGACTATTGCCCTCCAAGCTCCACTGCCCACGGAATTTTCCAGGCAAGAAATACTTGAGTGGGTTGCCACTTTCTTCTCCAGGGGAATCTTCCCAACTGAGGGACTGAGTCCACGCCTCTTGCATCTCCTGCACCGGCAGGCAGATTCTTTGCAGCTTGCGCCACCTGTGTAATTATGTTAGGTAGAATAAACACTTTTTTTGGTGTCTCCCTACACCCTCTCCCCCACCCAGGGTTGATGTATCTGGTGCTTAACTCACTGGGGAGAATTGGGAGTGTATATGATGGATTTTGCTTTTCCACTTCCTTCTCTGAATCCATGCCTCCCACGCATATATCTCTCGTAGCGCTTTCTAAATTGTATTGGAATGATGCATTCGTCTATCTGAATTATCCACTAGGATGAGAGCTTTTTCAGAACAGAGACTGTGTCTTATTAACTTTGTCTTGTGAGCAGCGTCTATAGCACTTGGCGCCTGGTGCCACGTGGGTCCTGGATAAATATTTCATGACTGACCGAATGTATTTCTAAGGACTTTCTGCCAGCTGAGAGCAGAACTTAGCTATTACTAACTACAACCAGAAAATTTTTTAAAAATAAAATTAAGTATAAAATGTGTTAAGGTTGAGAAAATATTACAGTAATACATATGTCATGTTTTAATATCAAGTCATTTAAAAATACTTTTTAAATTTTGAAACATTTCAAGAATTGAAAAATTCAGAAATTAAAATAACAGATGCATGTATATCAGTCACTAAATAGAGATGCTGCAGCTTTCTCTGTATCTTTATAAAAACATAATGTTAAAATTAGAAGCCTCCACCATCTACTTCTCTGGTCTCATTGTTTTTCCTTCTCTTCCTCTCTGGAGGTAACTGCTATCCTGAAATGGTATCTATTTTCTCTATAGTAAAAGCACAAAACTATTAAAAAATTTTTTTTATAAAAGTAGAGACTTTTTAAATACAAAGTCTTTTTTTAACTTTCTCTCTCTCTCGCTCTCTTTTTTTTTTTTGTGACATGATTTTTTTCTCTCAGCTCTGAAGACCATGCTAACTAGGGCAATGGAAAATGTCACAGCACCTCTTTGGCTAAAGGGCCTGACTGGGGAGGGGTACAGATTTAAAATTAAACATAACTGTGCCTTGACTTTTGCTTGCTTAATAAAAAGTGTGATCTAGGTATCAAATCACCTTGCAGTTTTAATCTTAAAACCACCAGTGGCATATCTAAGCACCGGTAATTTCATTTTTCAAAGAATCTACGTCAGGTCTGGAAATAGTCACTAACCTTTTTGTCATGGGTGCCTAAGAAATTTTCTGCCTGAGGTGTGGGGGGGAATTATTAATTTTGTTCCTTTTTAAAGTGATAAACTTCTGTCTTCTTCCACCTTACCCTCACTATGTGCATGCAATACAGCAGAGATACTCCAGAATATACAGTCCATTTGATACAAATTGCTACACTCTAGATTCAGATTTTTTTTTTAATTTGAGGTTTAATTCACGTATCACATATCATGAAATTCATTTTTTAAATTGTATTTAACCAGTACAATTGATTGTCTTCTAATATATTCAGAAGGTTATCCAACCATCATTGCTAATTCCAGGATTTTTTCATTATCCCCAAAAGAAACCCCCTACCGTTCTAGCAGTTACTTCTGATCTCCTCTCCTCTGCTGCTGCTAAGTCACTTCAGTCGTGTCCGACTCTGTGCGACCCAAGAGACGGCAGCCCACCAGGCTCCCCTGTCCCTGGGATTCTCCAGGCAAGAACGCTGGAGTGGGTTGCCATTTCCTTCTCCAAGCAACCACTTCTCCTCCTCTAAGCAACCACTAATTGACCTTTTGTCACTTTGGATTTGCCTGTTCTGGACATTTCATATAAATGGAATACAATCTGTGACCTTTTGTGACTGATTTCTTTCAAGTTTCATTTATGTTGTAGAAATGTATCAGTACTTCATTCCTTTTTATGATTGAATAATAATCCATTATAGACCACATTTTGTTTAACCTTTCATCAGTTGGTGGACATCTGTGTTGTTTCTACTTTTTGGTTATTATAAATAATTCTGTTCTGAACGTTTACATACAGGTTTTTGTGTGAACATATATTTTCAGTTCTCTTGGGTATATATGCCTAGGGGTGGAATTGCAGGGTCATATGGTAACTCTATGTTTAACTTTTTGAGGAACTGCTGAATTATTTTCTAGAGTGGCTGTACCATTTATACTCCCAGCAGCAAAATATGAATGTTCCAATTTTTCCACATCCTCAGCAACACTTGTTATTGTGTGTCTTTTTAATTATAACCATCTAGTGATTATGAAAAACATCTATTTCTGCTTTATTGACTACGCCAAAGCCTTTGACTGTGTGGATCACAATAAACTGTGGAAAATTCTGAAAGAGATGGGAATACCAGACCACCTGACCTGCCTCTTGAGAAACCTATATGCAGGTCAGGAAGCAACAGTTAGAACTGGACATGGAACAACAGACTGGTTCCAGATAGGAAAAGGAGTACGTCAAGGCTGTATATTGTCACCCTGTTTATTTAACTTCTATGCAGGGTAAATCATGAGAAACGCTGGGCTGGAAGAAGCACAAGCTGGAATCAAGATTGCAAGGAGAAATATCAATAACCTCAGATAGGCAGATGCCACCACCCTTATGGCAGAAAGTGAAGAGGAACTAAAAAGCCTCTTGATGAGAGTGAAAGAGGAAAGTGAAAAAGTTGGCTTAAAGCTCAACATTCAGAAAACGAAGATCATGGCATCTGGTCCCATCACTTCATGGCAGATAGATGGGGAAACAGTGGAAACAGTGTCAGATTTTATTTGGGGGGGCTCCAAAATCACTGCAGATGGTGATTGCAGCCATGAAATTAAAAGACGCTTACTCCTTGGAAGGAAAGTTATGACCAACCTAGATAGCATATTCAAAAGCAGAGACATTACTTTGCCAACAAAGGTTCGTCTAGTCAAGGCTATGGTTTTTCCTGTGGTCATGTATGGATGTGAGAGTTGGACTGTGAAGAAGGCTGAGTGCTGAAGAATTGATGCTTTTGAACTGTGGTGTTGGAGAAGACTCTTGAGAGTCCCTTGGACTGCAAGGAGATCCAACCAGTCCATCCTAAAGGAGATCAGCCCTGGGTGTTCATTGGAGGGACTGATGCTGAAGCTGAAACTCCAATATTTTGGCCACCTCATGCGAAGAGTTGACTCATTGGAAAAGACTCTGATGCTGGGAGGGATTGGGGGCAGGAGGAGAAGGGGACGACAGAGGATGAGATGGCTTGGATGGCATCACCAACTCGATGGACGTGAGTCTGAGTGAACTCCAGGAGTTGGTGATGGACAGGGAGGCCTGGTGTGCTGTGATTCATGGGGTCACAAAGAGTTGGACATGACTGAGCAAGTGAACTGAACTGAGTGATTATGAAGTGGTATCTTGTGGTTTTGATTTGTATCTCTATAATGACTAAAGATATTGAGCATTGTTTCATGAACTTATTGGTCATTTGCATATGTTCTTTGAAGAAATGTCTATTCATATTCTTTGTTCATTTATTAATTAGATTGTCTAACTATTGTAAGAGTTCTTTATGTATTTTGGAAACTAGATCCTTTGTGGATATATAGTTTGTAAATATTTTCTCCCATCTTGTGGTTTGCCTTTTCATTTCTTGATAGTGTCCTTTGATGAAAATATTTTAATTTTGATGAATTCCAATTTACCTATTTTTTCTTTAGTTGCTTGTACTTCTGGTGTCACATCTAGGAAACTGTTACTTCAAGATCATGAAGATTTAGTCTCATATTTTCTTCTAGGCATTTGATAGTTTAGCTCTTACATTTAGATCTTTGACTCATTTGAAATTAATTTTTGCATATAGTATGGGATAGGGGTCCAACTCCATTCTTTTGAATGCGTATATCCAACTGTTTCAGCACTGTTTGTTGAAAAGCTTATTTTCTCCCTCCGCCCCCTCTCCCCCATGAATGATTGGCACTCTTGTCAAAATCAACTATTCATGATTGTTTAGGTTTATTTCTGGGTTCTTTATTCTATTTCTTTGATCTGTTTATCCTTATACCAGTAACATGCAGTCTTCATTGCTATAGCTTTGTTGGTAAGTACTGTAGCTTTGAAATTGGAAAGTATGAGTCCTCCAACTTTGTTACACTTTTTCAAAATGTTTTAGCTATTATGAGTATTTCCATACAGATTTGGGGTTCAGCTTGTTGGCTTCTGCAAGAAAGCTAGCTGAGGTGTTCTGTGACAACCTGGAGGGACAGAGTGGGAAGGGAGGTGGGAGGAGGGGTTCAAGATGGAGGGCAACATGTACACCTATGGCCGATTCATGTCAAGATATTGTAAAGTAATTATCCTCCAATGAAAATAAATAAAATTTTTAAAAAGATAGCTGAGATTTTGATAAGGATAGTATTCAATTAATTTGGGAAGTATTGCTATCTTAACAATATCAAGTCTTCCAATTCATGAACATGCAATATCTTTTTATTTATTTAGGTATTCTTTAATTTTTTTCAGTGATATTTTGTATTTTTTCAATGCGTACCTCTTACACTTTTTTTTTGTTAAGATCATTCCTTAAGTATTTTATTCTTTGACACCATTATAAACAAAATTGTTTTCTTAATTTTATTTTTAGATTGCTTATTTAAAGTGTATAGAAATACAGTTGCTTTTTGTGTATTGATTTTATACCTTGAAACCTTGCTGAACTCAAGGTTGTGGATTTCTTAGGATTTTCTATATACAGGAGCATGTAATCTACAAATACACACAATTTTATTTCTTCCTTTTCGATCTCAAGGCATCATATTTCTTTTTCTTGTCTGATTGCCCTGGTTAGAATTTCCAGTCTCTGTATTTGTGAATGAGATATTAGTTTATAGTTTTCTTTCTTGTGATATCTTTGTCTAAATTTAGAGTAATTTAGAAAGTGTTTCCTTCCTTGTATTTTTTGGAGGACTTTGTGAAGGATTCATGTTAATTCTCTTCTTTAAAATTTGGTAGAATTCACCAGTGAAGCCATTTGTTTCTGGGCTTTTCTTTGTGGGAAGTTTTTAGCTATTAATTCAATTTCTTTATTTACTATAGGCCTGTTTACATTTTGTATTTCTTCTTGATTCAGTTTAGTTAGATTGTGTCTTATTAGGACTTTGTCCATTTCATCTAGTTATTAATCTTTAGCATGTAATTGTTCATGGTATTTCCTTTTAGTTTTTTTTTTTTCTATAAGACTAAATAATACCCCCATTTTTATTCCTGATTCAGTAATTTGAGTCTTTTCTCTTTTTTCTCAGTCACTTTACCTCAAGGTTTGTCGATCTTGTTGATCTTTTCAAATAACTTTTGGTTCTGTTGATTTCCTCTATTTTTCAATTCTCCATTGTATTCATTTTCATGCTAATGTTTCTTTCATTTTTCTTACCCTGGGTTCAATTTGGTCTTTTCTAGTTTCTCTTATAAATTTTATCCTGGCAGTGCTTTCATCGCATCTCATACATTTTGATATGTTGTGTTTTTTCGTGTGTGTTTGTGTTCCCAAGATATCTATGAATTTTTCTCTTAAAATTAACTTTATTTTTTTTAGTAGTCTATGATTTCAATTAAATACATTAAAATCTAGAGTGATTTAAATCTCAAATATCTTTTCACTGTTTATTTTCATAGTCACTTAAGTATAGTTATTGGCCTGGCATAGCTGAAGTTGTGTCCTTTTCTATTCTGTAAGCCAAACAGCCTCTTTTCCTAGAGATGTGGACTTAAACTAAAGTCAGTCACACATTTCATGCATGGCTTGTAGTTGTTTTTATTTTCTTTAATTATATTTTATACTCTTTTTTTTTAGTCTTAAACACATAATTCAGATTTTTCAGTTTTCTATTTTATTCATTTTCATGCTAATATTTGAGTTTTGAGTTTTTCAGAGTTCACCAATATCTTTATATTCCCCTGCTTTTGTGAACTATCATTTTTCCCCCCACGTGACTTATTTGACATATTATTATTCTTCCAGTTATCATTTTTTAAGATTAATTAATTAATTCTAATTGGAGGATGATTACAACATTGTGATGGTCTCTGCCGTACATTAACATGAATTAGTCATAGGCATATATGTGACCCCTCCCTCCCCACCTCATGCCTCCAGGTCGTCACAGAGCACCTGCTTTGGGTTCCCTGCATCATACATCAAACTCCCACTCCAGTTATCATTTATAAGAACCTGAGTATACAACATGAAAGTCCAGTAAGCTTAGGACTTCGGGGGAAATTTGGCTAAGATTGAAGGTGATTAAAAAAGGGTTACCCTTCATTTGTTTAACAGACATTAAAAGAACTCCTACTATGTTGCCAGGCACTGTTCAATAGTTCACAAAATTGACAAAGTTCCTGGCCTTATGGAACTTACATTCTAGTTATGGGAAAAAGGCAATACAAGTAAAGAAATAAGCAAATAAATATATGTGTCTGGTGTTAATAAGTTCTAAAAAGAAAAATAAAGCAGGTCAGGGGAATAATATTTAAACAGAATGTTTATTTAGGGAAGGCCTTTCTGATTAGAAGTCATTGATTTGAAATCAGAATAAAGTAAAAAGTGAGCTATATGACTATCTTGAGATGAAAAAGCAAACCTTTGGGGTAGGAATTTGCTGGGTAAATTCAAGGAGCAACAAGGAGCCCCAAGTAGCTAGAGATAGAAGAGGTAAACCAGAAAGCAGAGAGGTAACATAACCAGGTCATTTCAGGCCTTGGCTGCATATAGTAAAAACTCCCAGCCTGAAGGTCTTGCCTGACTACTGGGAAACACTGGGCTGGCCTACTGGAGTTGGGCCAGCAACCAGGACTGTGTTGGGGGCTGGGTTCTAGATGTCTAGCAGGAAAATCATAGTAAAGGGAGTTGCTTTTTATTTTTTTGCTTCTCAGCTAATCACTGCTGCTCAGTTTCTAAGTTTACCTCCAGCTCTTGAGAGCATCGGAGAAGGCAATGGCACCCCACTCCAGTACTCTTGCCTGGAAAATCCCATGGATGGAGGAGCCTGGTAGGCTGCAGTCCACGGGGTTGCGAAGAGTCAGACACGACTGAGTGACTTCACTTTCACTTTTCAGTTTCATGCATTGGAGAAGGAAATGGCAACCCACTCCAGTGTTCTTGCCTGGAGAATCCCAGGGACAGGGGAGCCTGATGGGCTGCCATCTATGGGATCGCACAGAGTCGGACACGACTGAAGCGACTTAGCAGCAGCAGCAGCTTGAGAGCAGGTCAAAGCAGAACACTTCCCTGGAATGAACTGAGTGTCTTCAGCTGATATAGGCTGCAAGGCATCGGGTGGACAGCAGTAACTTACTCAGCATGTAGTCAGAGGAAGCCAAGTACAGATAATCATTTTGTTGGAATCATTCAGACATTCTCAGCTCGTGAAGAAAAGAAGATCTTGAGTCACATTGTCCCAGTGTTAGCTAATTGCCCTCTCGTTCCAGTATAGCTTATCATCCTGGGATATCCCTTCACTCACCTTCTTGGAATCCCTTCAATTTTGTCCTGTTCCCTGCATCCTATGTTTTGTGAGCTTTGAGCTTAACTCTACCATTGTTATATTCTTTCATAATCATTTAGGTTAACCAACATACCATTTTTTGGATGCTCTTTATTCCTTCTTATATCTTTATTTTTCCATCTGGGACCATTTTCCTCTTGTCTGAAGAACAGCCTTTGGAATTCCTTTGATGCATGTCTGCTAGTGGTGAGTTCTTTTGGAGTTCTTCCTATTTTAAAAATGTCTTTATCTTTATTCTGCATTGAAAATCAGCAGTGTTTTTTAAAAAATTTCATGTGAACATTTATTGACCTTCACCTGGCTTTCTTTTTTTCAGCGTTATTTGTTTGGACCTACTTGGCGATACATGACTGGCTCTTTTGTGCCACATTCAGCCACCTGGCTCTCCTGAAATGGGAACTTCAGCAACTTTTCATCATTTCTACCCTCATTCTCTCTTCTTCACTGACTTTCCCTGTTCCATATAGAGGGTCTACCTACTGATCTTCTAGACTTTCATGTCCTTCTCTCCCTCTTAACTGTTGACCTCGCTTCACATTCCCTTCTTCAGTAATCTTGCTCTGCTTCTTCAGAACAGGCTTGGCACAATTTCTTGGCTACACTCTTGGCTCCCTGCTTGACGGTCACCCAAATTCTCTTCCAGCTCTGCTGCATCTAGCCACTCTGGAGAAATCTCTTTCCAAGTTAGGCTTGGATCATGGAAGCTCTGACCTCAGTACAATTTTTATGGGAATGATTTTTTGGTTCAGTTCAGTTCAGTCATATCTGACCCTTTGTGACCCCATGGACAGCAGCATGCCAGGCCCCCCTGTCCATTACCAACTCCCAGAGTTTACTTAAACTCATGTCCTTTGAGTTGGTGATGCCATCCACCCATCGCATCCTCTGTCATCCCCTTCTCCTCTCTCCTGCAATCTTTCCCAGCATCAAGGTCTTTTCAAATGAGTCAGTTCTTCGCATCAGGTTGCCAAAGGATTGGAGTTTTAGCTTCAGCATCAGTCCTTCCAATGAACATTCAGGACTGATCTCCTTTAGGATGAACAGGTTGGATCTCCTTGCAGTCCAAGGGACTCTCAAGAGTCTTCTCCAACACCACAGTTCAAAAGCATCATTTCTTTGGTGCTGACTTTTGGTAAGTTGGTTCAAAACATTCAGATTCTGGTTGATGACACATTTAATTAAAAAAGGAACAGAGAGGAACTTGGGGTGTATGGGAGAAGTTCTCTCACAATTTATCAAGGTAAAAATTTAAACATAGAACAAATCAAATGAAACTCCCAACATATATATATATATATATATATATATATATATATATATATATTTCAGCAGTACGTGAACCGTGAACTTCCTGATGTTCAAGCTGGTTTTAGAAAAGGCAGAGCAACCAGAGATCAAATTGCCAGCATCCGCCGGATCATCGAAAAAACAAGAGAGTTCCAGAAAAACATCTATTTCTGCTTTATTGACTATGCCAAAGCCTTTGACTGTGTGGATCACAATAAACTGTGGACAATTCTGAAAGAGATGGGAATACCAGACCACCTGATCTGCCTCTTGAGAAATTTGTATGCAGGTCAGGAAGCAACAGTTAGAACTGGACATGGATCAACAGACTGGTTCCAAATAGGGAAATGAGTATGTCAAGGCTGTGTATTGTCACCCTGCTTATTTAACTTATATGCAGAGTACATCATGAGAAATGCTGGACTGGAAGAAACACAAGCTGGAATCAAGATTGCTGGGAGAAATATCAATAACCTCAGACATGCAGATAACACCACCCTTATGGCAGAAAGTGAAGAGGGACTCAAAAGCCTCTTGATGAAAGTGAAAGTGGAGAGTGAAAAAGTTGGCTTAAAGCTCAACATTCAGAAAACAAAGATCATGGCATCCGGTCCTATCACTTCATGGGAAATAGATGGGGAAACAGTGGAAACAGTGTCAGACTTTATTCTTTGGGGCTCCAAAAATCACTGCAGATGGTGATTGCAGCCATGAAATTAAAAGATGCTTACTCCTTGGAAGAAAAGTTATGACCAACCTAGATAGCATATTCAAAAGCAGAGACATTACTTTGTCAACAAAGGTCTGTCTCGTCAAGGCTATGGTTTTCCCTGTGGTCATGTATGGATGTGAGAGTTGGACTGTGAAAAAGGCTGAGCGCCGAAGAATGGATGCTTTTGAACTGTGGTGTTGGAGAAGACTCTTGAGAGTCCCTTGGACTGCAAGGAGATCCAACCAGTCCATTCTGAAGGAGATCAGCCCTGGGATTTCTTTGGAAGGAATGATGCTAAAGCTGAAACTCCAGTACTTTGGCCACCTCATGCGAAGAATTGACTCATTGGAAAAGACTCTGATGCTGGGAGGGATTGGGGGCAGGAGGAGAAGGGGACGACAGAGGATGAGATGGCTGGATGGCATCACTGACTCGATGGACGTGAGTTTGAGTGAACTCCAGGAGTTGGTGATGGACAGGGAGGCCTGGCGTGCTGTGATTCACGGGTTCTCAAAGAGTCGGACACAACCGAGTGACTGAACTGAAGTGAACTGATATATATACACGAAACCTTGTTTAAGTTGATATACATTTTACCTGAAATATTTGTTTCCCTGTTTTAGGGATTTAGGGCTATGTTTTATGATTTTTATGTCTCAATATTAAGAAGTATAAAAACTTTTTTCTCAGAATAATTAGACATGATTATGCCATGAAAATTTATTGAATCATTGAAACTAGAAGATGAGTTTGGAAAGACCTATCAATAATTTTCAAATTATTACAAATGAATTAAAATTTGGTTTAAAACATATATTCAGAGTCCTTGTTACAATGATCTTATAGTATATTTGTTTGACTGATAGAATGGTTTTAAATGCTTTTGAGTGAAAGCCAGTTTCTTTTTGAGAAAAGCATTCTACCAAGGGTCACTTTTATAGCAGGTGTGAGAAAAGGAGGTGCAACTCAATTTGTGGCTTTGCTTTTCTGTATGTTTGAAGGAATGACTTTACTGGCCTGGATCTCACTTTTCTCAGCTATAACATGTGTAGACTCATTATTACAAAGTGTTATGAGAACCTTAAGTGGATGAGAACCATGAAAGTGCAAAGAATAGCCAGACATTTTGCCATTTTGCCATTTTGATATATTTTGCTCATCTGATTTTGAAATTTGTGCTCTTTTTCCAGTTTCATAGAGGAAACATCATCTGCATATTTCATCCTGCTGTGATGAATTATAAGATGGGATATGGAAGTCAGCTCTGAGACTCCTTTTCTTTTGGTGTATGGAAACCAGTCTTCAATATTATTACCCTGTTGTTTTTGTGGTTTCCCTTCCTCTACGTCAGCTGCATTCGTGTGAAGGGCTTTCTCCAAGATTAAACATTTGCCCCATTGGCAGCTTTTCTGAATTTTCATCTGCCAAACTCTTCACATACAGACTACATAAAGCCAATTTTTTTTTTTTCCAACTTAAAACATGATGATGTCCTGACACCTCATCACTGTCAGGACCTTGACAGGGAAATAAGGCAACTGTTATAATGCAGGATTGAATATGAAGATGAAATTGTGACGTGGGGAAAAAGATCAAGAGTATTGAAGGAAAGTTCTTTCTATGAATATTAAAGAGAAATCCGTTTTTTATCTAATGGCCTGATTGGACAGGAACATGGTGTCAGTGATAATGAGGCAGAGATGCAAAAGTCAGGCAAGCTGAGAATAGTGGGTGTGTCTGGGGGGTGTTTCTCAAGTCAAGAAAGCCACTGCACTTTTGAAAATGGGAGATGGTCTCTGAATTTGTGAGGTTAATGCTGCAGCTGGGAGGCTGAGCCTGTGGGCTCAGAGGTATGTACAGAATGTGTTTGATCAGTTTCCCCACTTGGGGCTGAAGAAGGGGGCACAAAAAAGAATATGCTCAAAATAGGCTTGAAAGTATGAGCCAAGTTCTGGGGAATAAATCTTAGCTTGAATGTAGAGCCTAGAGAATTTCTCTGTTGAAATCTTTTGCTATAGAAAAAGTGTGATTTGTTTTGAACTTTTCAACATATGAAAAGCACACAAAATATTTTAGTGCCTCCATAAGCATTTGTGCATCTCCTGTTCTTCCCCTCCCCACATCTCCAGGAATCTGGCACCAGCTCTGCCTTTTGGGGAATGGAGCATGAAACTAACCATGATAACAGTCTTCATGACCTTATTGTGTCCTTGGTAACCAAGAGATGTGAGTCAAAAATGGCTTTGAGAAAGCAATGATTGGAAACCTCAGTTTTTCTATTGAAAGAAACTTTGGTAGAAGTCTATTTATAAAGTTTATTGCTTTTATTCAAGGACTCTATGGACATTTGCTCCCACAGCATACCCAGGCAGTAACATAACCTAACGCCAAGAGTATCCTTATGGGTGTAGATCTTTATTCCATGGGTGGATCACTAGCCCAAGGTCATCCAGGATGTTGGAGGAGAGGTTGGGACCAAGCCACAGCCCTGATCTCAAATTCTGTATAAATATGTCTGCTGCTGCTGCTGCTGCTAAGTCGCTTCAATCGTGTCCAACTCTGTGCAACCCCATAGACGGCAGCCCACCAGGCTCCCCCATCCCTGGGATTCTCCAGACAAGAATATTGGAGTGGTGTTGCCATTTCCTTCCTAAAATGCTGATGCAAGTTATCCTTGTGGGAAAGAAACAAAGGAGCAGTAATATGGCCAGGTACACTCTTTAATTTGTGCAAAGAGTGCTCAAATAGAGAGGTTATTTTATTGGACTCTGGAGACCTGAATTCTTGAAGTAATTCTGTTGCTAGCTGTACTGGTGCTAGACAAGTCACTTAGTTGTTGTGTGGCTCAGATTTACTCATCCAAAAATGGGCTTGGTGATGCTTGATCTATCTGAATAGGGTTCTAAGGAGATGAGGTGAAAAGAGAAGTGTATATAGGATGTAATATTTGGCATTATGCATGAGTGCTCAGTCGTCTCTGACTCCTTGGGACCCCATCGACTGTAGCCTGTCAGGCCCCTCTTCCATGGGATTCTCCAGACAAGAATACTGGAGTGAGTTGCCATTTCCCACAAGAGGGAGTCTTTCCCTCCGAGGGATTGAGCCTGAGTCTCTGACGTTTCCTGCTTTGGTGGGCAGGTTCATTACTACTAGTGTATTGGCTCTATATTAAACAAGGGCAATGTAACAAATTATCTTTTCAAAGCAAATTGGCATTTAATAAACTCTTGGTGCCCAAGAGATGCAGTGAGTTATATCAGAAAAAGCAATAGAACAGGAGTCAGGAAATGGGGGCATGACAAGTGCCATGAACAAGTTATGAAAGCCAGCTAAGTCCTCTGGGTCTTGAGTTTACTGAGCACGCACACACGCACGCCAAGTTTGTCGAGTGGATAAGGAATTGCAGAATGTTGGAGCAGGAGGAAACCTTGGTAATGATGGGAAATCAAGACCCCGAGGACTTAGCTGGCTTTCTTAACTTGCTTATGGTAAGGTCCCTTGTCCTGCCCACATATTACTGACTCCTGTTCTATTGTTTTTTGTGATATAACTCACTGCATCTCTTAGGCACAACTATTGTAACTTACACCCTAAGTGAAGAATTAAATGACACTGAATTCTAGCTACAAGTAATACTTTTAAAAGGTTTTAAAATTACCTCTATGAGCTATTTTAAACTTTCTTAACCCATTTCTTTTTTTCTATAGCTCTACCCTCAGAGAAATACTTTAAATACAAGCCTGAAGAAATAAACATTTACTGTAAATTAATTATTGTTTCCATTTCAAAAAGTTGTGAAAGGTTTATAGAACTCCCCAAGATTTACCCAAGTTGGTTTCTAAGAATATTTTCCTATAATTATAAACATGCAATTATAGGAGTGGTTGGGAGGATAATTTCAAACTTTTTTCCCTCTCATTTCTTCTTAAGGGCACAAAATCCCATTCAATGATGCAGTGTTTATTATTGAAAAATATTGATGTAACATCAAAAGATATTAGCAGGAATAGGAAATGTAAATCTTGTAAATGCAATCAATTCACATTTATCAGAGCCAGGACTATACACTATTTATTTAATTTTTAATACTTTATAAATTACATACAGAGGATTTGGAAAAGAGGCAGGGAAATGTTTTACACTTCTTTCTGGCCAAAATGGAAGCAAAATGTTTTGTGACATTCAGAAATGTTCATTTTTCAGTTAAGTTCCATCTACATTTAGGAGAGCCAGATATAGTTTACATGCCAGATATAGTTTACAGTTTTATCAGGGATCATCCCTGATAAAAATTCATCTTGCTAAACCTCTTTCAGCTCAATGAATCTTATGCCAGTTTTGATTTTTAGCCATGAGGTGATTTAAACACAGGTAGTAATGCCTCCTTAGTCCTAGTCAAGCTACATTCAAGCAACTGTTTCTGCTTAATGACTTAATATTACTGGCAAATTAGGAAAATAATCCATATGAAGATGCAGAAAGTATTTAACTGAAGAAGTGTCATGACCTGTACACATCATAAAAATTAATATTCAGTTCAGTTCAGTCACTCAGTTGTGTCCGACTCTTTGTGACCCCATGGTCTGTAGCACGCCAGGCCTCCCTGTCTATAACCAATTCCCAGAGTTTACTCAAACTCATGTCCATTGAGTCAGTGATGCCATTCAACCATCTCATCCTCTGTTGTCCCCTTCTCTTCCCACCTTCAACCTTTCTCAGCATCAGGGCCTTTTCAAGTGAGTCAGATCTTTGCATCAGGTGGCCAAAATATTAGAGTTTCAGCTTCAGCATGAGTCCTTCCAATGAATATTCAGGACTGATTTCCTTTAGGATGGACTGGTTGGATCTCCTTGCAGTCTAAGAGACTCTCAAGAGTCTTCTCCAACACCACAGTTCAAAAGCATCAATTCTTTGGTGCTCAGCTTTCTTTATAGTCCAACTCTCACATCCATACGTGACCACAGGAAAAACCATAGTCTTGACTAGATGGACCTTTGTTGGCAAAGTAATGTCTCTGCTTTTGAATATGCTGTCTAGGTTGGTCATAACTTTCCTTCCAAGGAGTAAGGGTCTTTTAATTTCATGGCTGCGGTCACCATCTGCAGTGATTTTGGAGCCCCCCAAAATAGAGTCAGCCACTGTTCCCCATCTGTTTGCCATGAAGTGATGGGACTGGATGCCATGATCTTAGTTTTCTGAATGTTGAGCTTTAAGCCAACTTTTTCACTCTCCTCTTTCACTTTCATCAAGAGGCTCTTTAGTTCTTTTTCACTTTCTGCCATAAAGATGGTGTCATCTGCATATCTGAGGTTATTGATATTTCTCCTGGCAATCTTGATTCCAGCTTGTGCTTTGTCCAGCCCAGTGTTTCTCATGGAAAATTAATATTGCATGAAATATTAATATCTCATGAAAAATTAATATTGCATTCACCTAAAGATTGTTGGGTTTTTCTTTCTATTTTTTTTTTTTTGCTACTTAC
This sequence comes from Bos indicus x Bos taurus, assembly GCF_003369695.1. Lineage (NCBI taxonomy): Eukaryota > Metazoa > Chordata > Mammalia > Artiodactyla > Bovidae > Bos > Bos indicus x Bos taurus. Next base: position 25,734,170 of record NC_040084.1, read on the forward strand.
TGGAGATAATGAAAAATCTTGACCTCGTAGAAATTTTGTTGAGAGAGACACTAATTTAAACTTTAAAAAAGAAAAACAAGCTAGAAACATTGGAATTTCTTTGTTTAAAGTTGTGAGCAAAAATACACAATAAGACATTTATAACCACCACTACATTGTTCAAAACTTTGCTTCAGGGATGGATCTGACTCAGTCCTGAAGTGAGTTCACAGGACACCTCCCTTTTGGTGTGGCCAGAACAGAAGGGAAAAGAAGCCAGTGTTCAAAAAGGCACTTCAAAAATGAAGATCATACCACAGAGGCGTTTATTTAAAAGTTTGTATGTTCTAAACCCTTTTAAAAACATGTTGAATCTACTAGTGGTTTGTTTGGACTGTTATTGGATCCCACAATTTGAGAGTTCAGTTGGCAACACCTGGGCTTCTAAAAGGCCTTTTTCTGCCAAGGTGAGTGCTGTCAAGGGGGCACTCCTTCAACTTTACACTTTTCATCTGGAAAAGCACGGCTGGCTCAGCAGCTGGGGCAGAAGGTGTCTGGATGGTCACCGTCTGTTGTCGCCTAATTGACTGAAGCACTTGGAACTTGAGGAACGTGGAAACACTGGGGAAGGTGGATATCAGCAGTACCTTTGAGACAGTTCCATCATTTTCTTGGATAGCTGATAGAACCAGATTCCAGACAGAACAGAAGAAAACTAACAGTAAAATGGGAGGAGATAAGGTCCTGGGCTAAATATAGTCCTTAAGGCTCTATTTCTAAACAGAGGGTTTTATATGCCACTTGGGAGTTTTTTGGCATTCTCAGTGTTCTGAGGCACTTGTTCCCTGAGCAAGTTGAAATCAGCCTTGAAGTCTTCCCATCCCCTGTGTTAGGTTCTGATCTTTGGTTGAGGATACAGACAGTGATGAGATTGGATTAAATGCAGCATACAGAGCTTTGAGGGAGAAATAAAAGCAGAACAAGTGTTGCCAGAACCAGGTGTGTAATTGTAGAAGATGGACAGTGAGTCGATTTTGAGGCTATACCAAGATCCCACCACAGATATGGTCTGTATATTTGGAAGATAAAGCAAGAATAAATGATATGGGAAAGGGAAGCAAATCTAGAGAAACAAGTAACACTGAAATTGCTTCTGGGAGTGGGGACTTCCAGTTGATAGCAGATGCTCTCATATCTCGTTAAGTTGTTGTTTGTTAAGATCCTATAGCAGAAGTTGCTGAAGAAGCTAGAAACCAGATCACCAAGGTTTTCTTGTTGTTTATTCTGGTTTTGATGTATTTTGGAAGGTATACTTAGCATCACAAATCCCTATGACACAGATGTTTCCTCCATGTTTATGGAAGAGATGTGTCATAGTTTGGGTTCTCCTAATACAAGTTCTGAGATTTATAAACAGTAAATGTGTTGGGAAGTGCTCTTGGCAACAATGCCTTTGAGAGGTGAGGAAAGCAGGCTTAGGCAGAGAAGAAGCTGAATTACAATGCTTTTGCAATAAAGGCCTCGGCTCCTCCTACTGGGAGTTCTGTAGCTGGAGTAACACTAGAGAGTTATTCCAAATGGGGGCCCAGATGTCAGTTCTGAATAAAAATCAGTTGCAGGATGCACAAAGAAAGGACTTTTTACCCCTATTATGCAGGTAAAGAGATACAGAGTGTTAAAGTAGGTGCCGAAAGTTACACAATTTCTAAGTGAAATAGCTGGGGTCTGGTCCTGCTGCCACTGAACTCTAGACCCATGGTCACAGCCAGGAAATACAATCAACCCTGGTGGAAGAGGATGGAATAAGGTCTCCCATTGGCCCAACCTAAGACATACAGATGGCTAACAAACGTGAAAAGATGCTCAACATCACTCATTATCAGAGAAATGCAAATCAAAACCACACTGAGGTACCATTTCACTCCAGTCAGAATGGCTGTGATCCAAAAGTCTACAAGCAATAAATGCTGGAGAGGCTGTGGAGAAAAGGGAACCCTCTTACACTGTTGGTGGGAATGCAAACTAGTACAGCCACTATGGAGAACAGTGTGGAGATTCCTTAAAAAACTGGAAATAGAACTGCCCTATGACCCAGCAATCCCACTGCTGGGCATACACACCGAGGAAACCAGAAGTGAAAGAGACACGTGTACTGCAGTGTTCATCACAGCACTGTTAAAATAGCCAGAACATGGAAGCAACCTAGATGTCCATCAGCAGACGAATGGATAAGAAAGCTGTGGTACATACACACAATGGAATATTACTCAGCCATTATAAAGAATACATTTGAATCAGTTCTAATGAGGTGGATGATACTGGAGCCTATTATAGAGAGTGAAGTAAGCCAGAAAGAAAAACACCAATACAGTATACTAACTCATATATATGGAATTTAGAAAGATGGTAATGATAATCCTGCATGCAAGACAGAAAAAGAAACACAGATGTATAGAACAGTCTTTTGGACTCTGTGGGAGAAGGCGAGGGTGGAATGATTTGGGAAAATGGCATTGAAACATGTATAATATCATATATGAAACGAATCACCAGTCCAGGTTTGATGCAGGATACAGGATGCTTGGGGCTGGTGCACTGGGATGACCCAGAGGGATGGTACGGGGAGGGAGGTGGGGGGGGAGTTCAGGATGGGGAACACGTGTACACCTGTGGTGGATTCATGTTGATGTATAGCAAAACCAACACAATATTGTAAAGTAATTAGCCTACAATTAAAATAAATACATTTATATTAAAAAAAGAAGTAAAATGTGCCTCTGATTTTCTTTAAAGTTATCTGATATGCATGTTTTTTGTATAATATAGGTAATAGCACATACTTTATTAAAAATCATCTTTCATTGATAAAATTTTCAAAACAACTTTCTTTGCCACTAAAGTTTTCCTTTATAACTTACGGTTTAAAAGTAACTTCACATAAGATTCTTCTTTTGGGTCTTATGTCAGTTGATCTTCTCTTAAAAATAGACCAGAAAATCGTCTCAGTGTTTACACTAAATACTCTCACTTGAATTAAGGTACTTCATTAGTTCAGTTCAGTTCAATCACTCAGTCGTGTCTGACTCTTTGCGACCCCATGAACCACAGCATGCCAGGCCTCCTTGCCCATCACCAACTCCCAGAGTTTACCCAAACTCATGTCCATTGAGTCAGTGATGCCATCCAACCATCTTATCCTCTGTCATCCACTTCTCCTCCTGCTCTCAATCTTTCCCAGCATCAGGGGCTTATCAAATGAGTCAGCTCTTCTCATTTGGTGGCCAAAATATTGGAGTTTCAGCTTCAACATCAGTCCTTCCAATAAACACTCAGGACTGATCTCCTTTAGGATGGACTGGTTGGATCTCCTTGCAGTCCAAGGGACTCTTATAAGAGTCTTTTCCAACACCACAGTTCAAAAGCATCAATTTTTTGGCACTCAGCTTTCTTTATAGTCCAACTTTCACATCCATACATGACTACTGGAAAAACCATAGCCTTGATTAGACAGACCTTTGTTGACAAAGCAATCTCTGTGCTTTTTAATATGCCATCTAGGTAGGTCATAACTTTCCTTCCAAGGAGTAAGCATCTTTTAATTTCATGGCTGCAGTCACCATCCGCAGTGATTTTGGAGTCCAAAAAATAAAGTCAGCCACTGTTTCCACTGTTTCCCCATTTGCCATGAAGTGAAGGGACCAGATGCCATGATCTTAGTTTTCTGAATGTTGAGCTTTAAGCCAACTTTTTCACTCTCCTCTTTCACTTTCATCAAGAGGCTCTTTAGTTCCTCTTCACTTTCTGCCATAAGTGTGGTGTCATCTGCATATCTGAGGTTATTGATATTTCTCCCGGCAATCTTGATTCCAGCTTGTGCTTCCTCCAGCCCAGCGTTTCTCATGATGTACTCTGCATATAAGTTAAATAAGCAGGGTGACAATATACAGCCTTGACATACTCATTTCCCTATTTGGAACCAGTCTGTTGTTCCATGTCCAGTTCTAACTGTTGCTTCCTGACCTGCATACAGATTTCTTAAAAGGCAGGTCAGGTGGTCTGGTATTCCCATCTCTTTCAGAATTTTCCACAGTTTATTGCGGTCCACACAGTCAAAGGCTTTGGCATAGTCAATAAAGCAGAAATTGATGTTTTTCTGGAACTCTCTTGCTTTTTCCATGATCCATCAGATGTTGGCAATTTGATCTCTGGTTCCTCTGCCTTATCTAAAACCAGCTTGAACATCTGGAAGTTCACGGTTCATGTATTGCTGAAGCCTGGCTTGGAGAATTTTGAGCATTACTTTACTAGCGTGTGAGATGAGTGCAATTGTGCAGTAGTTTGAGCATTTTTTGGCATTGCCTTTCTTTGGGATTGGAATAAAAACTGACCTTTTGCAGTCCTGTGGCCACTGCTGAGTTTTCCAAATTTGCTGGCATATTGAGTACAGCACTTTCACAGCATCATCTTTTAGGATTTGAAATAGCTCAACTGGAATTCCATCGCCTCCACTAGCTTGTTTGTAGTGATGCTTTCTAAGGCCCACTTGACTTCACATTCCAGGATGTCTGGCTCTAGGTCAGTGATCACACCATTGTGATTATCTGGGTCATGAAGATCTTTTTTGTACAGTTCTTCTGTGTATTCTTGTCACCTCTTCTTAATATCTTCTGCTTCTGTTAGGTCCATACCATTTCTGTCCTTTATTGAGCCCATCTTTGCATGAAATGTTCCCTTGGTATCTCTAATTTTCTTGAAGAGATCTCTAGTCTTTCCCATTCTGTTGTTTTCCTCTATTTCATTGCATTGATCTTTGAGGAAGGGTTTCTTATCTCTCCTTGCTATTCTTTGGAACTCTTCTTTCAGATGCTTATATCTTTCCTTTTCTCCCTTGCTTTTCGTTTCTCTTCTTTTCACAGCTATTTGTAAGCCATTTTGCTTTTTTGCATTTCTTTTTCTTGGGGATAGTCTTGATCCCTGTCTCCTGTACAATGTCACGAACCTCTGTCTATAGTTCATTAGGCCCTCTGTCTATGAGATCTAGTCCCTTAAATCTATTTCTCACTTCCACTGTATAATCATAATGAATAATAAACACAATAAGCGTTGAACTATTGTAGTTGAGAGTTTTCCACCCTCTCCACACAGTAACTTTGTGGGTTTGAGTAAACAGTGGCCAGAACATAAATGTGGAATCTATGGTTTTGAGAAGTTATGAGATTCACCTGAGGTTACATAGTTCGTGCAGGTGATCCAGGCCTCACGTATCCCTTTCTGGGATATGAATATCCTGTGTGCTCCTTATATGCTGCCTAATCCTAAGGACCGTTCCACCATGGCTCCTTAGTATCTAGGAAGTTATGTGTTGTACCATATGAGTCAATGAAAGAACCAGGGCCAATGTACTTTCAGTGCAAAACGTGTAGCCAAAACCACTGCAAAGAGGCACTGGAACTTGGATCTACCGTGAGTTCTTAGGAAAAATAGTTGCTTTGGAAAGGCATTAAGAGTTTCAATAGAACATGTTATCTGTTTTCTTTGGATAAACTCCATTATTAGTCAACGTGACCTGGGCTTGGGTACCACATTAGAACCAGTAACAAAAAAATATTGATCCTACAGCTTGTGAGAAGCATGAAGCAGGCATGGGTTTATCTCAGTGCTTCCATAAATGGCGACTTTGATTCTAGTTATTTGAAGGCTTCTTGACTATTGTTATTTGAAAGGGATCCAGCTAAAACAGAATTTGCCTGGATTCTTGGGTCAACAATTTCACTTCTAGTGGCAGAAATATACTACTTAAAAGGATTGCGTCTACTTTTTTCAAACTTTCCTTTTTGGTCACTTAGCCAAAGTGAGGTCTTGGAAAATATTTCCCACATGCTCAAGTGTGGGGAAAATGTGTGTGTGCATGTGTTTGTGAGAGAGAGAGAGAGAGTGCACGCTCAAATGAATTAGCTGCATCTGAATGAATTATAACAGTAAGCATGGCTTGTTCAATAGACCAAACCTGTTAGGAACTGCGCTGAAACTGGCTAAGGTTCGATTCAGGCTGCCGAGTAAGTGTTATTTTCATGATGTGTGGATCACATAGTGAGTGTTGGGAGACGTATCCTTGGAAGCAGTGGTTGAGGCTGTGACAGGATTCAGACTCTGTCTTCAGAGACGTCTCACACAGTGCCAATGACTCTGGCACACTGCTTGGTCTAATCTTCGGTAGGATCAGGGTAGTGCCACATTTGTTGGGATAGTGTCCAAAGATACATTGCTGCCAATAATTAAGACAGACATTTTTTAGAACAGATGGACAGTACAGGAAAGGTGACTGACAATTCCTAAGTTCTACAGGGAGACTTGAGGTTACAACAAAGCCGTTTTTGGTAGAGATTGAAATGTCCATGGTTATGCACATAAGTTACTAGGTGTTATCAAGAACTAAGAGCTCTGATTTTACCAAACAACCCAGAAATAGGATATCAGCATTAGAAGTCTTATCATTTGACAAATTTAACCATTTTACAGAGAATTATTGGGTCCTGGGAATTGAGGGCCACCAAAAATATTCAGGACTGAATCAAATAATTGTGTTGTAGGTTGCAGTGCCAAAAACTTAAAAAATGTCCTTGGACTTGGTTGAGCAATTGTTTCTAGGAATTTATCCTAAATAGTTAAAAATATGTGCAAACAATTTACAACAAGGATTCTTTGAAACTTCTCTTTAGTTAAAAATTAAAATAAATGAAGTATTGACAATCAAGAATTTGTTAGATCATTGTGAATCCACATAAGAGAATCACATTTGGTCATTAAATATGATGGGCTAGAGATATGTTTATTATATATTTATATATAAAGGTAAATATGTATATTACTTTGAAATATTTCAAATGCACAGAACAGCTGAAAGAATGGTACACTGATTATCTGTTAACAACTTGCAATACCTTCTCTTTCTCTCTCCCTGTCTACTTACATATGTATATGCACATTCTTTCCTTTTGCTAACCCTACTGAAAGCAGGCTACCAATATCATGATGTTGTATCTTCTATTTCATTCATCATGCCTCTTCCAAGAATAAGAGTATTCTCTTTCACAACACCATTACCACACCTAATAAAATCATCATTAATTCAATTACACTTTTCACAAACATCTAAATTATCCTAAAAATTTTTCTTGTTGTTCTTTTTTTCTGACCCCAATTTACTCATGGCTTCGATTGCTATCTGTTTTCAGTTCCCCTCAGTCTAGAGCACTGTTCCCGTCTTTCCATGATATAAAACCCTTTGAACAGTCCAGCTCAGCCTTCTAACAGAAAGCCTGAAATTCTGGATGAATCTGTTTCTTTGTAATTAAATTCAGGTTAGACATTTCAGGCAAGAATACTTCATAGATGATGTATGTACCTCCTATGACATTGTGTCAGGAGGCACAGAATATGAGGCAATCGCATTATTCGCAAAGTTTGGCTTGACTAGTAAGTGCCTTTACTTAAAGGTTCATTTTCAATTTAATGTGGTCTGATATTTTGAAATGCAGATGTATGTTTATTGATATGGAGTGATGTTCATGCTCTATTAATTAAAAATAGAAAATTACGGAACTGCAAAGTTCTCAATTTTGTTAAAAGTGCTCACACACACACACAGAGAAAGGTCTCAGTTCAGTTCAGTCACTCAATCATGTCCGACTCTTTGCGACCCCATGAATCGCAGCACGCCAGGCCTCCCTGTCCATCACCAACTCCCGGAGTTCACTCAAACTCACATCCATCTAGTCAGTGATGCCATCCAGCCATTTCATCCTCTGTCGTTCCCTTCTCCTCCTGCCCCCAATCCCTCCCAGCATCAGAGTCTTTTCCAATGAGTCAACTCTTCGCATGAGGTGGCCAAAGTACTGGAGTTTCAGCTTTAGCATCATTCCTTCCAAAGAAATCCCAGGACTTATCTCCTTTAGAATGGACTGGTTGGATCTCCTTGCAGTCCAAGGGACTCTCAAGAGTCTTCTCCAACACCACAGTTCAAAAGCATCAATTCTTCGGCGTTCAGCCTTCTTCACAGTCCAAATCTCACATGCATACATGACCACAGGAAAAGCCATAGCCTTGACTAGACGGACCTTTGTTGGCAAAGTAAATTATCTGCTTTTGAATATGCTATCTAGGTTGGTCATGACTTTTCTTCCAAGGAGTAAGCGTCTTTTAATTTCATGGCTTAAATCACCATCTACAGTGATTTTGGAGCCCCCAAAAATAAAGTCTGTCACTGTTTCCACTGTTTCCCCATCTATTTCCCATGAAGTGATGGGACTGGATGACATGATCTTAGTTTTCTGAATGTTGAGCTTTAAGCCAACTCTTTCACTCTCCTCTTTCACTTTCATCAGGAGGCTTTTTAGTTCCTCTTCACTGAGAAAGGTCTAGAAGGATATACATTCCAAGGCATTTACAGCTGTTATGTATATGTGTATGTGTATATATATATATATATATATGTATGTGACATGGTTGTCACATATATGTGAGATGTCACTTATATGTAGTTCTTGACTCTCGGTGATTTTTATTTTTTATTTGATTGTTTCCTTAATTTTTATAATGTTCCATTTCACTTGTATATTTTAAAAAGTTAGTAAACTGGATTGGATGCAACTGATGATCCAGTCTATTTTACATAGGTGAACATTGTGTTCTCCTTTCACCCCTTCCTGTTTTGGTGAAAGTAAAATTAAATACTTTGCCGATTTGGAGCTACTTTTATTATTACACCAGACCCTACCGGGTATATTTCCCTAGGAAGGAGCTGTTAAGTTAATTCAAGGAGAAAATTCTCATGCTTCTCTCCAGAATTTCAACACGTATATTTTAATAAACACAGTGTACTTAAATAATATAATTTATAATTTAAAGTAAAGTCATCATAGAACATGAAGCACTTATTTATTTCTTGCTTCAGGATAGCATAAAAAATGCTGTGATTTTGGCCAATTTATATGCATTTGCATTTCAAAGTGATATATACATTTGTGGCCTAAGGTCACTCACCGTCTTGCAGATATCCTCTGGATGTTTGAGTAAGGATGTGTGTGTGCTTAGTCACTCAATTGTGTCTAACTCTTTGTGACCCGTGGACCCACCAGGCTCTTCTGTCTGTGGGATTCTCCAGGCAAGAATACTGGAGTAGGTTGCCATTCCCTTGTCCATTTGAGGAAAGGAGTAACCTTTATTCAGCATAGTCACAGGGAGTTGGTGAGTCAAGGAGGGGGAACCTAGACTCTTCTTGCGTATACCCATTAGTATACGCCAGGTGGTGGGGCCACCGAAGACCACAGGCTGACGGCTCTGGGCAAGGTTTGGAAACCATCTTGGCTAAATGACAGAGTTGAAGATGGCCAGATCACAGCCTCCTGCCACCTTTGTTATGGATACGCAGCCTGTTGTTGCTGGAAGCAAAGGCTGCCACTGGCCTTGCAGCAACGCTGACCAGGCCAGAGTCAATGATATTGGGTTCTCTCCTTGGGGAAAGCTTCATTTCATCCCTGGGAAGGCAGACAAGCTGGTGCAAAAGGAAACCCACACCTAGTAACTGATACACAGCAGTGACGTCCTGCCGGGAGATCTGCAGAACAGGGCTAGATGGCCTTCGGCATTCCATTCACTGTAAGCAGGATGTGAGAGATTAAAAGGGAGATGGAGTGGGCTGCACAAGGCTAAAAATTATCTACTAGAATCACTGATATTTTCCACTGGAAACATCAAAACACCCTTGGTATATACTTGCAGGAATAAAATCCTCTGGAATACTGTATCTGGGGAATGTAATAAGGTTACTGCTGGGCAAAACTGATGAACAGGTGATGTGATTTTTATAGTATGCTACTTTTTTTTTTTTAATTTTTGACTGGGCTGGGTCTTCATTGCTTTGTGCGGGCTTTTCTCTTGTTGTGGAGAGTGGGGGCTACTCTTCCTTGCAGTGTGTGGGTTTCTCACTGCGATGGCTTCTCTTGATGGGGACCACAGGCTCTAGGTGGCGAGCTTCAGTAGCCGCAATACATAGTCTCACTAGTTGCGCTCACGGGCTCTAGAGCATAGGCTCAGAGTTGTAGTTGTAGCGCATGGGCGTAGTTGCTCCGTGGCATGTGGGATCTTTCCGGACCAGGGATTGAACTGATGTCCCTCGCATTGCAAAGCAGATTCTTAATCACAGGCCCACCAGGAAAATCCTGCTACTTCTGTTTTAATGCCCATCTCCACCAACCCTGGCATCCCATTTTTCTTAATACTATATTCCTTTCCATTGAAGAATCTATTCTTTATTTTTTACCTTGGAATTCAAGGAATAAATGCACTTTGCTAAAGCTTGCTGGAGCTGAAAGAACTCTAGACTAAGCTTCGGAAGACTTGGGCTCAAGTTTCAACTGTATTACATACCAGATACGTAACTTGGGCAGGTCTCTTAGCTTTTTTTTTTACCATCTGTAAGTGGGAGTCATGGGCTTCCCAGGTGGCACTATTAGTACAGGAGACATAGGAGATGTGGGTTCGATCCCTGGGTTGGGAAGGCACAGAAACCCATTCAAGTGTTCTTGCCTGGAGAATCCTGTGGACAGAGGAGACTGGCAGGGCTACAGTCCATAGAGTCCCAAAGGGTTAGACATGACTGAAGTGACTTAGCACAAGCAAGTGGGAATCATAATCCATTATTTAACCTATGTCTTAGTACATAGTCAGAGAAGGAAAGGAATGAGAAGTACTGCTTGCTGGGCATCTGCAGATGTCCAGAATGTGTGCTGGCTAACTTGTGTAGCAGGGTCTCAGCTTGAGCCCAGACCATCACCATTTGGAGCCTGCAATGTCTAGGTGCGTTTGGTGACTTTGCAAAATGGATCTTCTAGAAGGTTGGGAGAACTTAGAAGCACCTGGGAAGAGAACTTATCTTGAGGGAAGAATGAGTTCAATAGACAACTTGGTTCTCTAACATACTCTTAGCAGAGAGGAGTTTCTAGGTCAAGCATGGTGTTTGTCATCGATCGATAACTAGCTAAGTCCAGCCTCTCATGGATTTATATCTGAAGTCTATGAATAAGTGGACCTCCATGAGAAAATAAAGCAACCCTTTCAAAACAAGACTTTGTAAAAAAGTGAGGCACAAATGACATTGCTCTTTACACCTCTGTGGGGAAATGTGACGCTCGTGGAGAAAGTGTGGCATTCTCTCTGTGGTAGTTTATATCCAAGATGGCCACCATCGATCCCTTTGCTTCCTATATGTTATTCTCTGGTAAAGAGGTTGAATCTGTTTCTCCCAACCGCTTGAAACTGGACTGACCTTTGTGACTTATTCAATTAATAGAATGTTGAAGAAGGGATATTCAGGGATTTCTGAGACTCAGTCAGAAAGAAGCCTTGACACTTTCATTTTGGGGTCTTTTAAAATGATAACTCTAAGCATCTATGTAAAAGAACATCTCAAGACCATCATTCATAAAAAGTTCAAGCCACATGGAGAGACCCTGGTGACATCATATGGCAAGAGTCCAAGGAGCACGGAGTTACTAGATTCTAGAATGAAGAATCATTAAAGAAGAGGAGTCTTAACTCTCAGCTTCATACCCCACGAGGATGCCATCAGGATCAGAGAAGAGCCACACAGCCAAGCTCTCCCCACAAAACTATGAGCAAAACAAAACAACTATTTTAAGTCACTCGGTGGCCTTTGAAGGAAGGCTCTGTGCATGTTTATATGTGTGTATGCATGTTTCAGGTGTCCTAGAAAATAGTTTGAAAGCTATTTCTGTGAAATAAAACATTTTAAAAAGCTATTTCTGTGAAATAATGTAGAAAAGCTGCACGTGGGAGTGAGAGGATGGTTAAGTTGGGCACTAACAGGAAAGGACAAGCAGCCAGTATTTTAACCATGAGCTTCTGGCTATGCATAGTTTTCTCTAGGAAGAAATTTTCAATTAAGACATGAGGCAGGTGGTGTCTCGGGATGCTTGTGGATAAGCTTCCGTGGATTCCCTTAGTTCAAATCAAGAAAGCCTTGAGAGAACCGAACTCCTTCATGTCTAGAATGGGTCTTGCCATTCCGAGTTATATAGGAAGGGGATTATATTGATGTGGGTTGAGTATATGGATGCAAAGGGACTCTGGGGCAATAGGCAATCTCTTTATAAGCCTATGACTTACTTTGTATACTCATAATAAGAGCTCCTTTATGTAGGAGACCCAGCTGAATGGGAGGTCTACCTTATGAGGGAGTTAAAATGAAAATAAAGACCATGTGATAATGATTGATTATAATGAAAGGCATCAGATAGTTTTGGCCAGGAGCTTGGTCCCTGTGTAAAAGACCCAGGATACGACTTCAGGCATTCCATGGCTGGTGTAGTAGATCTAGACATGCAGGGCCAGGATGTTGTGGGGTAGATTCATTGACCGACAGACGGCACACAGGCTGCTCTAGCCCTGCTATATCCCAGGAAGGATGTGATCCTGGAGTTCAGGAGAGGCACTCCTGGCAAAAGGCACTTCTGTTTAGGGACTGAAGGACTAACCAAGCGATAAGTCGACAATTCGGCCGCAATGTTGGAAGTGCTGTACAAGGGAGTCAGTGTGCCAAGTGTCTGCAGACAGAGTGATACTTTTCTTCCTGGGGTCGTGGAGAGGTTATCACAGCTCGTCTATATTACAAAGTTTACATCAGGTCCTTTTTCAAGGAAACTTTCTCTTGCTAGCTGGGTAAGCTGTGGAGATACACAAGTCCTGAAGCAGGAGACTCTTGGGCAGTAATTGGATTCAAGGAGGTGATTATTCACTGGGGTGTATTTCTTATACTTGATGATGCTTTACCCTTGGGTGTTGTATGTGTCGAATCACTTTCTTCTTATTTGCCATGCAAATAATCACTCTTCATTGGAGAGTCATTGTGTTCTACTTTTAGGTGATTTTAATGTTTTACAAATTGCTTTTCAGTAACTTAAAAACAGCGTGTTTGCAGGCTCCAGGTTGTCTGCCCACTTGTGAGTGGGGTCTTGGGTCGGGTCACTCAGATTCTCACAGGATTCATTACTTATCTACATTGTGGTCTGCAATGCACACCACACGCCATGGAGGTAACTATATAGCCGGCTTTTGTCCGCAATGAAGGGGCAGGAAATCAAAGGTAACAACTACTTCCTGACCAATTCAGCTCTCTGTCGTGGAGTAGATGTTCGTTTGATTATTTAAACACAGAGGGGGAAAACAAGTTCCAACCTCCAAAGGCAAGCAGCGGCCAGGACGCCCTCTGAATCCTTTGGGGGCCACATGTCAAGCCTTGTTTTCACCCAAGTCCATTGAGGTGTAAGAGAAACTTTCTATAGGAAGTAAGTAACTGGATATGTTCATTGTCAGAACATGCAGGGAATTTTGTTAACAATCACTGCACAAAGTGGGGGGCAGTCAAAGGAGCCTTTCTCTTTACGCCTCGTATCCCTTAATTCAGTACTAGGACCCGGGTAAGGCTCTGTCCCACCTGCTGCACTAATGGCACCTCACTCCAGTACTCTTGCCTGGAAAATCCCGTGGATGGAGGAGCCTGGAAGGCTGCAGTCCATGGGGTTGCTGAGGGTCGGACACGACTGAGCGACTTCACTTTCACTTTTTACTTTTATGCATTGGAGAAGGAAATGGCAACCCACTCCAGTGTTCTTGCCTGGAGAATCCCAGGGACAGGGGAGCCTGGTGGGCTGCCGTCTATGGGGTCGCACAGGGTCGGACACGACTGAAGTGACTTAGCAGTAGCAAAGTTTCACCTCTCTGAGATTTGAATCCGCAGGGATGGGGGGCAAGGTTGGTCAGGTCTACTCAGTCCAACAGTGAACAAGCAGCATTCATCCTGCTCACACATCTTCTAGAAAAGCAGATAAAATGGGACATAGAGAGCAAGGCTTTCTATAAGAGGAAGATGGGTAACGATGTGGACATACCAGGGACGTCTTGCTTGAGCAGAAGAGAGAGAGAGAAAGCTAAACCCTCACATTTACACAGAAGAGAAGATCTGTTTGTAGAGAAGATCAAAGACCTGGGTCTCAGATGAATGTTCCTGTTTGGTTTTCATGCAGAACCTGCCCAACACTTTGAGGTTACTTCTGCCAAAATTCAAGTAAAGAAAACAGAAAACCAGCAACTCGGGAGAAATGCATGAGAGACACAAGAGATCTGAATTAACTGGCACAGTGTCTGGTGGGTAACTCCAAATTCCTGTGACTGAGATCCAGCCCCCGCCTCCCCACTGCAATCCGTCACGTTCCAAACAAATTTAAGGAAGGACAAAAAGTATTCTTTGGAAGGAGAGGTGTGGAAGGAAATGGAAGATAAAGAAGAATGGAAAGGGAGCAGGAAGCTTCCCTGAAAGCTCCTGTTCAAGACAGAAGCAGAGGGTAGGGAGGAACGACACCCCGATCCATTTATTAATACTCATCCATTCCTTACATCTGTCCATGTAGGAAAAGAGAATAACAGAGACCAAGACTTGCTGCCACACACCAGCCTTTGAAAGCAGTTTGCTTATGTTAATACTTCCCAGATGGATGCTTTAAAAGCTTCTCTGTGGTCCCTTCAAAACATAGCACTGCAATTGTTGGGGTGGGGTGGGCTGCGGTGTGCAGGGGAGGGAGCGTAAGGGCCAGCGTTTAAAACTGACAGCCCTTTTGTTGTTGGAAAGCAATGAGGAGAAGCTGGGAGTCAAGGGGCAAAAGGACACAGCTTTCCTTCTCCTTTAACGCCAGGACTGGGGACACATTTGGTGAAGCCCAGTGGGGAGACGTACCTCTTGTCAATGTTGTGTGGATCAACAGGGAGCTTTTGTCTCTTAGGATGTCGGTCCAGCACCTTCCATCAGAATTCAGTTCACTAAAACATTTAAAACACTCCACCCCTACTGCCTCTCCTACATCCCTGAAGGGTTATATTACTGCAATCAAAGTAACTCCAGATAGAAAAGACCTTGCAGGTTCTCCAGTGGATCCTCTGTTAGTGCAGAGTTTCTGCCTTCAGCCAGGCCCTCATTGGCATGCTCTGTCTGGTTCCTAGTGTCCTGCGGGAAGGAGTTCCTCGCCCTTCCCTGGGGAGGCTATTCTCTAATCCAGCAGTTCTCACCACCAGGAAGTCTTCACTGACACCCATCTCAAATTCTCCCTTCTCAGCTGGGTCCCATGACCTCCCAGCACTGCCCTTGTACCAAGTCTCCCCCTCGGTGGCTGCATGCTGGTTCCCACCTTCCAGCCCCCATGGATTAAAACCCCTTTTGTGTCATTCAGTCACCTTTACACATCCTGTCCCCCATTCTGGAGAAAGCCAGGTCGCTTTTGGGGATTCCTTCTACCACATTTTGGTTGTATCTTCCTTCATATGTGAGCAAGGAGTAGAAGTCTAATTTTCATAATATAGTGGGGGTGCTATTAAAAACTTGTTTTTGTAACACCAGTGATTCTAATATTTTCCCGAATACTGTTAATGATTCTGATTAAAGCTCTTGTGTTTCCTCTCAATAGGCTTAATCTTCACAGATGAGCTTTGTTATACACTTGATGATGACAAATTATTTTTGTAGAAACGAGAATATAAGTTTCGAAAAGAAAGGTACATGTCCTTAAGCAACAAGATGAAAAGTCAGCTTTGGGGGGAAGAGCCTGTAGAAACATCTGCAGTGTGGCTTTGTTAGATTGTGCTGTCAGGATTCTTGAAGTAAATGTCTTTATTTTTTAACTTTTTCTTTTTTATGGGGTATGTGCTGTGTGCTTAGTCACTCAGTCATGTCCAACTCTTTGTGACCCCATGGACTGTAGCCCGCCAGGCTCTTCTGTCCTTGGGGATTCTCCGGGCAAGAATACTGGAGTAGGTTGCCATACTCTCCTCCAGGGGATCTTCCCAACTCAGGGATGGAACCCAAGTCTCCTGCACTGCAGGCAGATTCTTTACCATCTGAGCCACCAGGGAAGCCTTTTATGGGGTATAGCCGATAATAATGTTGTGATAGTTACAGGCGGACAGCAAAGCAACTCCGCCATACATATACAAGTATGCATTCTCCCCCAAACCCCCGCCGCCTATCTAGGCATCCACGTAACACTGAGCAGAGTTCCATGTGGGAACCAGTAGGACCTTGCTGGTTATCTGTTTTAAACATAGCAGTGTGTGAAGTGAATGTCCTTTATGCCAGAGTGGTCTCAGGGGCTGTTTGGCGCTACCACCTCATAGAATATGTGAATGACACCCTGAGCCCAGAAGGCCAAAGATTCAGATTCCTGAGTCTTTTCAGGCTGTCCAGGGTGAACTGTCTAATCAGAGAGGTTTTGTACATGTATCTGATGTGGCGGGAAATCCCGTTTTAAGCAGGGAGAATGTTAGAACGCATGGCATCATTCTAATGAAAAGTCTAGGCTCTGGAGGCAGACTGGATATATTTAATCTTGGCTCTGGTCTTTTTTTTTTTTTTTTAACGTGGGCAAGATACTTACTCAGTTTTCTTATCTGTAAAAGGAAATATTAATCACAGATTATCTCATAAGATTTTGGCAGGGTCTGAGGTAATGCTCGCAAACCAAAGCACAATGTTTGGCACATAGTAAACACTCCTAACGTGCTCTAAGCTTCCCTAGAATATCTTTCTGAAAGGCTTTGCCAAATTATGTACCAGGATGCTCTTGTAGTATTGTTTATGATGGTTAAAAAAATTGGACACAGCCAACATACCCAACAATGGAGGACTGAAGTCTGAAAAATTTCATTAACAATTTAAGTTAATTTAGAAGAGCAGAATACAAAGATGTATAAACAGTATGATCCCAGTTTCATATTTTCATATATATATATGCTGCTGCTGCTGCTAAGTTGCTTCAGTCTTGTCCGACTCTGTGCGACCCCATAGGCGGCAGCCCACCAGGCTCCTCTGTCCCCGGGATTCTCCAGGCAAGGACACTGGAGTGGGTTGCCATTTCCTTCTCCAATGCATGAAAGGAAAAAGTGAAAGTAAAGTCGCTCAGTCGTGCCCAACTCTTAGCGACCCCATGGACTGCAGCCTACCAGGTTCCTCCGTCCATGGGATTTTCTAGGCAAGAGTACTGGAGTGGGGTGCCATTGCCTTTTCTGATATATATATATATATATATATACACACATACATATACACATACATATACATATACATATACATATGCTCTATCTAAATTTACACTATCTATGCATCAAAGAATATTGGATGTAAATGCACCATATTGTTACAGTGGCTTGTTAACGGTAGTATAAAGGTGGCGCAAGTGGTAAAAGAATCAGCCTGCCAGTTTTTTTATGTAACTGATTTGTCTCTTCTCGATGGCTTTCTAAAAGTTCAGCCTCCACTTCCTGGGCTTTATCGATGGTCTCCTTTATGGTCATTTCCAGTTCCTGTTCCTTTTGTGCCAGCTGTGTATGAAACTCTCTCATCAGCTGTTTTAATGTGGAATTTTAAATTTTTTTAAAAAATTGCAGAGAAAGAAGATGATCTAAAGAGAACGGCGAAAAGATATGAAGAAATCCTTGATGCTCGTGAAGAAGAAATGACTGCAAAAGTAATGGACTTGCAGACTCAATTTGAGGACCTGCAGAAGAAACACCAGCAAAGGCTAGAGCAGGAGGAGCCTCCCGGCAGCGATAAAGTAACAATTTTGGAGTTACAGACACAACTAGCACAGAAGACTACTCTAATCAGTGACTCAAAGTTGAAAGAGCAGGAGTTCGGAGAACAGATTCACAATTTAGAAGATCGTTTGAAGAAATATGAGAAGAATGTATACGCAACAACTGTAGGGATACCTTACAAAGGTGGCAATTTGTACCATACTGATGTCTCACTCTTTGGAGAACCTACGGAGTTTGAGTATTTGCGCAAAGTGCTTTTTGAGTATAAGATGGGTCGTGAGACTAAGACCATGGCAAAGGTTACAACCACTGTACTGAAGTTCCCTGATGATCAGACCCAGAAAATTTTGGAACGAGAAGATGCTCGACTCATGTCATGGCTGCGGCCTTCATCTTAAAGAAGTTGGGACAGTGATGCTGGACAGACCTGGAAACCTGTGCACGTTTGCTGTTGGTAGTACGAAGCTGTATTCAGGGCCCCTCATGTAGCCCGAAGACCAAGAAAAATCTGACATTGGCCCTCGGAAAGATTGCAGACTGCCTTTAAAATAGATTATTATATCAGTGGAGAAACAATAATAGTTTTGGGGGTTATCAATTTTTTTTGTTGTTTTTGGGAAGAGTTTTGTGTTGTTTAAAAGATATTTTGAATAACTTAGCCTGATTTATGGGCTCACTTCATGTTCCTTTCTTCCATTCTTTTTGTCCCTCTTTTTAAAGAACTGCTTGACTTTCCTATTTATTTCTAGGGTGATTTTTTTTTAAGACTTGTGCAATACATTTTGAGGTGAAATTTAGTGGATTTTTTTCTGATAAATTAGAGCATTTAATTGACTATTTTATCCAGATTGATTTGTTGAATATTTGCTGAAGACTAGTTCTTTAAGCTCTGACATATGATAAATCCAAATGGCAGTACCTCATTGTTTACTTAGCTTTTGTACTTATATTTTTCAGAGGAAAAAATACTACTGTAAATTGTAAATAGCCAATACATAACTGTATTGTATGCAAATCTGTGACTGTTGGCAATATCATCTCAGAACAGAAAAATAAAGTTTATTTACTGTAAAAAAAAAAAAAAAAAGAATCAGCCTGCCAATGCAGGAGATGCAAGAGATGCAGGTTCTATCCCTGAGTTGGGAAGACCCCCTGGAGAAAGAAATGGCAACCCACTCCCATATTCTTGCCTGGGAAAATTCCACAAACAGAGGAACCTGGCGGGCTACAGTCCAGGGGGTCGCAGAGGGTCGGGAACAACTGAGCGCAGTCACACAGTTAACTATAGCTGATATTTTTTCCCTGTTACTAGCAGATATTACTTTTATTCTGCTATTTCCAGAGATGGAATGTTTCATTATTTGGGGAGATATGATCTCTGTGAAATAACCTATATAATTTATGTTTTTAATATTTTAGAGTAAGAAATATCCTTAACCTAAGCCTCTACAAAACCCTGCTTTATACTCAGCATGAGTACATACTTTTTTATAATCAGCAGAAAGGAGATATGGAAAGTGATGTTCTTTATCAGTCGGTCTTGCAGCCTGTTACTCTGTGATTCATCGGAAGTGAGCCCTGGGGAGAACTTGGTCTTGCTGGTTCCCCGCCTCTGAGCTGTCTCTTTTTTGACATGTTCTGAGTCATCTTCTGCCCAGGGAAGTCCTGCTCACATCCTCTGCAGAAATAAAGATTATTCATTGACTTTTAAGTCAACAGGTCTGAATTTGAATTCTAGCGTTGGCACTGGAGAGTCGCACATACAGGGAGAGAAAGAAGCAGAGTCCGTATTTATGGCATGTGCCGGGATGCACTTTACATAAAAGTAAGACCAGGGAACAAAAAGCTGTATAGGGGTGAGGCTGTCTTCTCACCCCACATCCTATGCTCTTATCTCCATCTAGCAGCTGGCTTCTTATGAATCCTTTATTTTTTCATCCTGGTTCAGTTCAGTTCAGTTGCTCAGTCGTGTCTGACTTTTTGCAACCCCATGGACTATAGCACTCCAGGCTTCCCTGTCTATCACCAGTTCCCAGAGCTTGCTCAAACTCATGTCCTTCGAGTCAGTGATGCCATCTAACCATCTCATCCTCTGTCATCCCCTTCTCCTGCCCTCAGTTTTTCCCAGCATCAGGGTCTTTTTCAATGAGTCAGATCTTCGCATCAGATGGCCAAGATATTAGAGCTTCAGTTTCAGCATCAGTCCTTCTAATGAATATTCAGGACTGATTTCCTTTAGGATGGACTGGATGGATCTCCTTGCAGTCCAAGGGACTCTCAAGAGTCTTCTCCAACACCACAGTTCAAAAGGCATCAATTCTTTGGTGTTCAGCCTTCTTTATGGTCCAACTCTCACATACATGACTATTGGGAAAACCATAGCTTTGACTAGACGGAACTTTGTTGGCAAAGTAATATTTCTGCTTTTTAATATGCTGTCTAGGTTGGTCATAACTTTTCTTCCAAGGAGCAAGCATCTTTTAATTTCATGGCTGCAGTCACCATCTGCAGTGATTTTGGAGTCCAAGAAAATTGTTTCCCTATCTATTAGCAAAGAAGTGATGGGACTGGATGCCATGATCTTCGTTTTTTGAATGTTGAGTTTTAAGCCAGTTTTTTCACTCTCCTCTTTCACTTTTAAGAGGCTCTTTAGTTCTTTTTCGCTTTCTGCCATAAGGGTGGTGTCATCTGCATATCTGAGGTTATTGATATTTCTTGCGGCAATCTTGATCCCAGCTTGTGCTTCATCCAGCCCGGCGTTTTGCATGATGTACTCAGTATATAAGTTAAACAAGCATGGTGACAATATACAGCCTTGACGTACTCCTTTCCCAATATGGAACCAGTCTGTTGTTCCATGTCCGGTTTTAACTGTTGATTCTTGACTTGCATACAGATTTCTCAGGAGGCAGGTAAGGTGGTCTGGTATTCCTATCTCTTTCAGAATTTTCCACAGTTTGTTGTGATCCACACAGTCAAAGGAATATGGGAATAATAATGAAGGGGTTAAATGAAGTAACCTGTTAACCTGTTAGGGAGTCCATGGAACATGATATATGCCCAATTCACAATGGTGTGAGGGAGATCTTGGATGAAGAAACTGAAAGAGACTGCGTCAGAGCCGTAACAGAAATTCAGTGACCCAGTTCCTAGGCAGGTACTCTCGTTACTGATTCCCAGATAGCTCCGGTTGTAAAGAACACACCTGCCAGTGCTGGAGACGTAAGAGACCTGGGTTCGATCCCTGGGTTGGGAAGATCCTCTGGAGGAGGGCACAGCAACACACTCCAGTATTCTTGCCTGGAGAATCCCATGGACAGAGGAGCCTGGCGGGCTACGGTCCATAGGGTTGCACAGAGTCAGATATGACTGAGGTGACTTATCACGCACGTAGTCTCTTTACCACCACAGGCACACACACTCTCTGACACAGAATGTAATTATTTCCATGAAAGAAAGAATTTAGAAGTAAATGCAGTGTCCTCTTTTTATTTTCTTAAGTAATATTTCAGGTTTGAATCAAAAGATATTTTTGATCCAGATAAAGCTTTTTGTCCCTGCTTGGTCTACCCTATTTTGTGTTCAGAGTTCTATCATAATGATATTTTTAAGTAAAAGAATTGACTGATACTGATGGATTTACAAGTGAAACCATATGTCAGATCACATCTTATGAGCTAAGATTTGAACTCCTTGTGATGTTTTTGCAGCCTTCGTCTTGTTTGGCATATTTATTCACATAGGAAGAGTGATCGGGGCTGGGTCTTTTCTAGAACTCACTAAGCCTTCAGACCATCTGCGGTGTGCTCCAAGAGGCTAAAGCCCAGGGATGTACTTACTGCAGCATCAAGGTAGGTAACCTGTATTTTTTCTGGACCCTGTTCCAGGCTACCATTAGCCACAGTTTCATTTTCTCATCTCAGAATTGGAAACATTTGACAAATTATGTTTTGCCCATGGTTATTTTGAGTAGCTGAGATGCCATATCTGATATGGCTCATTATCGCAATATTTATATTATGAGCAATATCACATTCCCTTTTCTGTTTTTTAAATTACAATCCTTTTTTTTCCTGCTAAATTCAAGATGGCTGAAGGAGCGCCTCTGGCTCCCACAGCGGCTCAGTGCTGCAGTCTGCCGTGTGTCTGCTCCCCTGACCCTGGGAACGCAAAGTAGGTTTCTAAAGACTCCACTGTTTGCTTTGAGCCTCACGCTGGGCCCCTGCTGTTGACCACATTTTGAATGTTTTTCTAATGATTTTTCAACTACTTCCTTGAAAAAAAGGTTCATTTCTGGAATCATCTGTTGGTAATCAGGGTGACCAGCTACTCATCTTCTATTATAAGGCCTAGATCATGATTTCATGGACAGTGGTGATCAAAGTCACCTTTGTATTGTGGCAGAGTGTTGGTTCATTGAGAGAGTTTGGGAATCACTTAGAGTCTAGAAGCTGGATGTTCTTGGTCAATCTATGGTTGTGTTGTTGATAATGAGGATTACTGGAATTTGCAGTGTTTTATAGTTACAAAGCAAATCGTGAATATTAATTTATCCAACAGAATTCTGGTTATACAGCAGAATTTCCTACTAAATTCCTCAAATTCTGTTTATCTAACAAGTACAGTAGAGTTTTTCAAAGGTCTGGGTACCTTGGATTTAAATATTAGTAGAACATGGTCCCACTTTCACAGTGTTCATAGGAAAGTAAACTACAGTCATTTACTCGGTACTCACAATAACCCTGTGATGTGGGATTTAATTTTCTGATTATTTAGGCTGCGAGAAGTTTTTGATATATTCACATTCAAAGGGGGCCATACAGATCCTCAAATACAGGCTTCTTTGCTCCAAACACTTGCTCTTTCCCATGAGCCTGGGCTCTGGACTCTGATGTCTGCATTCTTATCCTGAGCTCCACCACTAACTAGCTGCGAGCTTTCTCAAAAGTTACTTAGCTTCTTTTAGCTTTGGTCTCCCCAGCTATAAAATGGGGGCAATAATCTTCTTGCCTCCAGTGCTATTGTGAAGATCATAAGAGATAAGCATGTGAAACATTTAGTGCAGTGCCTGGTACTTAGTAAACCTTAACAAATGCTGCTGTGATGGGGATAACGAGAATCATCATGACTACAACCACAGTAGGAAGTTTGCCTGTTAGACATTCTTAAAAGTTCCCAGATAAAAATGTCATGTTTGCAGAAGGGAAATGGGACCAAGGAGGTTATGTCAGTTTCCATTCTTTTTTGCTAGTGATTATGGATATATATATATATATATATATACACTAATTTATCATTTATTCAATAATGAATAGTTATTAAACATATATGCCAGGCATAAGTCTAGGTGCTGGAAGCTTACATTCCAGGAACTATTTAACCTTCAGAATAATTGCTTGACTGATTATTTTCAATATCTGCATTTTACGTGTGAAGGAAATGAGACTTAGAGAGTTATATAATTATATATAGCTTCTCCTTCTCTCTCTCTCTATCTACACGAACACACACACACACACAATTTGCCTGCAGTTACCTGGCTAGTAAGTGGCAGAGCTTGAATGCTAATTCAGGCCTTCTGCCACCAAGTCCAGTGCTGCTTCTCTTACTATCTGGAGCAAGACAGCTCTTTCATCCTAGAATCTGCTTTACTTTCTTAGATGAAGGGATGGAAGTGACCACAGACCACCATACATATTATGCAAATCTAAAGTTTTAGATTGTTATAATTTAATTTATTCAGAGAGGTCCAAACAAGTTTTTTTTTATTTAAAAAGACAATATATTAGATGAGAGGTGATATGATAGATTCCCCTCTTTCCAAATAGATTCATTCTATGCTGCTGCTGCTGCTAAGTCGCTTCAGTCGTGTCCGACTCTATGCAACCCCATAGACGGCAGCCCATCAGGCTCCGCCGTCCCTGGGATTCTCCAGGCAAGAACACTGGAGTGGGTTGCCATTTCCTTCTCCAATGCATGAAAGTGAAAAGTGAAAGTGAAGTCGCTCAGTCGTGTCCAACTCTTAGCGACCCCATGGACTGCAGCCTACCAGGCTCCTCCGCCCATGGGATTTTCCAGGCAAGGGTACTGGAGTGGGGTGCCATTGCCTTCTCCGAGATTCATTCTATAGACAGGTAGATATTTATCCTTAAAGTCACCAAAGATACTCCATAATCATTTTTTCCCTCACAACCAATTTCACTATCGAATAACAGACATCCTTTCTTTTTGTATTTTACAACGTAAATATCTAACATAAACTTGAGCAGTCACAGGCTAACATGAAGCTTTTACATGGCGCTCAGCATGTTTAAGCTGAATTAAATTCTTTCTCATTCTAAAAGCAGTAGAATGAAATACCAGCTGATTACCCTCTTCTCTATATAATACCTGAAGAGGGCTATTTAATCCAGATTAGTTCCTCTTTCTTTTCATAAATAAACTCTAAATCCCATGCTTTTCCTTTTGGAAATTATGATTATTATTTTACCATTTTAAAGTTATTTAGCATGACAGTCACAAACCTAAGGTGCTTAATTTCAGCCCAGGGATTTTGGATAGACTTGCTCACTGTTTGCACCTGTATTTCCTCCTTCAGCTTGAGCCAGCAGGGTCTTGGAAGGCCCTCCTGAAAGTGTAGTCTTATCCAATACATTTGAAGGTGGGAGCTTGAGAACCAATAAATAAAATTGCAGGGTGAACCTTATACACCCCTGAGAAACAGAAACTTTCCCAAGATCCCCTGTAGCACAGACCTGCTTCAGAATTTATTCATTTTTATTTATATTCCTCTACTTGGCCTTTTCCACAGAGCACTCTTAAAAATATGCAGCCGATCTAGCCACTCACCGTATAGCGGCACCGCGCATGTGCGTGTGCGTGTGTGCGTGTGCGCGCGTGTGTGTGTGTGTGCGTGTGTGCGCGCGTGCGTGTGTGTCCGACTCTTTGCGACCCCACAGACTATAGCCCACCAGGCTCCTCTGTCCATGGAATTCTCCAGGCAAGAATACTGGAGTGGGTTGCCATTCCCCTCTCCAGAGATTGAACCTGCATCTCCTGTGTCTCCTGCATTGCAGGCGGATTCTTTACCATCTGAGCCACTGGGGAAGCCCATAGCAGCACCGACTTCCAGATAAATGTAGTGGGATCATCACTAAGCTCTTATGGTTTTGAATCTTAATCCTGAATTCTAACCTTCAAAATCAGATAGATTTAAGTAGTATATTTTTTCTTACTCCCTATTTCACTGATCAGTGTCTCAAAACCACTTAACTGTATATCAGTGATCTAAAAACATTCACATGTGAATGAAATGATACCCCTTTGGGAGCAGAAAAATGAAAGAAATGAAACCATTTCTGAATTTCAAGATGATGAAATAATAATTGTATATAATGGACAATTCTGCATTACTTATAAATGAAACTTCTACTTTATGAAAACCTCAATGAAATGCTACATATAGTTACAGTAGATGAACATTTATGTAGGAGATAGAGACGTCTAACCCCTGGAGTGGCAAATGGCAACCCACTCTAGTATTCTTGTCTGGGAAATCCCAAGGACAGAGGAGCCTGGTGGGCTACAGTCTATGGGGTCACAAAGAGTTGGACACAACTTAGTGACTAAACAGCAAAACAGCAACAGAGAAATCTAAACCTTATGCTCTGATATCTATTCTACATCAAATCTGTACATTTTAAAGGGGAATTTTAAAATTAATAATGGTGTAAAGTGGTGGAGAATGTTTCTCACAAGCATCGTCTCTGCCTCCCATGACATCGCATTTGGGGAGATGATAATGAACAAGCATAGATCTGATAGCATTATCCATCTGGGCTGAGCAGACTGCAATGGGTGTCGGGTTGTTCCAGGAGTGAGTGGATAGAAGGGCCAGCTGCCCTTGATGAGCAGAACTGAAATCATCACTCAGGCAGTCACCAGTGGAAGCCTTGGGTGTATGCTCCTAAAACCCAAGTGCCCGTTTAAAAGTTAATTGCATTTGACATTGGAAACGCACATCACGGATCTCATGTGGATGACTTTCCTTTGAGGTCTTCAGTGCTCACTGCTGCGCTGCAGATGTGCTCAGCCCCTTGTAACTACAAAATGCAACTGCGATGATCCAGGTCTTTATAGTTGGATGATGAGGACCAATCATCAGAAATCAGGAAATGGGATGAATCTGAGAGTTTTCCATGGTGTGGGGAGGCTTAATCCCCCAAAGTATATAATAACACCCAATCAGTCTCAAACACATTCTCGCTTTGATGGTAGCCACCACAATCCTCTGTAGTAATAATGAAGAATTATTCTGGGTTAAAGCGTTGATTTTCCTCGAGAGCCTTCTTTTGGTCATTCTATGTTCATGTATGCCTTGCTCTGTTTCTTTGCTTTTTCATCTTACTTACAGGTTTATAGATTCAGGGCTTAAAAACTGCAACTTCAACCTGCAACAGGAGATTGAAATTCTGTGCTCAAATGTTTTTCTTAATTAAAAATTTGTGTTTGTGTCTGTTAGTATTTCTTTAAAATGAAAGAGAATTGTTTCCAGCTTTATTGAGATACCACTGAAATTCTGTTTTTTACCATTTTTGTCAAAGCTGCCGCTTTTCCCTGTGTTGACCCTGTGGTACCGTATCACAGAAAGACATAGGAGCCTCTTCACTCTCCATGTGCGTACCAGTTATCCTTTCAGAGATTTTGTGCAATTATTCCAAAGCAGCCCGGCTTCGCTTGACTACCACACTGGGCTCCTGACCACTTTTCTGTTGTGTGTTGTGACATTATTGAACTCTGTGTGTGTCTGTTCTGGGTGTGGCTTGCTGAGCCTCTGAGCAGGTTGCTTTTGGATAGTCTTGAGAATTTGACAGACGCTTCTGCCAAAACATCTTTATGTTTTTGAACCGGGTAAGAAATGAAACTGTAAAGTTTGACTTAGTGATGATCCTACGCTTCAATGAGTTTACAAAGTGAGTCTGCAAACTCAGTGTTCAGTGTTTCCCCTTCCTTTCCATTAGAATGATAACACCATTCCTCTCAAGGACAATCATTGGAGCAATCAGTGATTTAGTTATTTGGGCAAAGTAAAATTTCTCATCTTTGCCTAAATTCTAACTTTTTCTTTGTTCTTGGCACACTTGAGGCTTTTACACTGACTTAGTTACATAACCCAATCAATCATCTAGTAGTAAAGTTTTTGCAAAATTATAGAAAGAAATAAGAAGAGAAAAAAAGAAAGGGAGATAGAAAGGAAGGAAACCCCTTCTCCCTGCCAGCCTCCCAATCCCCAATCCCACCAAAAGCTTCCAAAGTCTTAAATTTGCTTTCCATTAAGACAGTGGTTAGACAGCAGCTGTTCAGCTTCTTAAGAGAATACACGATATGGTAATAAACATCATTTCAGAAATATGCTTTTTGTCCACTTTACTAGGAAGCACAATAATGAGCTCGGCATGTTCACTACACTTTTTACTCCAGGCCCTGATTTTAACAAGGGGGGCTCACTGCAACTGGTTCACTCCCTACCTAGCAAATGGAAATGTTTGTTTTGTCTTTCAGTTCCAGCCACCCCTGACTTGAATTCTTTTATGCTGTGCATTGTAAAATGCTCTTTGAAGTTCATGTGTCATCCATTTAGAGTGAACACCACAGGTTGGCATGCACAGCTCCTGCCTCCAATTGTGCTGGGTGTCCCAGTTTCTCTGGGGAAGGTTCAAATCTGACAATAGCCTTCACTTAGGGTAGAGAAATCCATGCATAATGCTGGGCATGCCAGATGGAGTCTAAAATTTTATGGCAGCTTGCTTGCAGTTTGTGTAGGAAATTCAGTTTATAGGGAAATAGAAGGGTGATGATTTTAATGCAGTCAGATGTCTTGAAAAGTACTTCTTGGATGTCTCCTGCTATACACTCAGCTATAACAGTAGACGTATAGCAATCCATGTGGCTCCTCTTTCTCTATAGCCCTGGGCAGTCCTGGGGAAGATAGAGACAAGACAGGTTTGGTTTAGGACAGTTGTTTGTGGGTGGAGATGTATGTAGAAGGGAGAAGGAATTGGAATTGAAAGATGGCCCCAGTGTGTTTTTTCAGAACTCTATTTGGGAGCCCACAGAAGGAACTAGATATCTTCAATATGATAATCTTGAGTCTGGACATATTAAAAGTTACAAGTAAAATGTTCTTTAGGAGACCATGCATGTTTCTCTATGTGGCCATAGTACTTTATGGTTTACAAAGCTCTTTTTCAAAGACATTTCTTTTATTCCCATTTAATCCTCACAACCTTATTCTGAAGTTAAGACTAATATTTCTGTTTTCTAAACAAGAACAGAGTTGTTGAGCGGCTAAGTCATGTCCTACTATTTGTGACCCCATGGACTCCAGCACACCAGGCTTCCCTGTCCTTCATTATCTCCTGGAGTTTGTTCAAATTCATGTCCATTGAGTCGGTGATGCCATCCAACCGTCTCATCCTCTGTCACCACCTTTTCCTCCTGCCCTCAATCTTTCTCAGCAACAGGGTCTTTTCCAGTGAGTCAGCTCTTTGCATCAGATGGCCAAAGTATTGAAGTTTCAGCTTCAGCATCAGTCCTTCCAATGAATATTTGGGGTTGGTTTCCTTTAGGATTGACTGGTTTGATCTCCTTGCTGTCCAAGAGATTCTTAAGAGTCTTCTCCAGCACCACAATTTGAAAGCTTCAATTCTTTGGGACACAGCCTTCTTTATGGTCCAATATTGAGTTGATAGTCCTGTTCTGCTGTCTTATCTAACCTTCCTGGGCATTAAACAGGCATTCACAAAGTGCCTGGCACAAAATACGGGTTCAATAAATATTTTTTCTTACCTTTTTTTCACCTTCCCATCCTTACCAGATAAATAGGTTAACTACACCTTAACTGATTGTAAGGCTGGAACTGGGCTTTCCTGTTAGCTCAGTCCGTAAAGAAACTGCCTGCAGTGCAGGAGACCAGGGATTGATCCCTGGGTTGGGAAGATCCCCTGCAGAAGGAAGTGGCAACCCACTCCAGTGTTCTTGCCTGGAGAATTCCATGGACAGAGGAGCCTGGCGGGCTACAGTCCATGGGGTCACAAGAGTCAGACACGACTTAGTGACTGAACCACCAAGGCTGAAGCTAAACACTATTTGTATACTGAATAATCAAAGTTCAGTGCAGTTCAGTTCTTTAAATTTGACTCTGATCATAATCAGGGTAGTTCATAATGGGCTTTCACTTACGGGTGAACGTAGTCATTAAAAAGAAGCACAACTGACGAGTTCCAAGTAACTTGAGGGATGTTACTCGAAGACTTTGGAGATATCATCTATGAATGAGTTAATTAATTTTATCATATAATTAATTTTCCTATTGTAAATGTAAGTCTGTAATCCCCTTAACTCTCTGATCTTGAGGTCCTTGTTTGTAACTGGAGTTAATGAATGCTGAAATTTGAGAAAGAGAATTGCTAGTTTCTAAATTTAAATTTCTCTATTAGTTGGTACTCAGCTCTCCCTAACATAAATCACTCTTTTCATGTCTTCTACACTTCTTACATAATGTTGATCTTTATTTAATGTTGCCAACTTTCAAAAATGTGAGCAGGGAAGTCAAGTGTGTCATGATAGCAACAGATCTCTAGATAGCTAACAATATATGACCCACATATTATTGTACAACTCTCGCCATTAGTATGAGGTCTACACCATAGAGCAGATATTAGCTGTAGGGTACATACACCCCAATGTTCATAGCAGCATTATTTATAATACAATAGCCAAGATATGGATGCAGCCTAAGTGTCCATCAACAGAGGAATGGATAAAGAACGTGTAGTATATACATGTGTGCGTGTCTGTGTGTACACACAATGCACTACTACTCAGTCATAAAAATGAAAGAAATTTTGCCATTTGCAACAACACAGACGGGTTTGGAAGGTGTTATGCTAAGTGAAACAAGTCAGTCAGAGAAAGAGAAATACTGTAAGATATCACTTATATGTGGATTAAAAAAGAAACTAGTGAATACAACAAAAAAGAAACAAATTCAAGAGAGCACAAAGAGAACAAACTAGTGATCACCAGTGTGGAGAGGGAAGAGGGAAGGACAAGATGAGTGTAGAGGATTAAGATATATAAACTATTAGGAATAGAGTAAGCTACAGGGATATAGTGTACAACGTGGGGAATATAGCCAGTATTTTATAATAACTTCAAATAGAGTATAACTTCTAAAAATTGTGAATTACTGTATTGAACATCTATAGCTTATATAATCAGAGAAGGCAATGGCACCCCACTCCAGTACTCTTGCCTGGAAAACCCCATGGACAGAGGAGCCTGGTGGGCTGCAGTCCATGGGGTCGATAAGAGTCAGACGTGACTG
This sequence comes from Bos indicus x Bos taurus, assembly GCF_003369695.1. Classification (NCBI taxonomy): domain Eukaryota; kingdom Metazoa; phylum Chordata; class Mammalia; order Artiodactyla; family Bovidae; genus Bos; species Bos indicus x Bos taurus. The sequence goes on from NC_040084.1 coordinate 25,764,195, forward strand.
AGTGACTTGACTTTCACTTTTCACTTTCATGCATTGGAGAAGGAAATGGCAACCCACTCCAGTGTTCTTGCCTGGAGAATCCCAGGGACGGGGGAGCCTGGTGGGCTGCCGTCTATGGGGTCGCACAGAGTCGGACACGACTGAAGTGACTTAGCAGCAGCAGCAGCAGCTTATATAATGTTCTATGTCAACTAACTTCAAGTTAAAAGAAGAAAAAAACATTAATAATTGCAATTAGTACATGTTACCAATGCTAAATTTCCTGATTTTGATAAGTGATAATCATGTCGGTGCTGTTAAGAAATGCACACTGAAGAGTTTAGGGGTAAAAGGACATGATTCCAGTTTCCTCTCAAATGGTCAAGAGAGAGAGACAAAGAATGGGAAAAATATATAAACAATTCATATAATCTGAGTAAAGGGTATATGAAGATTCCTTGTCCTACTCATTCTTACAGCTTTTCTGTATATTTAAAATTAGATCAAAATAAAAAGTTCTAAAAAGTAAATCCACCTGCCTGTGAAGGAAACACAGGAGACACGGGTTCGATCCGTGGGTCGGGAAGATCCTCTGGAGAAGGAAATGGCAATACACTCCAGTATTCTTGCCTGGAGAATTTCATGGACAGAGGAGCCTGGCAGGCTACAGTCTGTAGAGTCACAAAGAGTCAGACATGACTTAGGGACTAAAACAACAAAAGCAACAAAAAAGGAACAATAGAATTTTTTATTTAAAATGTGAGATATTTTTAGCAGTGATGTTTCAATCCAGAAAGTATTCTCTCCCCACCTTCACCCCTACACATAGCCACTTAAAGATTTGCCCTTCTGTCCATAGACAAGGGAAAATGCCTATGAACATAGTACACTCCTGTGTTCAATAGTAATCTTAAATTGGGAATGGAACATGGAAAAAGGATGTAGGATATATCAGATTTCTGGTGTTTCAAGGCCCAGTGAGATCTTAATGGTAACCTAATAATCATTTAAACCAGTTACAAGGATTGTCCTCATTTTACAGATCATAGAGTTAAAAAGTTTAAATGAATCATTTAGTGCCCCCTCTCCTATGGAACACACTGTCATGGTAACAACTCTAGAAACAACAAGCCATATCCTCACCTAAGTTCATTGTAATGTTTGTGCCAGGCAGAGGAAAAGGGTTTCTTTTACCCTCCACCTACTTTTTCCAACTGCAAAGCTTCTCATGTAAATATCAACCCACATCTGATGCTTTAGATCAAGAAGGTGTCCCAGAATGGTCTAACTACCTGATCGTCTCATCTTTGGGAAGATATATTGTGAGAGTAAAACAATTTTCACTTGACATAAGCATTGTGACTTGTTGCTGTGCATTGGGCTCTTACTTTAATATCATTGTGCATAAGGACTTGCAGCTAGGAATTCTTTGAAAATACATGCAAATGGCTGGAAAAATTAGAGCAGAGTCTTGGATGCTGTTAAGTTAAAATCACAGTGAAAGACAAATGAGTGGCAATTTCAAGCACTTATGAGATTAATGATAGCTCCACATGTATGAAATAAAAATCTATTGTATAAAGGAAACTGAAAGGGGAGAATGATGCCTGATTCCTCTGGTCAGGTTGCTTGTAGTTCTAATGGGGATATGAGATAAACAGACCAAGGCAACAGCAACCAAATTGGTGGGATGAAGAGCACTAGTCCTAGAGATCTCAGCTTGAGTCCTGATGAGCATGCTAAGTCACTTCTGTCATGTCTGACCCTTTGTGACCCCATGAACTGTAGCCTGCCAGGTTCCTCTGTCCATGGGGTTCTCCAGGCAAGAATACTGGAGTGGGTTGCCATGATCTTCTGCAGGGGACCTTTCCAACCCAGGGATTGAACCTGTGTCTCCTGCGACTCCTGCATTGCAGGCAACAGCCTTTACTAATCTCAGTTCTCTTATTTGTGCAATGAGGGGTTGATCGATTCCCTTCTAACTCAAAATTGTTCTTTCAGTAGTGACATTATCAAATTCAATCTCTCAAGCAATGAAGACTTTGTTAGAAATTTGTTATATAGTGGAATAATTTTTTAAAATTACTAGTTTTATACAATATAAGGAATTATGTCTGAGATTTTTAAAGTTAAAGGTCAGGATCCTAAAGTTTTTGGTAATTTTTACTCTAAAAGACGAGAAACTCTTTGGATTCATATTTTTAGCTCATGCTGGCATTGGAGTCCTGAGTCATTCTATTTGAAAACAACATTGCTTTTTAAATGCCAGAGTATGAAATATTTATAAGGCATAGCTACAATGATTGAATAAGCTATTAATATAATACTAAACAAATAAAACAAGGTGCATGTTATCACAACCCTGGAGAAAGGAAGGGAATTTAAAAATGCAAATAAGCCAGAGGAGTCAGAAGCTCCCATGAGAGGTAGCAGAACAATAATTACAGTAGTGACGTTTTGAGAACTTGAGATTGGAGGGTGTGTGTGTGTGTGTGTGTGTGTGTGTGTGTGTGTGTGTGACTGCTCCTCCCCACAAACCAAAGAGAGAGTTGATAATTATGCCTGTAACTTCATAGTTTCATAGTTATGTCTTTGTATTACAGATTAAAAACTTTGATTTGCCTTTTGCTGATTTTTATGATACTGCTACTGCTTCTGCTAAGTCACTTCAGTCGTGTCCGACTCTGTGCAACCCCATAGACGGCAGCCCACCAGGCTCCCCCATCCCTGGGATTCTCCAGGCAAGAACATTGGAGTGGGTTGCCATTTCCTTCTCCAATGCATGAAAGTGAAAAATGAAAGTGAAGTCGCTCAGTTGTGTCCGACCCTCAGCGACCGGCTATTTTAACAAATTCTGATCTATAAAAATCCCTACTTACAAAACACATTACTTCTGGAATGATCATTTCTTTGCAATGTTACTTTAAATAAACATCTAGCTTGGCACATAGTATGATTTGATCGTCAAGCACATTTACTGTTTAAAGTGAAGTGCAATCTTTTCTTGAAGAACCCCCAGATTGAACAAACAAACAAAACTCCCAGGCATCAAAAAAAGAACACCTTCAAAACTCAGAAATGCTAAAATACAGAATTGCTTAGTAAATTAATTATATAGAGATTTTCAAGACAAATTATTTTAAAATAGCAATATATTAGGTCCATAAGGGCTTCGCCCATAGCTCAGTTGGTTAAGAATCTGCCTGCCAGTGCAGAAGATGTAAGAAATGTGTGTTCGATCCCTAGGTGGGAAGATCCCCTGGAGAAGGCAATGGCAACCTGCTCCAGTATTCTTGCCTGGAGAATTCCATGGACAAAGGAGCCTGGCAGGCTACAGTCCATGGGTTGCAAAGAGTCAGATGCAACTGAGCACGTGTGCACACACACAGATCTATAATCTCTTAGACACAACTCTGAAATGCAAAAGGCTAGGAAAACTAGGTTCCTTTGCTTTATATGATGGCAAAACTTAAGGTGACCTGAACAAATTTGGAAGAAAACCTGACTTGAACTTATGTGATTCTATTTATAGTCTTATTTACTTCAGTTAGTATGAATTTTTATGCTTTTTTCTGCAGAAATATTAGTGGGTTTGATTACAGGGAATGGCGCCAGCCTTCGCTGACTTGATATGCAACAAGCAGTAGACATGCTGTGTTACCTTTGTAAAATCCCCAAATTCTGAAGTTTGAAATCCACATGGCTACATGGATTTCAGCTGAGGGATTATAAATATAGTATTATGTAACATAATATAATAATATATTATAATATAGCTCTTTGAACTTCCATTGAATCCTTTATATAGATTTATACAAAATTTAAATAGACTTTTAAAAAAATCAATAGTTCACAGTGACACTGTAGATTTGTTTTATTTACAGATATTTCTCCCTTATGTCTTTCATCTCCTGAACAGTTGACTACAAAATGAATTTTTCAATATAAATCATATTTTCCTATGGGTTACTTTAGTTCCCCAAAATAACAGAAACCCATGATACTACCATTATATGATATATATGACTATATAACCAACTTTGGTCTCATTTTACAATAAAAATAACTTTAAATAGCTTAACATATGTATAAGATCATCTAATTAAAGGAGGAAGTTAATATCATGATATTAATGAAAACAAACTATAAAATCAAAAATATCTTATTTCTTAGAATCCAAAAGTTGTTCTTTGAGATTCAGCTGATATGGGAAAGAGATTTGCTCTCACCTTGTGAGGTCTTGCTTGCTGTTTCTATTATGATTCCAAAATGATTATTGTCACTATATAACCGGAGACTATTTTCATCATCCAAAAAAGAAACCCTCTACGCATTGGCAGTCATGCCTCATCCCCACTCCCTCTGGCCCCTGACAACCTCTGATCTACCTTCTGTCTCTATACATTTGCCTATTCTGCACAGTTCTTATAAATAGAATCATGTAACATGTGTGTGGCCTCTGTGTCTCTGTGGCCTCTGTGTCTGGTTCCTTTCACTTAGCATATGGTTCCTAAGGTTTATCCACGGTGTAGCATGTATGGGTACTTCATGACTTTTTATGATTGACTAATACTCCATTGTTTGGCTATACCACATTTTGTTTATACATTCACCAGTTGACGGACACTGGGATTATATCCATCTTTTGCCTATTATGAATAACACTACAATGAATATTCACGTACATGAATGTTTTTGTATGAACATATATTTTTAATTCTCTTGGATGTATCCCTAGGAGTGGAATTGCTGAGTCATGTGGTATCTATGTTTAAGTTTTTGAGGAAAGAACAAACTGTTTCCCAAAACAGCTACCCCTCCTTTCTGTTTCATAAAATATTTTTGGTACGTTTTCTTCTTCGACTTTCATTGCTTCTTTAAAAATACATTTAAATCTTATCTTTATCCTGAACTTTGTTTTGAAATCAGAGGTGAAGTAAGACAACAAAGAATTTTTTCCCCCAAGTGGCTACCTATTCATCTGAGCATTGTCTTTTCATCATTGGTTAAAAATGTCATATATACTAATTTCTTATAGTAATTAATATCTAATTTTTGACATTATACATTTTCTTTCATTATTGTCTATTTTATCTGATTGTCTATTTAGAAACCCAAACCATGTTGTTTTAATTATTTTAGCTTCCCATGTATTATAATTTTAGAAAAAGTTTTCAACTCATTACTTTATCCATTCTTCTTGATTTGATGAGTTCATTTGATACTAGGAGTTCTTGGGAGGGTGAAAAAAATCAAGTGAGTAAAAGTTTCCAGGGTGAAAGGAAGATGGTGTCACCTGCTTTGCTGGAGAAATTACGGAATATAATATTAATTTAAACATTAGCCCTTTTCAACCTTAGATCTTTCCTTCTTGTTGCCTCATCAGTTTGCCATCTAGGTGGTGAGTATCTTGGAAAAGGATGGTCCATCTAGATTTCAATAGTATATCTTTCTTTCTTTCCACACTTTGCATATTAGGCAAATTATCCTAAATTTTTGCTTATGACTACATGATTTAGGTTTATGGCTTTGAATAGGTTCTTTTATTTTAGGACTCAATTCTCTGTGAATGATGAAACCAACAGTATGGAAAGGAATACACACAGTTTACTAAGCATTTACCTAAATATGAATAAGAATAATTTAATAATCTAGTGCACATGGTTTAGCTATTACATGCTGATTTATATGTGGATTATACCCAGATTATACCCAGAGGGACCCACAGTCCCTCTCCTCTTTCCTGAGAAGCAATATGGGGCCATTATTCATTTTTGAGCGGGCCAATTATTTAATGAAAATCATTGTATTTTACAAAGAAAACCTGATACTTGCACATGAAAGAGATGAAACGGAGAGAGGCTGGACACAGGAAGGCCAGTTAAAATGTTGTTGGAACAAAGTGCTTTATGGCCTGGTGGTGGTAGGACGAAAAAGCCAGGGTTGAAAGAAAGACGGAAGGAAACTTGAAGGTAGATTCAAAGAAACTTGATGATTTGAGTTATTTGCAACTTGGAATATAGTACGTGGTGGTGTTACCAGTGCTTTTTTTCAGAACTTGCCTCTTCTAGGAGGGCTGTTTACAAGTCACTTCAGCCTTTTTCCCTTGTGCCGTGTGGCTTTCTAGTTTATAATGAATGTTACACTGTGCAACGCTGTTGCTTTCACAAAATGCCCTGTTGTTCGTGCTCGTGTGTGGCTGTTCCTACCATAGTCTATATGCTCCTCCAAGGCAGGAATTATTTTGCTTATTTCTTTGTATTTCATGGAATCTACTGCTGCTGTTCGGCCTACAACAGAGTTTTCATAAATATTGCTGACTGATAGGGTGACCTAGCGGGGAAAGAGAGTGTAAAACGAAGGGAACTGGTACAGCGCAGGAAGATTCAGGAAAATAGACTTGATTCCCATGTTTTTTTCTCATGACAAAAGTAGAAACAATCAAAGGAGACCCCCCTGTGTGAAGTGGATTCTTCTAGAGCAGACCACCCTGTCATTTCGTCAAGTCTGGTCAGTGTCCCAGGGAGCCTTTTCTGCAGGCTACAACCTGGTACACAGCTCAGCACTGGGCCAAGGGCCTCCCACAGTCTTCATTAACACATGGGCAACACACACACACACACACACACACAACTGGTTAAAAAAAATGACCAAATTAAAAAAAAAAACAAAAACTATGGCAAAGAAAGGAGCCTGTTTCTACATCTCAGTTTCTCAGCATCTGCGGCTGTCATCTGTTTTCGGTTTGGTGACTTCTATTAAGGCAAAGTGGCACATGCTGTCACAGGAATGGCTCCAGCTCACGCTCCCCAGCAGGTTACCGGGTACCCCCTGGTGTGCTGAGACATGATATGCTTTCTGCCAGTGGATGAGGTGCAGGGAAATCTCTGCTCAGCATTAATTTCTGGTTCCATACGGAAACAGACAAGCCATGGGCAGACATGTGAAATGCAGACAACAATGACTCCCTTAAAGAAGTTTGCCATTGATTTTATAAATAGCTATTCAGCATTCATAGATCCCTCACAGTGATTTTATTTCCCCGCGGAGGTTAAGATCGTTGGCCTGCTATCAAGAGGGTGACCTCTGGGCTGTGATCTTTCCTTGTGGTCTATTCGCATGCCCAGGCTGTTTCTCCAGAAGCCTGTCTGCAGCTGGGATCAAGCTGCCTGTGTTTGGAAGTGTGGCCCGTGGTCAGAGAACAAGATTGACTTTGCAACAAAATCAGTGGTTCTCAGGTGTGTTAGTACCAACTATGTGAAGTAACTACAATGATTTGTAAGTGGACCCTGGCCACTGAACTTGGTCTCTGGCAAACTTTGGGACAAATTCACATTTTTCTGCACTTTGAAGGATTGTCTGGTAGAAGTTGTGGCAATGCATGTGAATCTTCTCCTGAATGCGTCTCACTAGACAATTGCAAAGTAATCTTGCAACGCATTTTCCTAGACTCAGAACCGTGGCTTTATGTCACTGACTTTGAGAGTGACCATGATTCTGCCCAATGCTGAAAAAATGAGGAGAAAACAAGGTGGACTCTGAGACTAGAGACTGCTAGATACATGGCACTCTCTCTTGGTGCCCTAAAGGCCACAAGGCAACATTAGGCTGTCAGAAGATAGGCAGTGGAGAGATATAGACAGGGCTCAGTCAGGCCCCTCTAATGATGTAAATCTGCTCTAGAAGGGTTGGTTGGGTAGCTTGGCCTTAGCTGTTTCTTAAAAGCAAGCAGAAACATTTTTGCCAAAATCGGAGAAAATGGGCTAAGCAGTCAATCTTAAAGAAAATCACCCTGAATACTCATTGGAAGGACTGATGCTGAAGCTCAAGCTTCAGTACTTTGACTACCTGATGTGAAGAGCTGACTCAATGAAAAAGCCCCTGCTGCCAGGAAAATTGAAGGCAAAAGGAAAAGGAAGTTGTAGAGGATGACATGGTTGGATGGCGTCATCCACTCAATGGACATGAGTTTGAGCAAACTCTGGGAGATGGTGAGGGATAGGGAGGCCTGGCATGCTGCAGTCCGTGAGGTCAAGAAGAGTTGGACACGGCTTGGTGACTGAACAACAACAATGAGAAATTGGGCTAAAGCCTGTCTACCGATGTTATGACAGTGAACTTCATAAGATTTTTGGACTCCAAATGCTGAAGCTCTTCTAGGGACTTCCTGTACGCAGCTCAGATCCTTCAAATGAAGACTGTGATCCCACCACTTGCTTGATACTCATAGTGACTTGTCCAGCTTGCCTGATTGATCCCACTGTAGAGTCATTCACACCATTTTGACCACATGCAGGGAATTAAATTCTGTTTAAGTCCTTCTCTGTAAATCATGGAAAAAAAGACTGCTGTGGAGGCAGGGAGAACAAAGAAGGCTGCACTCGCAGTTGTACACAGCGGTAGTGCAGATAAAATATGTATAGTGGACTGATGCTGAAGCTGAAGCTCCAGTACTTTGGCCACCTGATGCGAAGAGCTGACTCATTGGAAAAGACCCTGATGCTGGGAAAGATTGAGGGCAGGAGGATAAGGGGACAACAGAGGATGAGATGGTTGGATGGCATCACCGACTCAGTGGACACGGGTTTGAGCAAACTCTGGGAGATGGTGAAGGACAGGAAAGCCTGGCATGCTGCAGTCCATGGAATTGCAAAGAGTTGGACATGACTTAGCGACTGAATAACAAAACTATTATTCTTGACATCCTGGAGTGTCAAGTCAAGTGGGCCTTAGGAATCATCACTATGAAGAAAGGTAGTGGAGTCGATGGAATTCCAGCTGAGCTATTTCAAATCCTAGAAGATGATGCTGTTCAAGTGCTGCACACAACATGCTAACAAATCTGGAAAACTCATCTGTGGCCACAGGACTGGAAAAGGTCACTTTTCATTCCAATATCAAAGAAAGACAATGCCAAAGAATGTTCAAACTACTGCAAAATTGCACTCATTTCACATGCAACCAAAGTAATGCTAAAAATTCTCCAAGATAGGCTTCAACAGCACGTGAACCAAGAACTTCCAGATGTTCAAATTGGATTTAGAAAAGGCAGAGGGACCAGAGATCAAATTGCCAACATCTGTTGGATCATTGAAAAAATCAAGAGAATTCCAGAAGAACATCTACTTCTTCATTGACTATGCCAAAGCCTTTGACTGTGTGGATCACAACAAGCTGTGGAAAATTCTTCAAGAGATGGGAATGTAGACCACCTTACCTGCCTCCTGTGAAACCTGTATACAGATCAAGAAGCAATAGTTAGAACTGGATATGAAACAACTGACTGGTTCCAAATCAAGAAAGGAGTATGTCAAGGCTGTGTATTGTCACCCTGCTTATTTAACTTATATGCAGAGTACATCATGTGAAATGCTGGACTGGATGAAGCACAAGCTGGAATCAAGGTTGCCGGGAGAAATATCAATAACCTCAGATATGCAGATGAGACCACCCTTATAGCAGAAAGTGAAGAATTAAAGAGCTTCTTGATGAAAGTGAAAGAGGAGAGTGAAAAATCTGGCTTAAAACTCAACATTCAAAAAATGAAGATTATGGCATCTGGTCCCATCACTTCATGGCAAATATATGGGGAAACAATGGAAACAGTAACAGACTTTATTTTCGTGGACTCCAAAATCACTGCAGATGGTGATTATAGCCATGAAATTAAAAGACTCTTGCTCTTTGGAAGAAAAGTTATGACAAATCTAGACAGCATATTAAAAAACAGAGACATTCCTTTGACGACAAAGGTCCATCTAGTCAAAGCTATGGTTTTTCCATGATGTGAGAATTGGACCATAAAGAAGGCTGAATGCCGAAGAATTAATACTTTTGAACTGTGGTGTTGGAGAGGACTCTTGAGTCCCTTGGACTGCAAGGAGATCAAACCAGTCCATTCTGAAGGAGATCAATCCTGAATTTTCATTGGAAGGACTGATGCTGAAGCTGAAGCTCCAATACGTTGGTCACTTGATGCAAAGTGTCAATTCATTAGAAAAGATTCTGATATTAGGAAAGATTGAAGGCAGGAGAAGAAGGGGATGACAGAGGACAAGATGGTTGGATGGCATCACCAATTCAATGGATGTGAGTTTGAGCAAGCTCCTGGAGGTGGTGAAGGACAGGGAAGCCTGATGTGCTTGCAGTCTATGGGGTCACAAAGAGTTGGACAGGACTGAGCAACTGAACAACAACAACCATCAAAACTGTAAAGCTCTTCTGAGGTCATGTTCTCAAGGCTGATGTACCCCGCCCTCACTCCTGGGGATAACAGCCAGGCTCAAAGCTGCTGTCCTCTCTGAGAACTGCTCTCCATACTAGAGAATTGTCCCACCCAGGGTTTCATCTCCTCCCAAAGGATGAATTAAAACCAATGCTGCCTTCTGTAGGGATTCATAGGCCTGTCCCCTTTGCTTCATTTTGGAATAACTCCGAAGGGCCATGAAGCTCTAAAGCTCACCATGAAATCTGAGAACTTTACTTGTCACTTCACATAGATCACCATCTCCCTATGACTGATCCTACCTTTTTTTTTTTTTAACTTCCTGATAGGTGTCTCTTCTGAGAACATTCTGCATGCAACATTCCATTTTTAGACATCTTTTAGATTTTCAGTGAACTCAGTTGAAGATGATTGGTACCAAGAATGGTTATAGGAAATAGACTCTAAGAGAAAAATTATTTGCTGGCTCATTAGCAGTGAGGACCCCATTACTACATACAGGTAGAATATATACAGTCCCTGCCATGTTGTCCTGGCATAACTATTAAAACTTTCTCTGGTGTAAACTGGATCGGGATATTAGTGGAAGAAGATATACTGGCTGGTTCCACATATTGACTGGTATTGAGAAGTATGACAGAAATTGTAACTATAAGGACTTTGGAATTGGATGACTATTGCTTGGCACCATCGATTCATTGAAGAGGGATAATGACAACCTGTCTGCCTGCAATGCAGGAGACCTGGGTTCGATCCCTGGGTTGGGAAGATATCCTAGTGAAGGAAATGGCACCCCACTCCAATACTCTTGCCAGGAAAATCCCATGGATGGAGGAGCCTGGTAGGCTACAGTCCGTGGGGTCGCCAAGAGTTGGACATGACTGAGCGACTTCACTTCACTTTAATGACAACCTTAGGATGATTAATTACCAATTCAAGGCAGAACATAAAAATTAGAGGCACTCTTTGGCAGCCTTCAGGGAAATCCTAATCTCTTACAGGTGGAGGGTAAACAAGAGGAGAACCAAGTTCAGGAATTAATCACAAGAGTACTGGAGCTTCAGAGAAGGTTGAACTCCCATCCTGGTGATTCTCTGGAGCCAGTGTTGGGGCCAAACTGGGAGAGGAGTGGAATCCTGAAACTTGGGCTGAGGATACCTGGGTAAATGCAGTTGTGAACTTTGAAATCTCTAATTCCCTGAAATTTGCTGGGTTTACTGAAATGATGCATCTTCCTTTATTAGAAGATGGTGCCTCTGCTTTGCTTGAGGATCTTGCAGAAGACTCAACAATGAGGAAAGTGCTTGCCTCTTCCCCAGTATCCACCCTCCCTTTCCTTTCTGGTGATCAAACAAATGTCTGGTAAGACAACATCTCTTACCACACATTCCAGCAACCACGTTCCTTGGTATTTACCAAAAGAAGTTGAAAACTTATGCCCACACAAAAATTTGTATCAGATGTATGTAGAAACTTTGTTCACAATTGCCAAACTTGGAAGAAACCAAGATATCCTGCAGTAGTTAAGTGGCTAAATAAATAATGATACATCCAGTCAATGGAAAGTTATTCAGCACTAAAAAGAAATGTACATGGAATTCTCCAGGCCGGAATACTGGAGTGGGTAGCCTAGCTATCAAGTTATGAAAAGACATGGAGGAATCTTAAATGGCTATGACTAAGTGAAAGAAACCAGTCTGAAAACCAGAATATCCTATATGATCCCAACTATATGACATTCTGGAAAAAAACAAAACTATGGTGACAATAAAAAGATCATTGTTTTCCTGGTACCAGGGGTTGGTAAGCAGGGGTAGTTAGAATGGATAGCCAGAGAACAGAGGATTTTTAGAGCAGAAAAATATTTTGCACAAAACCATAGAATTTACAATACCAAGAGTAAAACCTAAGCCAAACTATGGACTTTTGTTATTAAGATGTGCCAATATAGGTTCAATAATAGTAGCAAGTTGATTACTCTGGATCTCTTTCACTCTGGAAAATGCAGCAATTCTTCTTTACTGGAATCTTCATGTATTCTGAGGTACAAGTTTGCCTTTCCTGCCAACAGAAACTCTGCCAGCACCACTATCAGAGTACTTACAGAGCGTTTGATTTAACACTGTCTTGGACCAATGGCCCTAATTTACAGCAAAGGCTATGCACCTTTGAGTTCATGATTATGGATCCACTGGGCCCATCATACATGGAGGTTGCTGACCTGAGAGTGATGTCCTGGCCTTTTAAATACACAATGAGATGCCAGCTGGGAGATAATATCATCTGAGGATGGGGTATCATCCTCCAAAATGAATCATGCAATCTCAGCTTAGGCTCTGTGGGTGGAGATGTCTTAGTCCTCAGAGGGACAATGTCTATAGCGGGAACAGTAGGAGCACAGCAAACTTGAAATTATGGTTGACATCTGGTCTCGCCAGGTTTATTTTGCCAAGAGACCAACAAAAGAGAGGGAGGGGAGAGAAAGAGAGAACTGGTGGAGGGAAAAGAAAAAGTCCTTGCCAGTACTTTCCTCAGTGGTCCAGTCATTGAGACTTTGCCTTCCAATGTGGGGACACAGGTTCGATCCCTGGTCAGAGAATGAAGATTCAGCAGGCCATGGGGGTGCAGTCCTAAATTAAAAAAAAAAAGCAAAAATCCTTGCCTCTCCCCTCCCTGCCCAATGGGTCTGCGCTGCTGCTAGGAGCATCTGGCAGACCTGCAATGTCAGCAACAGCAGTGGGGGAGCCGTGGCTCGGGGCCAGCGGGAGGCCGGCTGCATGGGTGAGGGCCTGGCAGAAGCCGGAAGGACTGGAAGCAAATTGTTGCATCTTGCACAGAGATTTGGTAACTAAAGTTTAGGACCTGTGTGGCAAGGAATGAGTAGCTAAAAATCCTCTCAAAACTGCTGTTGGATTCTGAAATGAATGTGTTTATGGAACATTGGCTGAAGTGAAAAAGAGTTAAGATTGTTACAGGGCTGTTTATTTGTGGCCCATGTGTCTGCTGCATGGACGGACCCTTTTATAGTGAAGCAGAAGAATCTGGACTCTGCGTGCCCCTGCCAGGCCACCTGCCCCCAGTACATTTGGATTAAAGTTTGGGCCCTTCTGCTTGGAGTCAAGCCAGGCACCAGCCTGCTCCTCTGCCGTTGCCTCCATGTCCCCACGTAAGCCCAGTCTCCGCTGTCCTTGACACTCTTGAACTTGGGACAGTCTTTCTCTTTCTTTGTCTTTCTCTTGGGACAGTCTTTCTCTTTCTACCATGCTTTGGTGTGTAGCGGCTTTTGTTGAAGGTCTGGGGATGAAGGAGAATGACAGCAGAATAGCTGATGACTTGAAGCCCCTCAGAGAGTATCCTTGCCTGTGGTCTTTGCCAGTGGCCGTACAGCTGGGCCTCTTCTGCTTTGAGTTCTTGTCATGTTCTCTTCTGTCTCCTGTTCCCGCTCTGAACTGTAGTCCATCCTCACACCATCCTCGGGGGCTACTGTCAAGCAGTTGGCCAAAACTCCCGGCTTCCAGCATGGCTGGTCCTTCGTGGGATTAGGAGACTCTAATTAGTTCCTTCACTCCGTTCAAAGTCCCTTGTGTAGTGGGACTCTGAAAGCAACACGTCACTCCAAGCAGGTTCCTAACTCTCAGAGTGCAACAGGAGTCCTTGATATCTGGCTCTTCCTTTGATGTTTTCTCTGATCAGTTTTCTTTCTCCATTTCTGGGAGATGGAGGTGTTGAACCCTCCAGTTTATACAAGCTAACTTCCATGGACCTGTGTGGGACAAAACGGGAGACCTTTGATCTAGCATCTCCCTTTCAACATCTCATTCAGAGCCTAGAACAACTATCTATCTATCTATCTATATGTATATGGGCTTCCCGGGTAGTACTAGTGGTAAAGAACCCACCTGTCAATGCAGGAGATACCAGTTCGATACCTGGGTTGGGAAGATCCCCTGGAGAAGGGCATGCAACCCCGCTCCAGTATTCTTCCCTGGAGAATTCCGTGGACAGAGGAGCCTGGTGGGTTACAGTCTATTGGGGTTGCAAAGAGCTGGACACAACTGAAGAGACTTAGCATGTACATAGGTACAGATATAGATATAAGTATAGGTATAAATATAGGTATAGATGGATATATGTAAGATTCTTCATTTTAGTTCAGGTTGTAGTAAAAAAAATGAAAAGTATTTAATTGTCCATCAATACAGGAAGAATGGATTAGATTACAGTGCATAAAGTAATAAAGTACCATGCAACCTCTAAAAACAATGATGAGTCTCTATGTTTGCTTATCCTGAATAATGTCAATGATTTGCTATAAATTGAAAATACATTTTCTAAATCAAAAGGTAGAACAGGATTTTTTTTTAAAAAGGTGTCTCCTCTCTCTTTCTCTTTCAATGTAGCAATAGCTAGATAAATATAGGAAAAAGAAAGAAAAGGCCCCAAGCTGCTTCTGGGTGGTGGAATGTGTCTTTTTTTGTTTTTCATATTTTTGAGTAAAAACATTTACAAATATATAGTATAATATGAAGCCAAATGGTAAAAACAAAGGGATCAAGTTAAATATTCTCTCAGTTCAGTTCAGTTCAGTTCAGTTGCTCAGTCGTGTCCGACTCTTTGCGACCCCATGGATCGCAGCACGCCAGGCCTCCCTGTCCATCACCAACTCCCAGAGTTCACTCAGACTCAGCGTCCATTGAGTCAGTAATGCCATCCAGCCATCTCATCCTCTTTCGTCCCCTTCTCCTCCTGCCCCCAATCCCCCCCAGCATCAGAGTCTTTTCCAATGAGTCAACTCTTGGCATGAGGTGGCCAAAGTACTGGAGTTCCAGCTTTAGTATCATTCCTTCCAAAGAAATCCCAGGACTGATCCCCTTCAGAATGGACTGGTTGGATCTCCTTGCAGTCCAAGGGACTCTCAAGAGTCTTCTCCAACACCACAGTTCAAAAGCATCAATTCTTGGGCGCTCAGCTTTCTTCACAGTCCAACTCTCACATCCATACATGACCACTGGAAAAACCATAGCCTTGACTAGACGGACCTTTGTTGGCAAAGTAATACCTCTGCTTTTCAATATGCTATCTAGGTTGGTCATAACTTTCCTTCCAAGGAGTAAGAGTCTTTTAATTTCATGGCTGCAATCACCATCTGCAGTGATTTTGGAGCCCCAAAAAATAAAGTCTGACACTGTTTCCACTGTTTCCCCATCTATTTCCCATGAAGTGATGGGACCAGATGCCATGATCTGGCATATTCTCTAGATACTTTCAAATTTTCTTATTCTGAGAATGGGTATTTCCATATGAGGAACAAATACAATTTTTAAAATCTGCGGTGATTAAAATAATTCCTGGAGTACTTTAAGCACTTGCAATGTGTAAATCTTATCCAAAAATTTAATTGTATCATTTAGTGCATTCTATTGCTTCTTATATTCTTTTTTATTATGATGATGTTTGAAGATGTTCATTAATTTGAAAGTATTAGTGAAATTAAAAATTTTCTCTAAAAACTTTAATGATTAACTGTATACTTACATGACTCATTCTTTCTTGATTTGTTTAATATCTAGCTGAGCACATATAGGGTATTTAACAATCTTCATTCAACCAGCAAATTCACACAGCATTTCTGTGATCCAGGTGGGGCTCAGGTAGGAAGAGGCTGCCCCCAGCACTGCGCCCATGGATCAGCAGTCTCCTCCTGCTGCTTTTACCACGGGTAGTAGCCTTGCTGCATGATGGCTGGAGGTCTGGGGCCACTACGGCTTGCTTGTCTAACCTCTTCGTGTCCAATCTAGGATCACCGTGTTTAACAGATAAGCAGGGGGCATGAGGAGATAGACAGGACTAGTCTTTCAGGAGTATATCCATCAATGACATCATTCACTCTCTACTACAGGTTTTTGTCACTTTCTCTGACCACCGGACTATCCGGCTTTGATCCATCGTAAACCTGTGGAATCCAACATCTAGCCCTCTGACCCATGCTGTTCAACCCACAGTCTTCCAAAAATACTGTTTTGGCCCTTTAAGAAACTGAATTAGCTCTTTCAGATCAAGACAAGAGTCCACTTATTTCACAGAAGCAGTAATTCAGTTATACTTGTCCTGGTGGCCTAAAAAAGTCATCGCTGCTTCCAGAGGTGCCTGATTTACTCCTTGGATGTAATTTATGTACTGGGAAAATCTGATTTGCTGAGTCTTTGTTCTGTGAGGCTCAGAAGCAGGTCAACATTGAGAATTCACGGCATGACCTTGGAATTTGTGGCAAGGGCACAGCACCACTCGAAATAGAAATAATAAAGCCTCCACATTCTGGAAAGGATCTTGGGGTGCATTTTTCTTGTTCAATTTTGCAACTCTTGATCCAAAGAAGAGTTTCTCCAACATGAGGCCACTGCCAGCTTAGCAATTCATTCCCACAGTATCTAATGTAACTTAATCGCCATGTGACAGTTGCTAAAGAAAAAACTGATAGTAACGACCCACACCAGAACCCGCTCTTATTTCTACTGCACGGTCCCTTTCCTTTCATTCATCCTCTTGTGCTTGTTTTCAACCTGTCCAGGGGATGTTAAAGATGTGCAGTTAAATGTGTATCATTTCTTAGGTGAGGAATGTTCTCATTTCTTACTTTGCCAAAAGTGACTGACAAAGTACAAAACAGGAGGAGATGAAAAGATTGTAGTTTGTCACCAGAGAGTCATTTCTCCGGGACCCTTTTTCCCTCAATCTCCTCCTCGACTCTGTCCTTCCCTCATTTAGCCTTGATTTTAGTGCTGGGTTTTTTTTGTTGTTGTTGTTGTTAGTCAATGGAT
Source organism: Bos indicus x Bos taurus (assembly GCF_003369695.1). Taxonomy (NCBI): domain Eukaryota; kingdom Metazoa; phylum Chordata; class Mammalia; order Artiodactyla; family Bovidae; genus Bos; species Bos indicus x Bos taurus. Next base: position 25,781,217 of record NC_040084.1, read on the forward strand.
GGTGTTTTTTGAATTAGGCATTATAAGGAAGCATGAAAAAAAAAATAATGTGAAGTCCCTAGTCTTAGAATGCCTGTAATCAAAGAGGTCTGTACCCTGTAATATTTTCCCTTTCTCTTTTGAACATTTTAAGAATAGTCACTCAACTATCCTCCTCTCTTTTGTGGGTCTACTGGGGGACAGTAAGATGATCACATCTTATTTCTCATCAAGAGAAAGTGAAATAATTGTGAAATTTTAAAAAATGTTACTTACCAGCAGCTACATTTGAATCAGGCAGACTCTCAAAACTTTGGGACTGAAAACTTAGATGACAGGGAATTTTGAGCAGCATGGTCAACACTGGGGAGCTGGTAACATTTTTTAAGCCAGAAAACTCCAAATTAGGCATTCTGTGGTTTTGTCACCAGGCTGTATGCTGACAAAATGGATTTCTGAGTTAGGTGGTTCTCCATTTGGGGCAATCAAGAATGTTTAGCAATCTGGACTTTCCAGAACTCCAGTGATAAGCTGACTACTCCAGGCAGGAGGCTGGAATACTAAGATCCAAGGTATGCAGGACCTGCTGGTGCTGAGCAGGGCACAAGGTTCAGGATGTGGTTCCCAGCCTTTCAACTATCTCAGGAAAACAGAAACCACAGTGTGCCCTTTTCTGGCCCTGTAGGCTGGAAAATGGGCTTCCCTGGTAGCTCAGATGGTAAAGAATCTGCCTGTAAAGAAGGAGACCTGAGTTTGATCCCTGAGTCGGGAAGATCCCCCAGAGAAGGGAATGGCAACCCACTCCAGTATTCTTGCCTGGAGAATTCTATGGACACACCATGGGGCTGCAAAGATTTGGACACAACTGAGTGACTAACACTTTCACTTTCAGGTTGGAGAATGTATGTATGGGAACATTTTCTACACCTTCTACTTCATTTTTCCCATGGCTTATGTGCATTTGGACACTGTCCTTTGGGTTAACAGATAAAATCCTTTTTCTATCTCCAGGAAACTCAAGGGCAATCCATATAACTCTTTGATTTCTTTATGGTGCTTCACATGTAGTAAATGCTCAAAAATAGGCTTGTTGATTAAAGCAGTAATTGGACAAATAAAATCTGGAGAAAGAAAATACCCTTCTTTTACCTTTTTCAATTTAATGTTTATTTTACACTGGGGTGTAGTTGGTTTTCAACGTTGTGTTAGTTTCAAGTGTGCAGCAAAATGATGCAGTTATACGTATACACTTGTTCTTTCTTTTTCAGTTTCTTTTCCCATATAAGTCATTATAGAATATTGAGTAGTGTTTCCTATGTATTACAGTAGGTCCTTGTTGATTATCTATTTTATATGTAGTAGTGTTTGTATGTTAATCCCAGACTCTTAATTTATCCCTTCCCCATTTAGCTTTCCTCTTTGGTAACCATAAAGTTGTTTTGAAGTCTGTGAGTCTGTTTCTGTTCCGTAAATAAGTTGATTTGTCCCATCTTTTTAGATTCCACATATAAGTGATAGTATGTGATATCTGCCTTTCTGTGTCTGACTTAGTATTTCACTTCGTATGATAACCTCTAGATCCATCCATGTTGCTCTTTCATAGCTTGAAGATATCATCATCCTCTCCATTGTTGTTGTCAGTCACTCAGTCGTGTCTGACTCTTTGTGACCCATGAACTGCAGGACAGCAGGCCTCCCTGTCCTTCACTCTCCCGGAGTTTGCTCAGTCTAATGTCCACTGAGTCAGTGATGACATCCAACCAGCTCATCCTGTTCCCCCTTCTCCTCCTGCCCTCAACGTTTCCCAGCATCAGGGTCTCTTCTAATGAGTTGGCTCTTCACATCAGGTGGCCAGAATATTGGAGCTTCAGCTTCAGCATTAGTCCTTCCAATGAATATTCAGGGTTGATTTCCTTTAGGATTTAGTTTCCATTTAGTTCAATCCTCTGTGTACATTTTCCTTTCTTATTGACACTTACAAGTTAGTGACTATGCTTTGAAGTAGTAAGGAGACTAATGAAGAGATGGGTGACCCCTGCCACATTTAGGTTTGTTGAATATTGCAAACTGCTTTGAGTTCAGAATGACCCAGAGCATGTTTGGCAAAGCACTTTTCCTCAATGTTTTAAGAGCATGTGCCTTAGATGGAAATTTAATCTGCATGTTCATTTACATGTAACTCATCAAAATATTTTAAACAGTGCTTTGAAGTCTGCAGAGCCTTTTCAATCCATCTTATGGAAACTTTTCAAGGTTTTCTCGGGAAACTGTGTTTGGCTAAGATCAGGCATACTGGATACCAAAAGCTGCTTACACTCCAAATATGTCATGTTGATTTAAATCCCATACCTTATACTCATAGGTGCTCCATTACTGTACCAACCCATTTCTTCATTTCTAAATTTATGTCATTCATTAAACTCTACAGAGAGAGGGACAATAATTGAAACTTGGTGGACCAAAGCTTAACATAATCAGTTTTTGATGGCATTGGAATGAGGAATAAAAGTGCCATGGACAATTCAAACTGGCCAAAAAGAGAAAAAAATTCATTTGGTTTGAGAATGACTAGTGTCTCTACTAAATGATGAAAGTCAATATTCCTAGAAACATTTGTTTAGTTTGTTAGATCTGTAAAATATTGACAATTTTTTGGTAGATGGTGGCATGATCATGTTTGCGTTTTGGACAGGAATTTGTCGCAGTAGTGGAGAATGGATTCGTGGATCGGTTTTGTTTTAAATTAATTTTTGTTGAAGTATAGGTGGTTTACAATACTATGTTAGTTTCTGCTGTACAGAAAAGTACATGTATGCTATATGTATCCATATATCCCCTCTCTTTTGGATTTCCTTCCCATTGAAGTCACCACAGAGCGTTGAGTCGAGTTCCTTGTGCTATACAGCAGATTCTTATCAGCTATCTCTTTTATACATGGTAGTGTACATATGTCCGGAGAAGGCAATGGCAACCCCCTCCAGTACTCTTGCCTGGAAAATCCCATGGACAGAGGGGCCTGGTGGGCTGCTGTCTATGGGGTCGCACAGAGTCGGACACGACTGAAGCGACTTAGCAGCAGCAGCAGCAGCAACAGTGTATATATGTCAATCCCAGTCTCCCAGTTCATCCCACCTCCCCACTTCTTCTCTTGGTAACCTTATGTTGACCTCTACATCTGTGCCTATTTCTGCTTTGTAAATAAGTTCATAGGTACCATTTTTCTAGATTCCACATATCAGTGATATTATGACATGTTTTTCTCTTTCTGACCTACTTCACTGTGTGTGAGAGTCTCTAAGTCCATGTGGATGCCTCATTTAAATGCAGTAGTCTAGATGGTGAGGTGGAAAGGCAGACAGGGAGATTCAAGGAACATTTAGAAAGTCAATTACCAGGACTGGAGAATGATTGGCTAGGTTGAATGAGCAGGTGCATGGCAGTGATAATAGGAAGAAGAGGAGGTTTAGGATGGCAGAGAGATACTGAACTCAATTTCAGACATATCAATTGAAACATTGAAAAGTAAGGAGGTATTGAACTTAGGATTCTGAAGCTATGGGGGCAGATTTGGGCTGGATAAAAATTTGTCAGATACCAACTCATAGCTGGGTAGCCACAAGTGAGAAGAGAGTGCACTTACCTGGGAAGGTTAGCAGACCAAGTTTGTAATTGTGGAGACAGAAAGAGATGGAGGAGGACGTGGCCCAGGAAAGGGAGCACATTTTAAGCTGAGGAAAAGGAGCTTGCTTTGAGAAAGGAGGAAGTGAAGAGGGTTGAGATGGGATTTTTCAGGGGAAAAGGATAGGGACAGGGTTGAGAACTGGGTCCAGACTAGGTGGAGTTCTGGCATGTGGGAGAGACAGCACATTCTCTGAGACCAGAGAGAAGATGAGAGAAAGGAAGGAAGAATAATTTTAAAATGTATGCATATGTATGTACGAGCATGTTCACCTTAATTTTCTCAAGTGGTAGATGATGTGGTTGGTCAACACCTATAAATATGAGCATGCTTGAAAGGTGAGAAAGCTTGAGGAGAATAATGAGTAGTAAATACATATCAATATGTAATAAAACATATATGTGATATTTGCTCAGGGAAATAATAGGCAACTGGCCCAGCACAGGCAAAAGACCTTGAATTAGTCATTAGCGGTGACTCTTTCTATTACAAGTGACAAAAAGTTTACCAAGTCTTAAGAAAAAACACAGAAAATGATTAGATGGGAAACAGTGTCCTCAGTAATCTTCAGTCTCTGCTCCTGTCTGAGTTGTTCTAATTCTAAAGCAGGTGGTCCTCTGTTTCAAATTTTCATTCTGTTTGGAAGGATGTGGATTGATTTTGAGATGATGGAGTGTATTTAAGATGTTTACATGGAACACTTCTCACGAGTAGCATATTTCAGAGTTTGGCCATGCAGATAAGTAACTTAAAGTACAGATGGAAGTAGAGTGAACTGAGGAAGCCAAGGAAGTGTGAGTCTGGGGTCAGGAATCCTTACAAGGACACATTCAGGATGATGCTGGAATACTCTGAAATACTTGAATGAAAAGGAGTGACCGGGAAATTGCTGGATGACAGGAACAAGAAGAGATGGTACATGCCATAAACCGATGGCATAAGAAAGTGTCAGTTGCTCAGTCATGTTCGACTCTTTGCTATCCCATGGTCTGTCCATGAAATTCTCCAGGCAAGGATACTGGAGTGAGTAGCCATTCCCTTCTCCAGGGGATCTTCCCAACGCTGGGATCTAACCCAGGTCTCCTGCATTGCAGGCAGATTCTTTACTGTCTGAGCTAGCAGGGAAGTATAAGCAGATGGCTATTTTTTCCCCAATGAGGAAAAGGATTAAGTTTGAAGGAGTGCTAGGAGTTAGGAGGATGATAACTTTCAAGTGATAGAAATCCAAGTCCAATTAGTTCAGGTTAAGAAGAACTTATTACATGTGGCCAAACTGAGGGTGTGAGTAGATGGAGTTGCTCCTGGGTGATCAGAATCAAGGATGTCCCCGCCAATGGCACTGTCTTTCTCTACCACTCATTTTGCATCTCTTCACCTTTGGCTTCTAGTCTCATATTTTTCAGCTTTGCTATGGAAGAAGAACTTTCTCTCTTCTCTTAGCTCTAATGTGAAGATTTGGGGGAGAGAACTCTGGCATAGCCCAGTTGGGTGCCCACTGTTATGTCTAATACTGTGGCCAGTAATGTGGGAGAGGCTATGATTGGTCCACTTAGGATCACGAGTCCAACCATGGACCAATCACTGTGCCTAGGGAGGTGGGACCTGTAAGACTGCTTTCATAATAAATGCCCAACCTCTTACCTTGGCCTGTAGATGGTAGTACCAGCAGATTTCTTGCCAGCTCTTCAGCTATGTCTCCATTCCTGCCACACAGGTCTCCCTGCCTTTCCTTAAATGCATCAAATGTGCTTCTGGATCAGGATTTCTGCCTCTGCTGTCCCACAGAAATACTTTCTTTCCAGATACCAGTATATTCAGTTCCTCACTTCATTCAGGTCTCTACTCATGTATTATTTCCCAGAGAGGTCTTCCTTGACCACTCCATCCAAAACAGAACTCCTAAACCATCTCATATCTAGCTTCGCCTGCCTGTTTGTAACAATGGCTACCTCCGGACACATTATATATTTATCTTGCCTCCCCCAAGAGAATGGCAGTCCCATGGAAGAAGGGATTTTGTCTCTTCAATTTAGTTCTGTATTTTTAGGACCTTGAATGCGCCTGGCCCCCTCGGCCTCAGGATGGGAGAAATCTGCCAGGAAGTTTCAACTGTAGAGCTTGTCTGGCTGCAATCAGTCAAGGATCTTGTTCACCCTCTTCCCTACTTCACTCCCTCCCTTTCCAGAGTTTCCCGAGACCATCTTCACAATAAATCACATATAACTGAGTCCCTCTTTAGGATCTGCTTCCGGAATCCTGACTTTAATACATTTATATTAAAGTTACCTGGCTTGCATGTTGTGTCTGACTCTGTGTGACCCCATGGACTGTGGCCCACCAGGCTCCTATTTTGCATATTAGTGATTGAAATAAAGTCTTTTTGATAAGTTGGTGAAAGAAAGTGGAAGTGTTAGTCACTCAGTTGTGTCTGACTCTTTGCTACCCCGTGGACTGTGGTCCACCAGACTCCTCTGTCCATGGAATTCTCTGGCCAAGAATACTGGAGTGGGTTGCCATTCCCTTGTCCAGTGGATCTTCCTAACCCAAGGGTTGAACTGAGGTCTCCTGCATTGCAGACTGATTCTTTACCATCTGAGCCACCAAGGAAGCCCCTGATAAGCTGGTACATAATGAAATTTCCCAAAATAAATAAGGAAAATGCAGCCTACTTTTGAGCAGTACAGTTAGGGATCTGTTAGGAGGAGAAATATACGAGCAGATGAGAGTGGCACTGCTCCAGGCAAACAAAATATTTCAGTTCTCTTACTGATCATTTTTCCTGGTCTATGGAGCATGGCAAACTGAATAGAAGCATCTGCTCCAGCTGCATCTGGAGGAAAAGCCCAACTTTTTTTGTTGTTTTGTTTTTGTTTTTTCTATTTTTAAAAATTTATTTTTTATTTGAAGGATAATTGCTTTATAGAATTTTGTTGTTTTCTGTCAAACCTCAACATGAATCAGCCATAGGTATACATATATCCCCTCCCTCTTGAACCTCCCTCCGATCTCCCTCCCCATCCCACCCCTCTTGGTTGATCCAGAGCCCCTGTTTGTGTTCCCTGAGACATATAGCAAATTCCCATCAGCTATCTACTTTACATATGGCAATGTAAGTTTCCATGTTACTCTCTCCGTACATTTCACCCTCTCCTACCCTCTCCCCACATCCATAAGTCTGTTCTCTCTGTCTGTTTCTTCATTCAGTTCAGTTCAATCGCTCAGTCATGTCCAACTCTTTGCAACCCCATGAATTATAGCAAGCCAGGCCTTTCTGTCCATCACCAACTCTTGGAGATCACCCAAACTCATGTCCATCGAGTCAGTGATGCCATCCAGCCATCTCATCCTCTGTTGTCCCCCTCTCCTCCTGCCCCCAATCCCTCCCAGCATCAGAGTCTTTTCCAATGTGTCAACTGTTTGCATGAGGTGGCCAAAGTATTGGAGTTTCAGCCTCAGCATCAGCCCTTCCAATGAACACCCAGGACTGATTTCCTTTAGAATGGACTGGTTGGCTCTCCTTGCAGTCCAAGGGACTCTCAAGAGTCTTCTCCAACACCACAGTTCAAAAGCATCAATTCTTCAGCACTCAGCTTTCTTCACAGTCCAACTCTCACATCCATACATGACCACAGGAAAAACCATAGCCTTGCCTAGACAGACCTTTGCTGGCAAAGTAATGTCTCTGCTTTTGAATATGCTGTCTAGATTGGTCATAACTTTCCTTCCAAGGAGTGAGCATCTTTTAATTTCATGGCTGCAATCACCATCTGCAGTGATTTTGGAGCCCGAAAAAATAAAGTCTGATACTGTTTCCACTGTTTCCCCATCTATTTGCCATGAAGTGATGGGACCAGATGCCATGATCTTCGTTTTCTGAATGTTGAGCATTAAGCCAACTTTTTCACTCTCCTCTTTCACTTTCATCAAGAGGCTTTTGAGTTCCTCTTCACTTTCTGCCATAAGGGTGGTATCTTTGCATCTGTATCTGAGGTTATTGATATTTCTCCTGGCAATCTTGATTCCAGCTTATGCTTCTTCCAGCCCAGTGTATCTCATGATGTATTGCTGCCCTGCAAATAAATTTCTTGGTACCATCTTTCTAGATCCCATATGTATGTGTTAGTATATGATATTTATCTTTCTCTTTCTGACTTACTTCACTCTGTATAATAGACTCTAGGTTCATCCACCTCATTAGAACTGACTCAAATGTGTTCCTTTTTATGGCTGAGTAATATTCCATTGGGTTCATGTACCACAACTTCTTTATCCACTCATCTGTTGATGGACATCTAGGTTGCTTCCATGTTCTAGCTATTGTAAACAGTGCTGCAATGAACATTGGGGTACATGTATCTTTTTCAATTTTGGTTTCCTCAGGGTAAATGCCTAGGAATGGGACTGAGAGGTGGTTTTATTCCTAGTTTTTTAAGAAATCTCCATACCGTCTTCCATAGTGGAAAAGCCCAGTTTTAATTAACGCAAAGAAATGAAGGAAATGAACATTGAATAAAGAGGTGGCGGGTATATAGAGTTTTGTTTATCTTTGCATGGAGGATCCAGAGGGAAGAGTGAAAGATCTGGAAGATCAGAGAGAAGATAGAGGAGAGGAGAGGAAGTGGAAAACAGTATGGAGATGAGAGTTGAAAGAGAAGAGAGTTCTGGAAGGTGTTATGTTTGGAGTGATAATGAGGCATGATGGGGGTAGGCAGAGGGAAAGGATGGTACTAATTCCAAATGGTGTTAAATCTGGGCCTTGTCGCTTCTGAATCAGCCTCGTTTGGGGCTGGGGTGGGCTGACATGGCTGTGAACCAGAGGTCTGGGCCTCCTGGTGTTAAGCTGGCAGCTTCAGGACAGTCTGCAGGCAGCTTCTCAGGAAAGGTGGGCCCACAGTTCCTGTGAGAAGGGACTGAGAGTCTCCATTTGGGTAGAGTGTTAGTAGATTTTTCCCCATATGCTAAATATGGAAGATGAAATAGGAATTAAACTTATTATTAGCACTAACTTAGCAGTACTAAATATAAGCAATTTTTAATCCTTCAGATGATGGGGTCATATTGCTATAGCCCCACATTCTTTACTTGGGATCTAGAATTTACTTCAGAAGCTAACAACATTTCTGAAATGAATTTCTGAAAATTCATGCAAAATATTATATATTTGTGGTTTGTGCCTATTGAGGGGAGAGGATCCCTAACTTCCATCAAATTTTTAGGTTCCCTAACTTTCATCAAACTTCTAGGAATAGCCATTGTTCTAAGCTCAGGAGATGATTGTAACTCTCTTCTGCATCTTTGGGAGATCTAATGTTAGCTTCCTCTCTCTGGCTACTTAGATGACATTGACATGGGAATGCTGAATATGTACGGATTCACCTTGTTATATGTGTGTTGTTTGGGATATTACTAAATTATTTTACATTCTTTTCTAATCAGTGCTAGATGACAGGGAGAAGTGTTCCACAAATGGTTGAATAATGAGGCTAAGGTTCCATTTTAAAATATTCAGTAGATAAAACATAAAGCAGGTAACTTTAATATAATTGTCTTAGTGAGGTTGCCTAAAGACAGGTCCTCAGACAAGGATTCAGTTGGTCATGTACACAAGGTGTACATGACATGCTGATCAATAAATCACACACAACAAGGTATGTGATTTATTGATCAGCATTTCTCAGGAAACCCTTGTAAGGGAGGGAGGGAAGCAAGATAAGGAAGGGGAAGGAGCCAAGCAAGGGTGTGATCCTTGATCTGATTGTGGAAAGTTTAAATCTCACTGCAGAGTTGCCCTACTTGAGGCCTAGGAGCCAGGCTTTGTATCTCCCCATCAGTCACTGGCCACCTGCTGGAGGTGGGGGGTAAGGTACAGGTGTGATGGTGGTGATGGTGGTGATCCTTGTGATAGAGCCGCCCTGTCATCAAGGACATGATGCTTCCCAATAATTGCCAATGTTCAATCAATCCAGTGTACCAAGTGGAAGATAAGATCACCTACACTTCCTTTTAGCCATTCCACTGGCCTGGGGGCCCAGGAGGCAAGGCTGAGGCCTCCACAGCACATGGAAGCAGGCGAACGGGAAGCTGTCAAGTGTTGGTTCCAATTAGTCTGAGGTTGGCCTCATTCCTGCCTAGAGGCAGGGTGCTAAAATTCATGTAATGCAAATGAAACAAGTAATCAAAACAGTTTATATACAGGGCTCCCATATAAAATGCTTTCATATGTTCTATCTCCTCTTTGACTTGGTATCCAGAGGTAGTATCTCTCCTCTATTCTACAGGTCATGATCATCAGTGACCTGGTCACAGAGTTTCTAGGGAGTGAGCCTGGATTTGATTCAGTTTTCTGATTGTCGTCTAATCAGCTTGCATCAGACATTGCCTGTGAAGTACACGCAACATGGGTGCTTGAGGTGCAAGAGATGGAGAAAGCAAGGCCTCAGATCATTCTACAATGAATGACATCAGCTATTTCCTGATGTATATTTTTCTTCCTTTCCTGATAAACTGTAAGTGAAAGGACCTTTCAGTCTTTGACATTTGTCTCTGAAAACTTGAAAAATTAAACGTATTATGTTGATGTAGATATTTACATATGTGTGTTTCTGTACCGAAGTTTTACAAAGGACGCTAGTATAAAAACCAAACAGCAGAGAGGTTGCCACTTGGCCTGCTCTTGGCAGAGCCTACCCTGTCTCACTATATCCTGGGGCCCCTTTGATCTGTACCCAAGACAGGGAACTTGAACTGGGATCCAAGGCCTCTTCTGATCTTTGAGTAGGCTGTTTGCAAGAACTGGAGATGTTTGCTTCCTCTTGAATGAGACAAGGAGGCACAGAATATGATGCAGTTCCAGTTTCCATAGATGAGGCCACCACATAGCTTTTAATGTCACGTGACATGTGGGCTACTAGTTAAATGAATTAGCTATGACGCAGAAGTTTCCAAACTCTGTGCTCAAACTTTATGTTAGAAATACCTGACGGAATTGCTGGTTAAAGACTATGGTGAAGGTTTCCCTGATAGCTCAGAGGTAAAGAATCCGCCTGCCAGTGCAGAAGACACAGATTCAATCCCTGACCTGGGAAGATCCCACATGCCGTGGAGAAACTAAGCCTGTGTGCCACAACTATTGAGCCTGCTCTCTAGAGCCTGGAAACAGCAGCTACTGAGCCCAGATGCTGCTACTATTGAAGCCTCGGTGCCGGAGAACCCATGCGCTGCGAAAAGAGGAACCGCCTCAAGGAGAAGCCCGAGCGCCTCAGCTAGAGAGTAGCCCCTCCTTGCCGCAACTAGAGAAAAGCCGGCGCAGCAACAAAGACCCAGAACAGCCAACAATAAGTAAATAAATAAAATTATATATATTAATATATATATAAAAGTCTATGGTGATGCCCAGGCCTACCCCACAGAGACTGAGTTCACATGTGAGGTGAGGCCCTGGTATCTCAGATGATTCTAACATGAGACCTGTGCCAAGAAGCATTGGAAAGTAAACGTTTTTTCTGCGGTGGGGAGCAACTTAAAAATTTATATTTGTCCTTCTATCTCATCTGGGCAAAATTTCCAGGATTTCTAGGAAAATCAAACTTCATTTTAGAAGTGTAATTTGTTTAGAAAGAAAACAAACTGCTTTCATATTTCACAGGTCCTTTTGGAGGGCAGAAAAAAAATGGGTGATGATTACCCTGCTGTCTTAGAATGATCCTGGAGAGCTTCAAGGTAGGACAAGCGTCATGAAATGGTGACTGTTAACAAGATGTTCTTCGCTTTTTACTCTTCTCTGCCTCTCATACACTCTTGGTCTCTCTGTTAATTAGTGACAATAATTACTAAGTAGAAGTTTCTGTAATTATATTATTTACTATTTTTTAGAATAGAATTTTATATTCTTGGTCTAACTCTTGGATAAATGAAAGATTAAGTAACACCCAAGTTGAAGTTCTAACTTTTCCTCTTCCTTGTTGTGTGGCCAATGGGCAATTTCCCTAAGTCTCTAGTCTTTGATATTCTTGCCTACAAAATGGAAACAATAATAATTACCTCATTTAGTTGTTGTGAAGATTAAACTGGATTATGTATAAAGATTTTTGAACAAGTTGGAGCTTGGATTTAATAAAGTCTCAATAAGTAGCAGCTATTATAACTTTCTTATTAGTTCTTAGCTTTCCCATTACAATAAATCAACATACAGCAGACAGATGCCCAACAATCTTAGTTTTGCCTAGCCCTACTCCACAACTGAGTTCTCCTTTAGAAATTAGAAACAATATCTCTCTCCACGTGCACCAATCCTTTCCCCTACCCTACTAAATTTTTGCTATTTTCTTACGGCTCTCAGTTTTTTCTGAAAGTCAATATTTCTTAGTGGAAAACTGTCCATAATAGCAATTTCATTTAATTAACCTCATTTTCCTCTATTGAAAACCCAATATTGGTTTGAATTGAATGACTTTTTTCCATTCCTTATCACCAGCTTTGGGGACACACACCACTGGGACCTGCCTACTGAATCACACATGCCTTCCATGGCAACCCACTCCAGTATTCTTGCCTGAAGAATCCCATGGACAGAGGAGCCTGGCAAGCTATAGGCCAGGGGTTGCAAAGAGTCAGACACGACTGAGCAACTAACATCCACCCACACACACAGCGGTCAGAAGACCAAACTGATCTCTTACCCCTCAAGAATGACCCTCCTTTCCCGCTTTCAGCCTGCCCCTAACCCCACTCCCAGCCACATCCTATTCCTCACCTCAAAACAACTTCCTTAGTAAGATTTGCCACATAAGGCCACCCAGATTACGCTTTTTACATATCCAAAGATGAACCATGTACATAGACTAGGAGGTGAATAGTGATCCCTAGAAGTCTGTCGTACTACTGTGTAACTGTATCTTTTAACATGCCTCTCAGACTCCTTCTCATAGAATTATCAAGATGGCTAGCATATTGACAGCTGCACATTTGGCATGCTTTGCTTTTCGGTTCTTGGGTTTTAAAAAAAATTTATTTTCACTGCATATTTATTTGGCAATGTACAACAAATGTTGTAAACTTGCATCAAATTTATGAATAAAGAACCATTTTAAAAAAGAAAGAGATATTGTTCCGAAGTGGTGGTATCATTTTACATTCTCACCAGCATACATGCATTAGAGTTTCAGTTCTTCCACATTCACACCCATCCTGGCTAGTTTTCCTAATTTTAGCCCTTCTAATGGGTGTGTAGTGGTATCTTATTATGGTTTTCAGTTGCATTTCCCTGATGACCAATAATGGTTAGCATCATTTCATGTGTTTATTTTCCATTTATGATTTTTTGGTGAAGTATCTGTTCCAATCTCTTTCCCATTCTTTAAATTGGGCTGTTTGGTTTCTTAGCATTGAGTTTTGACACACACACACACACACACACACACTCTATATATACATATACCTTATTTGAATTTTGATATCTTCTTGCCAATTTGTAAATTCCTCTGAACAAGGGGGTTCCTTAGGAACAAAAGACACACTATAACTGTAAATCCTAGGCATTCAGTTGAGATTCAAGTGCTTGATGTCTTCTTGCTAAGTATTTCATGGTGGGGAGGACCGGTTCACGTGGCGCTCTCACACATTTGGAGACCATGCTACACAGAGTCAAACACTTTTTAAGGTTAAGACTGTGGATTAACCTAATCCTATTTAAAGAGCTCTGTATGCACAGCATATGTTATACAAATCGCAACAGAAGTACTTTTAAAGTTGTTTTTTGTTTTTTAGAGAATGGAAATTTGGTAGTTTCCCTTAAGTGGTTAAATCAGGAAGCATTTGCTTCCAAATTATTAGCAGTCTGCTTGGAGTCCCAGTGTAGTATTTCCAGTGGACTGTCTTTGTAGATAATTTTAAGTAATAAATACACAATTTTACAGGAACTAGTGTCTGTTTACCAAATGTAGAATGTATGAGTTGGTTGTATTGCCAAAGAATAGAATTATGGTTTCTGAAAATAGCTTTAAGAAGTTCAGACCAATTGGCAACCCAAGCTGAACTATCTTATGGAGCATAATGTCCTTTGGGATAAATACAATGTGAAAAATGAACAAGAATAATATATTAAACCGGTCATGGTAACTCTGCCCTCGTCTCTGGTTGACTCAATCATGTGCAAGTTGGTAAAAGCAATTCCTGTAAGTTGTGAGAAAAGATTATTCTATTGCATCAAATGATACCACATACAGCATTGCAGCATACAGACTACAGCACACTAGTCCTTTTAAGTTGGATTTCATTTTTAAATGTAATGGACAATTTCCAGTGGGTCATTGGCACCTTGATGGATTTCCCAACTCTTCTTCACTCTTCTGGTGGGCTGTCAGCTAACCAAACCCAGAACTTCCACTCACTAAACCACCCAAGTAGCTGCCAGTTTTGTTTTATCCTCTGACTCTGATGTCTCACAACCAGAGATCTTTCTGGTTGCAATTTTAGGTTAATTTTTTTCCCCCTTTGGTCTCATTCTCAGAGCCCAGCTATTTCATTCTACCTAAACAGCATAGCTTCATGTAGGAACTTGTTAACTTTGCTAACTACATGATTGAATGCTCAATCCAGTTTATAAAAAGGAATTATTTTGTTGAAGATTTCTTATTTTCATAATATGATTTATATATGGGATTCTGTGTTTGTTTTCTGTTGTTTGGAGGATAAATTAAACCACCAGCATCTTACAATAATCATCACTGTCCCATGGCAATTCACGGAGTTTTTGTAAGTCCCAGACATTTTTCACATGTTATCTTTAATCTGACGGGTCTTAATTCACTCATTTTACAGATGAAGAAAATAATTTACATGCCCCAGATTACACAGACAGCAAGTGGCAGAGTTTATTATTGTTATTACCAGTAGCAGCAGTGGGTTTCTTTCTTTCTTTCTTTCTTTTTTTTTTGAGCTGTTAAAGTTTTGAGCTAGAATTTGGAAAAAATAAATGGTGGAAGTGCTGCCATCATCAATGCATTTTGAAAAAACTTTATGATACACTTGAGAAAATGGTATATTTTAAATCACTTACATGTTTTAAAGGCATGAAATGGAGATTAAGGGTTTTAAGATCACTGGAAGCTTCTACAAATCTCTTGAAGAATCAAGTATTTTGACATCTATTATTGCCAATTATTCCACTTGGTAAAGAGAGAAGAGGTTGTTTTACTAACATACATGGCATTGCAAAGCTTGTTACTTTGGACCTTTTATCTTTTGGATTGAATGAAATTTTTTTTTATTAAGTTTTTTTTTAATTGCAATTTTACAAATTTCATAAACATGTATTATTTTCTGTATAAGTCTTGGAAAACAGCCACTGAGAACATTTGCAGTCATTCCATTCAGATATAGGACTTCCTTGGTGGCTCAGATGGTAAAGAATCTTCCTGTGACACAGGAGACCCAGGTTTGATTCCTGGGTTGGGAAGATCCCTTGGAGGAGGAAATGGCAGCCCACGCTGGTAGTCTTGCCTAGAGAATCCCATGGACAGAGGAGCCTGCTGGACTACAATACAGTCCCGGGATCCCAGAGAGTTGGACATGACTGATCGACTAATTACTAACACTTTCATCGAGATACAAAAAGAGGGCAAATTCTTAAAGCAGAAGATAACCTTTTAGTGAAGTATATTTCAGAATCTGGGGAAAGACAAAGTTGTTATAATATGGATATGATTGTTTGCAGGAGATGGCAAGTTCAGACTCGTTAGAAATTGATACCATACAAAATCTGTCAATTCTGCTTGCATGTAGAAATGAAGGAAACTAACATTGTTACTGGATTGTAATAAAAGTTTATAAACAGTGAATATATAAGCTTTACCAAATTCAAGAAGGGCACAGCATTGGGGAAGCCTCTTTTGAACTAATTGATATGCATTAAGCATTCAAGTTATGCTCTCCATCCCTTCCCCCACCCCACCCCCCAAAAAATCAGTGTTTCGACACTAAATGAGGGCACTTGAGAGAAATTTATTGAGAAATCCTTATACCCTCATGATATTCTGCAATACCTCTTCACTTAGTCATGTCTGACTCTTTGTGACCCCATGGACTGTAACCAGCCAGTCTCCTCTGTCCATGGGATTTTTCAGGCAAGAATACTGAAGTGAGTTGCCATTTCCTCCTCCAGGGAATCTTTCCCACTCAGGGATCGAACCCATGACTTCTGCCTCACCTGCATTGCCGGAGGATTCTTTACCTGCTGAGTCATTGGCGAGGCCCATACTTCACAACAGTTTTAAATTATTCATGCATGTTAGTGATCAGTCAACCAATGGTCATCTCTCTCACTGGACTTCTTGATGGCTGGAACCACCAGCCATCTGTTTTGCTTTCCTTTGTATCTGCCTGGCACATAACATCTGCTCCCTAGTATACTGCTTGTTACATGATTGTCAAATGAGTGAACAAATTCTTGTTCTGGGACTATAGTTTGAGGAGGAAACAAGTTAGACATGACACCTACGTCTCACAGAGTGGGAAGAGGACAGTGCTGGTGGCTCGTGTGCCCCAAGGATCTCCAATTCTTGCCAGTGAATGGAAGAGGGAGGCTGGGGCAAAGCATCTAGAGTGTCCACATATGGACATAAGGAAAAGTGACTTACCGTCTTAGAGAAAATGGGACATTTTTCATCTGAATTGGGGTCAATCTTCCAAGTCCAGGGTATTCAGTACCTAATTAGGAGAGGAGATGTGAGGCTCCTCTAACCAGCTAAGGAGGTGCTGGGCAAGCTGTTAGGGATTCCCTTTTGTTCCCTTTAAAAGAGAGGAAACCGAGTTCTAAGGTGAACACAGAAATGAGAAGGGAAATGGGTGCCACATATGAACTTTTTCTAGCCATCTTATGTGAAATCTTGAGCACATTTTCTGTATACTGAGAGACGGTTGGTAACAGGAAGCCAACTTGAAAAATGTGGCCCAATTAAAGTAGGATGTATGAAAACTAGTACAGAAAACTTTGTATTGGAGAGAGAGACTTTCAGTATAGAAAACTTTGTATTGGAGAGAGAGACTGTTTACATATAATAATTTGTATCTATCTTTTGAAGGACATGATTAATTCTTAAAATAAAGAGAAAAGTAATAAAACAAACATAAAATACACCATGTGAGCATAGCAAAACCCTGTTTTGTTTTCTTTTCCCAGAATATATATTTAAGTAAAATACATAGGTAGGTAAAAAGCTTTAATCGCAATCAAGTACTGGCAGCAGCAAAGTCATACATGATAACTTGGTATGTGATTTCACTTTTAAATGATCTCCTTATTAAAAGCCCCTTGGAATGATATGTCAAGGAAAAGAAGAGATCTCTAAGAACAGAGAAAGCAATGAATTCCCTCTTTGGAGAATACTCTGCCTTGGATCATTGAAGTCTGTATCTGGGAAGAATGAGCAGGAACCTGGCTGATTTCACGTGCCAGGGAGCTGCAGAGAGAAGAAAACTGACCCCAGAGGCTTGAAGTTCTGAAGAAAGGACTTCTGGGCCCTAACAGTTCCCTTGTGAGACTTTTGTTGTGCAGTTTCTCTCTCTATCCCTTTATCCAGGTTGTCATTTTTACTCTCCCTCAACCCAATTGATGATTTCAATGACTTCTCCACAATAATCCTTGGGGCCTGGTTCTGATCAGCAAGCTAGATGCTTGTTTCATTTTTTAGATATTCCCTTGATTGGTTCCTGGTTCCCAGTCTCCATATTTTGCATTTTTTCCCCCCTAAAAGAACAGCATTTGCCATATGCCATATCAATCCTATAAGTGATCCAAGTCCTTTTCTATTTGATGATACTGCTGAAAGCAATGAGAGTGTCATTTGCTGTCTTTAAGAAATTATATGTTTTCCTTGGGTGTCTGTCTGTACTCCGGCACAGCTGGAATCCTTGAATTTGCGATACCCACAAATTGGCACACTATCTGAGTGAACAGATACTCATGTATATCCATGTGTTGTCCTTATTTGAAAATTCAGTGGCCAAGATGCAATATTCACAAATTCTAGTTTCCCAAAGGAGAGGACTTATAGACCTAATAGTTGACAATTTCACTCCTCTATACATACTTCTTCATAATTCTGCTTGGGCATAGGTTTCCCCCAAATAAGTCATTACCATAGAGAGAGTTGAATTAAGTGAAATTAACTGATGCAGTATTGCCTCTGGATACTTAGAGTGGAGAAAAGACCTGCTGGTGGAAATTGATGTAGTATCAGAAAGAGTTTTTGAACATCTGGTTTTACATTCTTTTTCAAAGACATTAAGTGTCTTGTTATTTCTCAGTCTTTTGACTAGCAATGAAGACTAGATTTGTCCAAATTATATAGTTATTAGCATCAGAACTGAAAGTAGACAGAATTCTCCAGAGTCAGTCATCATGCTACTTCACCAGCTAAACACGTGCATAGATTAATTAGGTAAACATGCTATCATTTTGTATAAGCATTGAGGTGGAGATGGGGATAAGTGTAGATAGTATTTGAATAGTGGGATGAGGAGGTGAATATATCTATCCTCCTTTTTTTTTTTTTTTTTTTACAAAGTGAATTTTCTAATTCAGTTAAGGAGGTTTTCTTGACTACATTTAGAAAATTGTATGATTTAAGATCATGTAATATTATCTATCTAGCTTTGTGTAGAAACATCCAAGTTCAAGTCAATCTTTAAGCTGAAATCCTGTTAGCTTTCCTGAACAGTATACTGATGTTCAGGAAATTTTCTAATAATTCCTTTCCTAGTACCAGTGAAAGAGGAAGCATCAGAGAACTTACACTGAAATTTTGATTAATCATCACTTTTATGACAAAGTAATATTTTGCCTAATCAAAAAAATAGTATTGGTAGGGAGGAAAGCAGTAGTCCAAGGGAAACATGACTCCTCAGATGATACTCAACAATCTTCCAACTACGGGATTATATGCAGCCTTCACCACTTATCTAAGCAGTGTCTGAATTTCATGCACACTGAGAGTTCAAAGATCACTCAGAAATCTCCTTTAGTCTTAGTTTTTCTTTTAGCCCCTTCTTCAGTCCCCATGATTGGCAGCTGTGAGGAGCAAAAATACCAGGCCTTCAACTTTGTCCAAGTTCAAGTGAAACCAAGTTCACACGAACAAGAGTGTACATGAGAGATTTGCAGACACGACACCCAGAATCAAATCAGCTGAGCTTTCCAGATGGCTCCTTCATGTTGATTTTGTGTCTATAAGCACATTTATTTTAAGTAAACATAAAATAATAAAACCAGGTTTCAGGGCATTAAGTAGATATATTAGGGAAAATTTTTTAACCAAAAATAATTATGGTTCATTTAGATTGCATGAGCTATTGCTCTTTGACAAAGCAGCCGCAGTTTTAAGAATGGCCAAGTGGGAGCCATATGCACTTTCCATGGTAGGAGTTGATTATAAATATTGACCTATTGCTCGAGGCAACACATTAACCAGCCCTTTCTTTGATGGAAGAAAAATATATACATAGAATCCTTTTAAAATCCCTGTGGGATATTCATGTGGGGGGTCAGGTGTGTGTGTAGTTCTATATATGTGTGTTATGTTTAAGGGATGAGTTGACAGGGGTACAAAAGGGCCTTGCTACAGATAGTCTGTGTTTCGGAAACAATATGTTGAATATTCCTATGTTCAAATTTGATGAATCGCAAATAAATTCATGTTATAAAAAGGCTTTACAAATGTTTTCACATAAATTTTTGCAAAAGATAAGTTGATTTAAAATCTATCCTAACTACTAGAGTGGCCAGACATATTATAGGGCATTTAGTTAAATTTGAATTTCAGATAAATAGCAAGTACATCTTTAGCATATGTTTATCCCAAATATTGCCTGGCACATACTTACACTGAAGATTTATCATTCTTTACCTGAAATTCAGGTTTAGCTGGGTGTCCTGAAGTTTTATTTGCTAAACCTGGTAGCCAAATATCTAAGCAAATGTATGGAAGTCATTCCTTCAGAATCACTTAGTACCTCGAAGCTTGGATGTGCTATTTCAAACTAAGTGAGCAGTGTCAAAAAAAGTTGAGAAAGTTGTGACCTGCTGCTGTGTCAATACCAAAGAGCGCATGTGGCTGATTTTTGCCTCTCTCTTGTTCTATTTTATTAAACACTTGCACTCCCAAGCCCTCCTAGTTATAGGCATTCACTTTGAGAGAGGATACCACATTTTAAGCTCTTTCTTATCCTTGGAGACAAAAGCTTTGAAAAATTAGGACCATGTTTGAACCTTAGATACATAAAGGATGCTCTCCAGCAAAAGGCGATGTATTGTTTCAAGCTGATTTTTCCCCCTTTTCCTTGGGAGAAAAATACAGCGTCTTAAACTAAAGCACACTTCAGCGGTCCCCCGGCTTGACTGGGGCCTGCAGCCACAACACAGGGCTTTCATCTCGGCTTCAAAGTGTGGTGGAGGGGCTTTGGGGGGAGGGGAGCGGGGAAGAAAAGGGAGGGCCGGTTGAATGCAAAGAGGGAAACAAACAAACAAAAAAGTAAAATGGGTAGGGTGGGCAGAAGGAGAAGTTCTCCTATCTTTCAAATAACACGTCCCCCGTGGCCTGGGCTGGGATTTGCAAAACCCTTCCAGATTCCCCCCACCGCACCCCACCCCGCCCCCCCGCGTTGTGTATTTTTTTGTTACCACCACTTCCCATGCTGGGAAGATTCTTGTCATCCCTCACATATTTTATCCACAGAAAAGGCTGCCCTGCCCTGGGCTTGGTGATTGAGGCTGCGCTCCTGGTGCGCCACTCTATCAGTGGTTCCCAAGGCTGTCTAGCCTGGGAAAAGCTGCATGGACGCGTTCCAAAATCAGCATCACATGCATCATTGTTCTTACTCTCCCTGATTAGAGTGCACACAATGAAAACAACAGCAACAGCCTCGTTTTCTAGCCCTCCTCCCAGCACAAGGCAGTCCTGTCTGTTTTTCTTTCTCTGGGTCTTCCTCCAAGTTAACCGCTTCAGTGCTGGGGGGAGTCTCAGACCTCACAGCAGCTGCCCCCGAGAGCTCCTCTGTGCTTCTGGGAGGTCATCTGCAGCTCTGGGGGCAGTGGGGGATTGGGCAGGCTTGTCCTTCTCCTGGAAATCTGGGCAGAGTAACTGACTAACGGGCGAAAAGTCAAAAGCTGTGTGTGGTGCCCTGCGCTGGCTGGGGGCTCCTATTCCAGGACAGCCCTTCACAGCCTTGGGGTTGGCTAAGCGCTCAGCAAATGTGGGGACAGATGTAAAGATGTGATTGGGGGTCCTGGTGTTTTAATTCTGAAAGCCACAAAAATCTGTCTGCGTTAAATCTGTTGACTAGCTGTTGAGTCTCAATTATCCAAATGAAACGCTCCTCAGCCTTCTTTGGAACTTCTGAATAAAATCTTTGTAAACATTTGCAAGTATGTGACGATACTGAACATTTGCAAGATTAAGCAATTTTTACTTTAAAAGCCACAGGGCAAATCCAAGTCCTTTTACCAAAAAAAAAAAAAAAAAAATTGGTCAGTAGTAAAGAACCTGCTTGACAATGCCCAAGACATAAGAGATGCAGGTTTAATACCTGGGTCGGGAAAATCCTTTGGAAAAGGGAATGGCTACCCACCCCAGAATTCTTGCCTGGAGAATCCCATGGACAGAGGAGCCTGGCAAGCTACAGTCCATAGGGTTGCAAAGAGTTGGACACCACTGAAGAGACTTTACACACACACAACACACACACCCTCAAAAAAAAAAAAAAAAAAAAAAAGAAAGGAAAAAGAAAACCTTCTAACATGTAACTCGTGACTTCTTTATTTAAAATAATGGATGATTTATGACATACCAGTCAAGAATTTGGATATCCTCTGGATTATATTATAACATAATTGACCTGAATTTTATTTAAGGGTACGAGTGGATGAGGAGCCTGGTGGGCTACAGTCCATAGGGTCACAATAAGCTGGACACGACTGAAGTGACTTAGCATGCATGCATGCATGAGTGGATGAAGGGTGGAAAAGGCTATGTGACCATGGATCAGTACTTTAAAAGCAACAACTCAAACTCTTCATCACTGGGCAAACATCCTTAGTCTGGAGAACTCTTCCACACACTCAGAGTCATAGCTCTAATGGAGAAGGTCTTTAATGCAGATGGAGAGACAGACTTTATTTGCTCTGTTTCTGGTGTCTGTCTTGAGACCAAACATGACGTACATTTATGACCTAGGTGGAGGTTTGGTCATGAATTTGCCTTCAGCCCAGTCAGAAAGATGAAAGGCTGAGGGTCTCCTTTGAGCCACTATCCTTGACTTTTAAGTACTTAAAGGAGATAAAACAGATAGAGAATGACCCTAAGCTTTGTTAACTCTTAGAAATGTCATGCCTCACTGCTGCAGTGCCAAGGACTCCTCCTGATTGAGACTGGATGTTACTCTCTTGCTTCTTTAATAAAGTTCCATAAGATTGCTAGTAGAAACCACTGTCATTTATTGATCTGTACAAGGAACCACTGACATTTATTGATTGATCTGTGCAAATCGAGAGGCTTCCTTCCTCTTCCTCCTCTCCCCTCTCCTTCCTCCTTCCATGCATGGCACAGCTGTAATTAACATAATACCATTAGCCAATTTCTGATAAATGGCGTTTGGGGCCATACATCACACTATTTCAAGAAGCCAATTCCTCCTCTTCTGTTTAATTGTTAGTCAACTATTTGTCTCCCTGCAACTACCTACATGAGCTTTTTAGTGCCTAAAAAATAAAGTAAAAATAAAAACTCCAAATCAACAACAACCAAAACTGAATTGTGTCACTTGCCTAAGGCATGATTTTTCTTCAGATCAGATCAGTCACTCGCAGCCATAAAAATCCCACAGTAAGAAGGGAGATAGTAAATTATAGGATGATGGGTGAAGCAAGAGGAGACCCCCGCTTGTCTAAGAGAAGCTGAGTTGGTTCTGGTTTCCAAGGCTATAAATATCCCTTTTTATATAAAGAAAGCTTATTTTTTCAGACTTGGGAGAGACAGCTAGGGAGGAGATGTAACAATATGTCATTTCACTTGCACTAGTACCTCAAGTTCACTCTGCTTGAATACATCCAATAAGCAATTGCAAGGCAGATATCTTCCTTGTCTGTAACCTCAGTTTATCCTGAGTGATTCTCAGCAGACGTAAGCCGTTAGAGTCACCACTGGGGCAGAATGAAGGCAACAGCAGGGCATTTGATTTTCATTCCATCACAGGGTAACTTTGGAACAATCAGTGGTTTTTCTCCATGATTACCACCTTCCAGAACTGGTATGAGGATTACATGAGATAATGGATGGAGATGCTTTATAAAGTATACCCAGCTTTTACTTTCTAAAATCTTTTCATTCTGTGAAAACTGTGATAATGAGATTTACTGTCAAACCAAATTGATTTACAATGTGTAAAATTTATAGTCAGCTTTTTTTTTTTTAAGGTAGCTCTGCATTATGCATTATCTTTGAAGTTATTTAAGTTTACCCACACACACGAGCACAACATTCAAATGTTGGCAGTATCTGAATTAGTTTCATAGGGTTACCTAGTTTCCTAGGGCTGTTTCTAAAAATTTTTATTGTTGTGTTAGTTTCAGGTGTATATATAGAAGTGATTCAGCTAAACATATATATATATATATATATGCAAATTTAAGATTCTTTTCCATTATAGGTTGCTACAAGATATTAAGTAGAGTTCCCTCTGCTATACAGTAGGCCCTTGTTGGCTATCTATTTTATACACAGTAGTATGTACATGTTAAGCCCAAACTCCTAATTAATTCCACTCCCCTTTCCCTTTGGTACCTAGGGCTGTTTTAAGCTACTGTAATAGGTATATTAAAATAGCAGAAGTTTACTCTTAGTTGTTAAGCCCTAAAGTTTGAAATCAAGGTGTTGGCTGGGCTGTGCTCCCTCTGAGATTCTGGGTGGAGTCTTGTCTCTTTCTGACTTCTGGTGGTGGCCATAATCCTTGGCCTTCCTGGGCTTGCAGCTGAGTAGCTCCTGTCTCTGTTTCCATCTTCCCGTGACATTCTCCCATGTCTCATCTTCCCATGGCATTCTCCTTCTTAAAAGGCTACTGGTCCTATTGGATCAGGGCCCATTCTAGTGAGTTCCAGAGAAGGCAATGGCACCCCACTCCAGTACTCTTGCCTGGAAAATCCTATGGGCGGAGGAGCCTGGTAGGCTGCAGTCCATGGGGTCGCTAAGAGTTGAACACGACTGATCGACTTCATTTTCACTTTTCACTTTCATGCATTGGAGAAGGAAATGGCAACCCACTCCAGTGTTCTTGCCTGGAGAATCCCGGGGACGGGGGAGCCTGATGCGCTGCTATCTATGGAGTTGTACAGAGTTGGACACGACTGAAGCGACTTAGAAGCAGCAGGAGCTAGTGAGTTCATCTTGATTATACTGCAAAGATGCTATTTCTGAAAAAGGTCACATTCATAGTTACTGAGGGCTTCAGACTTCTTCAATATCTCTTGTTTGTGGTACATAATTCAACCCATAACAATACCCCACAAAACAACCAGCTTTTCACTGGCCAGGGACCTGGCTGCCAGGCTGGAATTCACAATTAATTAGCCAACTCACCTGTAGGTAAATGAGGGCGTTGGAATGGACCTCTTTGGATAGTTTTCAATTTGAATGTTCTATAATTCTATCATTTTAGTATTCTTCCATTCTTTCTAACCACGACGGTTTCTTTTTTACACATCAACAAATCTGTGTACAACAAGCCCCAAAGTCCAGCTGCAGAAGGAAAGGGGAAATTTGCAGTCTCTTTGAGCCCATCCAGGAGAATTCCTGGTGGCTCAGATGGTAAAGAATTCACCTGCAATGCAGGAGACCTGGGTTTGATCCCCGGGTCAGAAAGATCCCCTGGAAAAGGGAATGGCCACCCACTCCAGTATTCTTGCCTGGAGAATCCCATGGACAGAGGAGCCTGGTGGGCTATAGTTCATGGGGTCGTTAAGAGTCAGACATGAACGAGCGACCAACACTTTCAGTATTATCATGGTAAAGAATGCCTGGACTGTTGTAGTAGCCTCTCAGCAGCCTTGAGTCTCCTTCTCCTATGGACCTCCAGCAGGGGCTGCCAGACTCATGTCATACCCTGGGAAACACCCTTTAAGTCTCCCCATGGGCACTGTATGAGTTACAGTTCCAAGCATGACACCCCAGGCTTTATCAACATGACTTACTCACCCTGGCTCATTTGTTCAAGAGTTACCCTCCATAAATCTAATCTACTTATTTTTCTCCCACTGTATTTTTGCTTTTCATACTCTGGTTCATTATAGTCCCTCTGTTTGTTAGACCTTTTCCCTTTCTCATCTGCCTAGAGAATTTCCATTTATACTACAAATTTCAGTTCAAATAGCATCACCTTTGGGAAGCCATTTTTACTATCTGGAGTGGTGTGAAGTAACCATTCTTTCTTCTGTTTCACCACTTAGTTCACGTTTATTTCTGTTTTTGCACATATCATTGAATTGTAATGTATGTGTGTTTATTACGACTAGATAGGATGTTGCTTACCAGTTGCGATGATGTTTTTGTCTTTGGATCAGGGCCTGTACCTTCTTTATTTTCAGGTATCAAACACATATTGTGTGTGTATGTGTGTGTGTGTGTAGTTAATTGCTCAGTCATGTCTGACTCTTTGTGACCCTGTGGACTGTAGCTTGCCAGGCTCCTCTGTCCATGGAATACTCCAGGCAAGAATACTGGAGTGGGTTTTTCATTTCCTCCTCCACGGGATCTTTCTAACCCAGGAATTGAACCTGGGTCTCCTGCATTGCAGTCAGATTCTTTACTATCTGAGCTACCAGGGAAGCCTGAAACACATTTTGGGTACACAGAAACATTTTATGAAATTGAATTAAATAACCAGTTCTTGACAAAGAACTGAAGCCAGCAGTCAGGGTCACACAGTTTTGTTTTGCTTTTTTTTAAATGTGAGTTGCTTTTGAATTAATGAAACAGTAAGACGTGCTTTGGCACAGCTGTCTGGCATACCTGGGTTAAGTTCTAGTGCAAACAGCTGCGTTGCTGTAACTTGCTGTAAAACACCCACTTCACACAGGGCCGTGTGCTGTGGGGCCTATGGAAGGGGGCCAGGCCCAGGGCTGGCAGTTACCTGAAAACACTTGGGTTAAGTTTCTATTGCCATGGCAGTTAGACAGCTTCTTATAATTATTCCCTTCAACTGGCAGGCTTGCCTCACAGGACATATTCTAATAGGGCTGGACTCCTGGACAGGCACCATCTGCTTGCCACCTTAAACGTTTCACTGCTGAGTACAGTCCCCAGGTTGCCTGGGAACTGCCTTGCAAATAATCTAAGCCCATGTCACAAGACCACAAGTTCTAAATTATCAAATATGTGGATAGACATGGTGACCAGTTAGAAAAAGAGAACCCCAAGTTGGGGTTATCACTACGGGTGTGCTCACTTCTCTCCTGTTAGATCGGCTTCTTTCTAATCCCACTGTGGAGCTCTGACAGTGATAGATCGAACTCCCATAAAGACTTAGGCTGAGCCAGGGTAGGACAAGAAAGGAATAAAGCCTTGGACACTCCTGGGGATGATGGAGGAGAAAACACTCATGGCTCCGGAAGAATGGCAGTCTTGATTTTTGGCTTTAAATCATGTGATGAATGAGATAGTTATTATTGTTTAGTTGCTAAGTCGTGCCTGACTCTTGCGACCCCATGAACCGTAGCTCACCAGGCTCCTCTGTCCATGGGATTTTCCACGCAAAAATACTGGAGTGGGTTACCATTTTCTTCTCCAGGAGATCTTCCCAACCCAGGGATCGAACCCAGGTCTCCTGCACTGCAGGTGGATTCTTCACCATCTGAGCCACCAGGGAAGCCTGATGAATGAGATAGTCTCATTTATATCCCCATTCCCTAAAGAATAGATGAACACATGCAATTGTCAACCTCTTTGTTGTCAAGATAAGTATCTGAATCTCTGCTTCTAGAGCAGCACCTTCAAATGTCACTGACAAGTGCTACTGCCTGTATTTGTGTTTTTCTTGATTCCACAATGAGACCGAACTCTCTGAGAGCAGGACTCACATCTCATACATTTCGTCTTTTCTAACAGAGTGTCTCCTACCTAGTCACACATGAAATCTATTGAGATTGGAGAACCTTGAGCATACATATTGCAAGTGTGGACCCTCGTCATCTAAGGGAAATGGACCTCTTAAAAGCAGCAAAGTAACAACGATGATTATGGAGGAGAATCCTAATTTAGCGGGTAAGAGAGCACCTGTGGCTTTATTCTACTGCTGCTATTGGCAATGAAGGTACAATAATCATGCAATTTTTTAGAAGCATTATTAGGAATGACCATGGCTTCCCTGGTGGCTCAGGTGGTAAGGAATCTGCTTGCATTGCAGTGGATTGCGATTTAATCCCTGGGTTGGGGGGATTCCCTGGAGAAGGAAATGGCAACCCCCTCCAGTGTTCTTGCCTGGGAAATCCCATGGATAGAGGAACCTGGTAGGCTACAGTCCTTGGGGGTCACAGAGTCAGACACGACTGAGCAACTAACACTTTCACTTTTCAAAATGGAAAAGAAATAAATCACAGTGGATAAGTAGGTCCTTAGAGGTATATGTCATCAGAGAGTACAGGATTTATTTTATCTTACATGTTCCAACTTGGTAAATGCATGGATTTGTTGAAAACTCTTATTATTAAAGCCCTACTAAGTGTAAGTTGCTATGCTCAATCTTATTTGAAAGGGTTAAGAGGACTTCCCTGGTGGCCCAGTGGTTGAGATTCTAGGCTTCCACTGCAGGGGCGTGGGATTGATCCCTGATTGGAAAATTCAGCATGCTGCGTGGTGTGGCCAAAAAAGAAAAAAAAAATTTTTTTTTTTTCAAATTAAAATAAAGGAGTTAAGAGAATTAGCACACTAGAGGTCCTGTTTCTAAAAGTTTTCTGTAATGCTACAGGAAAGAACATCAGCTAAACACAGGCCTCAAGTCACTTGGCAAGGAGTGCTTCTCAGGTGAGCAGCATGGCCCTCCCTATACTAATGGGTGCCCAGTGATGCTTCTCATCTAACAAAGCCGACAAGATACAACAAGCTGGTGGTACCTACAAATCATTTCCTTCCTGTTGCAAAATGCCAGTGCTGTCTGACCGCCTTTCACACACCACAAACCATTTCAGCACTCTGTCACAGTCGGAAGCCTGCCTGTCATAAAGGCCTATGGAGTCCATCCTATGAAATGTCAAAATATTGTAAATATTAGTGATGGGCCAACCTCAGAAGTGTTGGAGGTTTAGTCTGGGAAAAGGTCCAAGATTTTGTGTGCTTATAGAAACACTTTTGATCTTGAAAAATTGGTCTGCAAATCTTGCAAGAACAGGTTCGCTCCCAAGGCTTACAGTATTATCTTGGTTTGGTGTACCTTAAGTAATATTTTTTGGAGAAATTTTACTATTTATTCCTTTTCTATATTTTGCGGTCTGACCAAAGTCAAATGCACCAAGATACATGTATTTTATATGAAAAAACAAATGGGTCTTCACTTTGCATGACAGTAACTTTATCTCTAAACACTGGGCAACAAGTTATTCACCAATTCTTATCTTACTAAAATTAATTCAATATTTCTGGTGACTTAAAATGCATACATTAAACTTAGGAAGCAAATAGATAGCCTTGAACCTCTCATGGTAGATAGGAGCAGATATAAACTGATATTAAGGCTGAAACAATACATTGTTAGCATTTTGTATATTGCATTTGATTCACACTTATTTGGACATATGTATATAATATTTTCTGTGACATTCAAACACAATATGTATTTGTAAATAATCCATCTGGTCTAACACATCACTGAGAGTACATTGCTCAAGCCCTATTTATATATAAACCATGGAAATGTGGTCTTTTAAAAAAGGTCCTACTAGAGTTCAGTATCATATCTAGTAAAGTCTAGAGGAGAAGTTATAGTGCAGAATCTCTCAAGTGTGTTCTTTGGGACATAGATGTGTAAGGCATGAGTAGTATTCTAAGGCCTAAGTTTTGGAACCATAGCTAAGCACAGTTCTTTACTCTAGGACTTTTCAGAACTTTTAAAATGCGAATGTTCAGTTGGGTTTTTCAAGTGGAGGATTTTCCTGAGACACACAGTGTTCATGAACCAAATTTGACAGCATGATGGTACAGTGGGAAGTGCATTGTAACGAAGATTTTAAAAGTAAGACTCATGTCCTGATTCTGCCATTTAAAAAATTGCAGTGTGGCTTTGAGCAAGCTTCTAACTCTAAAACAAAGACGTTAGATGGGATGATCTAACTTTAGGACAAGATGCTAAAGAATCTTGTACTAGGTTTCTATACTAGGGCTATATGCTATTTTCTTTATTCCTTGGAGGCCTAGCATAGTATCTTACACTTAGTAGGGCTTTGATAAATGTTGATTAAATTGAACACAGCCTTTTAAGTTTTTAAAATTTCTTTCAAATTGGAGATTAGTTGCTTTAGAATGTTATGTAGGTTTCTGCTGTACAACATGAATCAGCCATGAAAGTGAAAGTGAAGTTGCTCAGTCGTGTCCAACTCTCTGCAACCTCATGGACTGTAGCCTACCAGGCTCCACCGTCCATAGGATTCTCCAGGCAAGAATACTGGAGTGGATTGCCATTTCCTTCTCCAGGGGATCTTCCTGACTCAGGGATCAAACCTGGCTCTCCTGCATTGCAGGCAGATGCTTTAACCTCTGAGCCACCAGGGAAGACCCTGTGTATCAGCCATAAGTGTACATATATTACCCCCGTCTGGAACTTCCCTCCTGCCCCTCCCACCCCACCGCTCTAGGCTGTCAGGGAGCACCGGGCTGAGCTCCCTGTTATACAGTAACTTCCCACTGGCTGTCTATTTTACCTGTGGTAATGTTTACATGTTTCCATGCTACTCTCTCCATTTGTCCCACCCACTCCTTCTGCAAGTCTGTTCTCTACATCTGCGCCTTTTAATTTTTAAGAATTATTAATCCAGCTAACTTTTTACTAGCTGCATTGTTTTGAACAAATCATTTATTCTCTCCCAACTTCAGTTTCCTCACTTATAACATTTAGGCATTTGTCTATTGGATTTCAAGGCTTTCTTACTGTTAGTAATATTATTAATATTCCTGTAGCACATGTAGCCTTTTCAAATGAAACCTCACACAGAAGTCCAGTGTGTAAATCAAATTAAAAGTGGAGCTGCCTGGTTCAGTGTCTGGAGACTCCACTAGTTGTCTCCACCCAGCCCAACCTGAACTGATTTCTTTCCCCCTGCTCTTCAGGAGTGTCTGAGGAACCCCTAGAGCTCCTTTGAGCAATACTGATATTAATAATCCCTGAAGCTTCTCTTGGATCAAACATCTTATATCTTTTTCTGGGAAAATCTACAATTCTTATTCCCAAGATTAATACGCTTTAGAGAACATCAAATGTAATCAAACCCTCTCCCTACTTGTAAAAACTTTGCCCTGTCATGAACCACAGTCTGAAAAAAATGCAACAAAAATCAAGCAAATATAAAAACTAAAAATGATAAATCCCATCTTGGCTTAAATAATATTTTTGAAAAATCTAAAAGGATATTTTTATTTCATTATGTATAAATGATCAGAAATCCATAAGAACTCTATCCTTGGAATAATCTTTATGCCAAAATTGAAAAAATTGTTGTACTTTATCATGGTTTAGTAGTCCCTCATTATTATAATTCATATAACCAAGAGCAGAAATAGAGATTTATAAAACCAGAAGTGGAAGTCAGTTTTTTAATTATCAATGCATATCAGGATGGCTGAAAATTTAGCTCAGCATTTCCATTAATATCTGACGAAATGCTGGTGAAAATATCTATTTCAGGGAAAAATAGCTAGTGAGAAATCACTAGGAAATATCTCAGTGACATTTTTACAAGAGACCTTAGGGCCTTTTTGTGGATGCATATTTTAAAAAACGAAAAGATAAACAAGACTAGACTCTGTGTCTGAATCAGCCGCTTGGAAGAAGACAACTCTGTGGGATTCAGGGGCGATTGTCCCTGTCTGCAGTGGAGAGAAGCCCCGATTAAAACCAAGGACCCCAGGCTGTCTGACTCCACCCCCACCTCCCACCCGAGCGGTGGGAACCCTGTGTTGTTTATGTATCTCTGCTTTCCTCCCTCTAGATAAAGCAGAGTTGAGGCAGGGCTGGTTATGTCACTGAAGAAATCAACTTATCCAGCCCAGTTTTCCCACATGCAAATGACATATTTATGTTAGGAGCTTGTTGCTTTAGAAAACAGCTGGCCCAGTGATTAGCAGATGATATTTTTATATGAAATTTTGCACCAGCTACACTTGTGGACTGAGCTACGACATACCCAGAGAGGGGCATTATTACCAAGTCACTGTGGTATCCTGGGGAGACAGCTTATTCTACAGGTTATGATCCTGGCGTTGTGTTTAAAATCTTAGACATAGGAAAAGAGTGAACACAAAGGATTCAGATGCCTCCAAAGTGAGGGACAGGCAAAAACCAAGCCCACCTAGGTCTGAGATTAAGGGGAAAAGGCAAAGTGGTTAATTTAAGAAGAAAACCAGACCATGCATTTGTCAATTTTAATCTGGTATGCAAAAAAAAAAAAAAGAGAGAGAGACATAAATAAAATCTGGAGATTATCTTTTGTGCTAAAGAGGCAATGTGTTAAAGTGCTTTTTGAGAATAATATGTGGAAATTAGAATAGAAGAAGGGAAGGTAGGAATCTTTATTAAATTGTCTCCATGTCTTACTCAGTTTTGGTAAGTGTCCATTTCTGGGCTTCATAACTTGAGAGAAACAGAAGACGTGGAGGGTTTTCACAAGTAATTAAAAGTGTGGAAAATTAACGTTTAAAAAAAAGGATTAAGGAAATGGGCATGAATTTAAAGGAAAGGAAAGGGACTTCCCTGGCAGTCCAGTGGTTAAGACTTCAGCTTTCAGTGCAGGGGGTGTGGGTTCGATCCCTGGTTGGGGGACTAAGATCCCATATGCCTTGGGGCATGGCCAAAGAAAAAACACAATATTAAAATAAAGGAAAGGAAAAGCCCTTTGAACTTGAGCATATTTAAATAATTTTAATGACTTCATTTTGGCTTCTCTACAGATTATTTTATAGAGAATTTCTGTTCGATAGACGATCACTAATGTGTTACAATACTTTTACAACCAAAGTGTGAGTAACCAAACACAGCAAATGAATTAAAGTAAGTTCCAGATGTACCAACTATAGTTTGGCATTAATTATTTGTGTAGAACATGGAATTTGCAACCTTGTAGTTGATGAGCATTAAAGTATGTTTATACCATGGTATCTGATAGTTGGATCTGCTCTTCTAGAGTTATATTGTGTTCAGATACTGTATCAGGTTAACTTCTCCATGTGTTAGTATCAATTGACAACAGACTAATAGAAAAATAATTCAGAAATTTACTTTAAAAAATCTGCATAACATGTTAGAAACAACCCAGCTCTAAGAATTAGTTAGATGAAGCAACATCCAACAGAACTAAAATTAGTTTTCTATGACTTACGCAATACAGCCAAGAAGGGTGGAAGATGCTCTACACAGATAAAGTTCTAGGTATGAATCTTGGTTCTTGATCCTTGGCCTTGAACAAGGTGCTCAAAATTCTCTGAACCCTAGAATTATCATCTATATAGTAACAATCACAATGTAAATCCATGAAATTTTTCTTGGTAAATGAGATGAAACTTCTCATAGGATTGATGCAAGAATTAAATGAATTAATTCACAAAAAGTATTTCAACAGTGCCTGGCAGATAAATATTAGACAATAAATATAATAATAATAAATATTAGGCATTATTATTATCATCATTGGAGAAGGAAATGGCAACTCACTCCAGTACTCTTGCCTGGAGAATCCCATGGAGGGAGGAGCCTGGTAGGCTACAGTCCATGGGGTCGCAAAGAGTCGGACACAGCTGAGCAACTTCACTTTCACTTTATTATCATATGAGAAAGACTTTAACACAATGCCCAGCACATAGTAGAAACTCAGAAGTACTAGTTAAATCTAAATCTAATAGAATAGATGTTAAAAAGTAGAGGGATTCTTTAACCTAGAAATGTAAGTATTAAAGGGAATACATTAAAATGTATTCCATAGCATACCTTTGCCTGCTGGGACTGTTGTCATTGAGGATAATGTGCCAGTCCAGTCTGACTCTGGTACCCTGGGTGGAGGAACCTGACTCCATTTGATTTTACTCCCACAGGAAGGATGACCATTCTCAAGCATTGCTATGATAGATCACCTTAGGACATTGGTCTCCGAGGATGGCAGACTGAAACTTCCAGTGTGGGTTTTACAAGAACTCCTTGCAAGCTGACTTCAGTGGATACTTTCCAAGTACAGACAGGCAACTAACATTTGGGCAGCCTACCTCTCTGTCTAGCTAGATATAAGATGAGCTTTTGAATCTAAATATATTAAGAAGAAGGGAAAGGAACAATGGATATATAAAAAGCCTTCCTCTAAAAAAAAGAGGAATTTGAGGTTAAAGATACTGAAACATGGTAATCAGCAAACCTAAGAAATGACTCCAAAAAAATCTCCCTAGTCCTGATTCATAACTCAAGTGGTTATTTTAACCATGGATCTCCATTATATCAAATATTTATCTTATTTTGGAATAAAAGATTAAGATTGGTATTAAAAAGATAAAAAAAAGAAAGAATAGGACAGTGAATTCATGACCTTTCTGCAGAAATGCTAATCACTTTAATAACATTTGAGAAATAGCGAGCAGAGATCATCAGAACAATCAGTGAGGAAAATAAATCAACAAAGGAAGTTGCTCCTTTAACCCTGTACCCAGAATTGGACAAAAGTCACATTTAAGAATTGTTTCCAAAGTGCCATGGCCATCCTTGCAGAAAGCCAGGGGAAGGAAGGGGCAGCAAAAATTGTAGCTGGTGTCTGTGGGTTTCCAATCTGTAACACAGAGTTTCTTTTGCCACACCTTAGGATTAACCTTCACCAATGTGGAGAGTAATGCCTGTATGTATTTTTAAGCTTCCTACTCCCACAATCATAATAAAAAGAACCACGCCAAAGAGTCAGAACAAACAGCAGATAACTGGAAGCACTCCCGTCAATCATTTGCATTCTGGTTGGCTTCCAGGTCTTGTCTAGGTCATATTATGACTCCTTTATTAGTGTTTTAGGTCACCAGGAGACAGGCAAGTGCATCCTATATCAGGAAGTGGAGTGAGCCCCGGGAGTGAGATATTTGGCTTTAGTAGGCATGGTGGCTGTGACTCGGAAATCCAGGGAAATGAGTTAAGCTCAGTCAGACTCCAGGCGCCGCGCTGCCTCCCAGCAGATAGAATGAAGTAGAATAATAGAAGCTTTCCTGCCATTCTCCACATTAGGCTGAATTCCGGTCAGCCCTTCCAGTTGAGTTTCTGGAGGCTGTTTTCTATTCAGCCCCCAGGCTGCAGGCTGTAATTCACAAGAAGGGGCTCCAGGGAAAGGCTGGCCCCAAGTTCAGGCGGGATGGTGCCAGGGGAGCCCTCCTGCAGGAAGACAGATTAAGGGGCAAGTGTGCCCATTTGGTGGGTGAGGGTGAAATTTAGTGCCTACTTTAGGCTCCAGAGAAACGACTGCCTGGCTGACTGAGACCTGGCAACACACACAAGCTTGAATACTTACATTTCCACCCGCTCCCTTACACAGTGACTAACCACATCTGCTTAACTCTAATGGAGAAGGAAAGAAAGGCAGCCGGGCCATCTCCTCCACCCACTGGGGACTCCATGTCCTGGTAAGATAAGCTCTTAGCTTGCCTGGTACAAGCCAGGCTCATTCTTTTCACAACACCATTCCTATTTAAGGTCCTAAAACTTCAGATGACCTCACTGCCACATGAATCAGTCGCCTGAAAACTTTTCCTTTATGGTATGATAGTAAAATGCAGTTGTCAAGGGAAATGGAAAAGCTAGCAAAAGTCAGTTCAAAAGAAGCTTTCCATTTCTGTAAACTGATAAAAGTAAATATCACAAAGGCAAAGTTGCCTGGATTACTACCTTCTCACGTCTAAGAATTCCATATTCACCAGTAAAATATTCAACATGCAGAAGGTTGAGATGGGATGCTGCACTGTGATATTTTCAGTGCCAGACTTTATACAAATGTTCGTACGTTTGGTTTCGATGCTGCAAAAGATAAATGACTTTAAGCTAAGGAAACTGTTCAAGAGAAAGCAGGAAGGGCTTGTGACCAATGCTCACTTGGCCCTTTACCTCTTGTCTGCTTTGCCTGCGTGTGCATTTTTATTTTTATTTTTTTGTAAGTAAGCACTATTTCTGTTCAGACTCTTTAGTTTTCAGAAGCTTAAATATAGTCCTTTTTAAAACAAAAAAGGAAGAAAAAAGAATTTTTTTTGTTGTTAGTCAGCCTTTTTTTAAGAGGTGTTTCATCAGCCTCCTCTCTCTCTCTGTGGTGTTTCTCTGCTGTTCTCGGTAGTATGAGGTTCTATGCTGGCTGGCAGGATGCTCACTTGTTAGCTGAATAGAGTTAATCCACAAACATTGATCAATATAGGTTTTATTTATTTCTTGGGAAATCCAAAATGCCATCCAGAGAGCCTTGGTCAGGTAGGAAAACTAATAGAGCTATATAGTTCACAAATCAAGACAAGAGGGCCATCACATCGGCAAGATTTATTGATAGGAGCCTTACAAATGAAAGCAAGTTCTCCAAAGTTATCTCAGACAAACTGGCAACCTCGGAAACCCTTTGCTTATTTTCAGTTGACATCACTAGTTGGCTTATAAGGACAGAGCAGTGATAGAGAAGGGAATGGATGCATACCTCTTGCAGGGATAAGCTTACTTGCCCTCTGAAAACCTCAGGGACTAGCAAGGTGACTGACATAAGGGAGGTGCTCAGCAAAGATCTATTGAATGCCTACTGAATGGAGAAGCTGACTAAGGCCATGACCATACATCAATAATATTTAAAAGAAACAGCAAATGCTGAAATAAATGCACAGTTTACCCTTTGCAGCTATGGGAGACGATCAAGACTACATGATCTTCAAGGCCACTTCTGGTGCTAAAATTCTGCATTGTTTTTTAGACACAGTAGACTGCATTTTCTCCCCACCATGAGAGAGAGCTGAGCATTTTGGGATCTTCTTTGGAGGACTTTGAGAGAGGCCAATCCTTGAGAAGATGGTATTAAGTTTCCTATTGGTAGGATTTGGAAGGGCATGAGCATGTTATTTTCCTGATACAGCAGGGCTTACTGAGTCAAGAGCTTGTTGTGAAGTCATCCTAAAGAGACTGCACGCACGCATGATGAGAAACCTTGTCTGGGGACCCGTTTATGTCTGCATGTGCTACGGGCGTGGGGGTGGCTGTGGCATCGTGTGCGAGTGCTGGATGAAAGAGGTTTCAGAACTCGCTCCCAGCGTCTAGAGACATCCATTGTGGACACAGACCTCAAGCCAGGGGACAGTGCAGAGTGTGTGGTCTGGCCTCCTGAGCGGTCGGGCCCACAGTGCATGCACAGCCCCCAGCAACCTGTCACCCCAGGGCTCTCACTTTGTCATACTCCAAAATCGTGACTATGGAGGGCTGAAAGCTCTGACATTTGGTCAAGTACTCATTTCTGCTCATTTAAAACTAAGTCAGGTAAATAAAATATAACTTCTTGAGTAGGGCCAGGGCTGTGGAGGGGCAGACAGGCAGGCAGGGGGGAATCTTTCTAATGACCTGAAAACCCACAAGGCATTCTGGACATCAAACATCAATTACAAAGTCCCACTTTGATGAGCTAAGAGTAAGCGAATCCGAACCAGATGGATTAAATTCCCCTTGAAATACACCCATGTTTAAAAATTAAGAGAAGTAGTGCTAGACACACTACACTGTTTCAAATGCTCTGGCGACCATTCAGAATCACTAGAGAAAAAAAAAATTCACTAGAGATATTTGACAGTTAAATGACTGTCCACCCACCTCTAGATCCTATTTTGGCTGTCTAAATAGCTGGTGAGAATTTTGTGTGTATGAAATATAGAAATGTTTATGGAATCTCAAGAGTGGGCAAAAGAGGAAAAATTCTTTCAATGTGTATTTTATTTACTTAGGTAAATAAGTTAACATGAAATTTCATAGAGAGTGTTTATTAAGCTACAGTGGGTAGAAAAGAACAGTTGCATATGTGTGCATACAGACTGGCCCAGGCACTTAATTAAAGACACTTGATCATGTTTGACAGGTCTGAATAGGTACTTAAAATGCGCGCACACACGCCAAGGCATCTACATGTCCATGTGATGCGTCCTGACCCTGAAGTGTTGATCAGCCCTTCAGAGAGTTGCTTTTCTTAGTGATTACTCATTGACACATGACCCTCCACACGAGCTGGCTGCTCCACTTGTGACAGCAGGCACGGCTGAACTGCAGGCGCTTCTCAAGCC
Organism: Bos indicus x Bos taurus; assembly: GCF_003369695.1. Taxonomy (NCBI): domain Eukaryota; kingdom Metazoa; phylum Chordata; class Mammalia; order Artiodactyla; family Bovidae; genus Bos; species Bos indicus x Bos taurus. The sequence continues at coordinate 25,818,420 of NC_040084.1, forward strand.
TGATCCTGGCATCTCAGGACCCTCTGGCTTCCACGCACAGGCTGTGAATAAACAAACAAGGGGTTCCAATTTTATGCCTAGTAGCCTTGGTCGTGTTCCTGCAACAGAGTTTGCTGTGTGTATTTACTCACAAGGCTCCCTTGGGAATGTCTGAGCCAAAGGTTTTAGATTCCCAGACAGTCCCTAAAGAGATAGTGATTCTTGCCTTATTAGTCCTATGCATAAAATGGTAGTTTATATACATGAGGATGATACCAAAAGTACAGGCAACAAAATAAAAAAATAAGTAAACTAGACTTCATTAAAATTAAAATGACGTTGGATCAAAGGGCACAATCAACAGAGCACAAAGGCAATCCAGAGAGTGGGAGAAAGTATTTGTAAAACATATATCTGATAAGAAGCAAATATCGAAATATATATAAAGAACTTCTACAACTCAACAAAAAAAGAAACCCAAACAATCTGATTTAGAAATGAACAAAGGACTTGAGAAGACATTTCTTTGAAGAAGATATACAAATGGCCCCACAACACATGAAAAGATGCTCAACATCATTAATCAGTAGGAAAATGAAAATCAAAACCACACTGAGATGGTTCATTAGCCATCCTAGTCATACTCATTAGGACAGCTACTAGCAACAAAACCAGAAAATAAAAACAAATGTTAGCGACAATGTAGAGAAATCTGAACCCTTGTGAACTCTTGCTGGGAATGTAAAATATTAATGGTATGGAAAACAGCATGGTAGTTTCTCAAAAAATTAAAAACAGAATGATCGTATGACCAGTAATTCTATTTCTGGTTATATACCCCAAAGAATTGAAAATAGTCCTCAAAGAAATATTTTTATGCCTATCTTCATAGCAACATTATTCGCAACAGTCAAAAGAGGAAGCAATGCAAGTATTCATTGACAAATAAATGAACAAACAAAATGTGGTAAGTGTACACGATGGAATATTATTTGGTCTTAAAAAAGAAGGAAATTCTGACCCCTGATACAACATGGATGAACATGTTAAGGACATTATGCTAAGGGGAATAAGCCAGTCAAAAAAAGGACAAGCACACCATGGTTACTCATGGGATGTATTTAGAGAAGACTGTTCACAGCGATAGAAAGTAGAATGGTAACTGGCAGGGACTGGAAGAGAGGAAAACCAGAAGTTTTTTATGCGTGCAGAGTTTCAGTTTTACAAGGTAAAAAGTTCTGGAGATGGATTGTGCAGCAATGTGAATTATTTTAACACTACTGAACTGCACACTTAGAAATGGCTAAGATGAATATTACTCAGCCATGAAAAAGAAGGAATCTGAGTCAGTTTTTCTAGTGAGGTGGATGAACCTAGAGCCTGTTACACAGAGTGAAGTAAGTCAGAAAGAGAAAAACAACAATCGTATATGGGTGCATATATACGGAGTCTAGAAAAATGGCACTGATGGGCAGCAGTAGAAAGGCAGCCAGAGAACTTGTGGACACAGCTGGGGAAGGAAAGGGTGGGACGGATTCACACCATATGCAAAATAGGTAGCCAGTGGGGATTTGCTGTATGACACAGGGAGCTCAACCCACGGCTCTGGACAACCCAGAGGGGTGGGAGGTGGGAGGGAAGTTCAAGAGGGGAGGACGTATGTATACCTATGGCAGATTCGTGTTGCTGTATGGCAGAAACCAACACAACATTGTAAAGCAATCATCCTCAATTAAAATACATAAAAATTTTAAAACGACTAAGATGGTGACTTTTATGTGTGTGTACTCAGCCACTCAGTTGTGTTGGACTCTTTGTGACCCCATGGACTGTGGCCTGCCAGACTCCTCTGTCCAGGGGATTTTCCAGGCAAGAATACTGAATGGGTTGCCATTTCCTCCTCCAGGGGGATCTTCCCCACCTAGGGATCAAACCTGTGTCTCCTGTGTCTCCTGCATTGGCAGGTGGGTTCTCTACCACTGAGCCACCTGGGAAGCCCATATTTTGTGTATTCTGCTGCAATTTAAAAAAAAAATCAGTTTATTTGAGAGGCAAATTTTTTATTTATCTATTTTTAACTGAAGGATAATTGCTTTACAGTACTGTGTTGGTTTTTACCAAACATCAACATGAATCAGCCATAGGTTTACCCATGTCCCCTCCCACCTCCCTCCCCATCCCACCCCTCTAGGTTGTTACAGAGCCCTGGATTGAGTTCCCTGAGTCATACAGCAAATTCCCATTGGCTATCTATTTTACATATGATAATGCGTGTTTCCACGTTACTCTCTCCATACATCTCACCCTCAATTTGAGAGGGAAATTTGAACAGAGCTTTAAAAACAGACTTTTAGTCCATCATGAAGAGACTCTAGCATCATGGGATGTCTTTACTCAAAATGGATGATTCTCAAAGAATGTTACCCTTTTAATATCAAGAAATAATATTGAAGGTAGAATTAAATTGCTGGGGTTTTTTGTGTGTGTGCCACACATATGTGGCAAGAAACAAATACAGTTCAGGAATCAGAAATTATATAGAGTTCAAATGTTAGAAATTGGGGGAAAGGGAATTTACATTTACTACCTTAAACCTCCGAAATCCTATCAGTAAGTATCGGCTTCAGGCTACAGGTATGACCGCTCTAGGAGGTAAGTCCCTTGGCCAAAGTCACACAGGTGATCAGTTGTGGAAACAGGACTTGGACCCAGGGCCTCTATTGCTACGGTGCATTATAACCAAGGAGAGAGGCAGGCCTAGAACTCTGGACAGTAACGGAGGCTGACATTTATGAACATGTCAGTAATGCAACTGACAGATGAGCAACTGTGACTTGCAGCTGGACAGACCAAAGATATACACACTAGAGTCAATTTATCAAGAGCCATCCATGAGGTGCTATGAGGCACGGTCAGTGCATGCTGACTAAAGCCAGGGCTGAAGCTGTGGTCCTCTGGGACCTCTGTCTAGCTGCTCCTCTGAAGTCTGATCTACTTTGGCTGAGATTCCCCTGGGACTCAGTCAGAGTCAGATAACCAGAAATAGTGATCAGCATGTAGGCTCTGGAGCCAGATTGCTGGGTTCAGATTCTGTCTCTGACTGTAGCTGTGTGATTCAGGGAAAATTATTTAACTTCCCTGTGCATTCTTCCTCATCTACAAAATGGGGATTATAAAAGCACCTTGCTCATAAATGATTTGAAGAGTAAATGAATCAATGCACATAATGTACTGAAATAGTTCCTGGGGCTTCCCCGGTGGCTCAGACGGTAAAGAATCTGCTTGCAGTGCAGGAGACCCAGGTTCAATACCTGGGTTGGGAAGATCCCCTGGAGAAGGAAATGTAACCCACTCCAGTATTCTTCCCTGAAGAATTCCATGGATAGAGGAGCCTTGAGGGCTACAGTCCATGGGGTCGCAAAAAGTTGGACACGACTGAGTGACTAACATTTCCATCTCCTAACACACAGCAAATCCTTGTTAGGTGTTAAATATTATTCTCTACCAATTGTTAGGGTTTCCCTGGTGGCTCAGTGGTAAAGAATTCCCCTGCCAGTGCAGGAGACGCAGGTCTGATCCCTGGGTCAGGAAGATCCTGTGGAGAAGGAAAAGGCAACCCACTCCAGTATCCTTGCCTCAGAAATCTCATGGACAGAGGAGCCTGGCGAGCTACAGACCATGGGGTCACAAAAGAGTCAGACACAACTCAGTGACTTATAAACCAATTGTTAGAGACATATCACGCATCAGACGTGGTACCTAGGAAATACTCTTTTTTTTGTGGTTTCTAGTAATTCAAATGTATCTACACCAACAGAACAAATATGTTTATTGTATAAATTATACATATAAAGTTCTACAGCCTGAAGAAACAAAAGAAAACAAAGATATAGCATATGAACAACTTTTAAACATGTCTACACATAAAAGCATGTTCCTAAACTTAAGCATGTTACTCAACTCTGTTGCAGTAGTCTTCCTCAGCATTAAAAACTTTTGCCTGACTTATTATATCAGTTTGTCTCTGAAAAGCTACAGCAGGTTGCCCAGAATTTCAAAAGAAAGAAAGAAAAGAAAGTTGCTCAGTCGTGTCCAACTCTTTGTGGGCCCATGGACCGTAGCCCACCAGGCTCCTCTGTCCATGGGATTCCCCAGGCTGGAGTGGGTTGCCATTTCCTTCTCCAGTGGATCTTCCCCACCCAGGGATCGAACGTAGATCTCCTGCATTTCAGGCAGATTCTTTACTGTCTGAGCCACTTGGGAAGCCCATAGTTCGTGGCTTATTCCAGGTATACATGGAAGTGAGCTTAGGTTCTATTTACTCTTGGCCAGGTGATTTTGCATATCTTTTCCCTGAGAGACATGATAAATGATTAAATGATGAGAAAGATCTTTGGTGGCTGCCCTCCTCCTTTCCCATCCTCACTGCCACATTTCTTTTCATGAGGAGAAGGCAGTAAAGTCACCCAAGTAAACTTTGGGTTATAAACAACCCACTAATCAAGCCCTTTGTGGGGGGTGGTTGTATGTTGTGTGTGTGATCAGCTTACATTTACAGTAATGTAAATTGTCTACCAAGAGAAGGTAAGCATTCTGGGAGTAGAGATATGATTACGATTTTTTCACTGGCCTCTGAATTCTATGTTATTATTTTTTATTAAAAAAAAATCATGTTTTGAGCCCTTATCATGTCCCAGATGGTATACTAGGGATTTTATAAATATTAATAATATGGTATGTAACACATCTGGAGGAGGGCATGGCAACCTAGTCCAATATTCTTGCCTGGAGAATCCCATAGATAGAGGAGCCTGGTGGGCTACAGTCCATAGGGTCACAAAGAGTCGGACGCAACTGAAGTGACTTAGCATATGTAACACAATAACACTGTAAAAGAGGTTTGATTACTTCCATTTACAGTTGGAGAGACTAAAGCTTGCAGACTTAAATGACACAGCTGGTAAGTTTTGGAATCACTGGGCCAAAGATCTGATGCTAAAAATGAACTCTCAACCTATATGCTCTACCATTTCTCATTTATATTCTACAATCATTGACAGGACTTAAAATGGGTTCAGAAAGCAGATAATCAGTTATCAAAGTCTGTATAACCAAAACTGTAATTATCCTAAGAAAAAATTCTCAAAGAAGATAAAATGCCATCTTAGATATTTGAAGTTAGAGCAGAGAAACAATAGAATTGGAAGGGGTCTTTGGAGCCACTGAACTAGGTTTCCATTGCAAGAAACTCAGAAGACTGTTTGCCAAGCTTTTGCATGAATACATCCAGCAGTGTGAAACTCAGCACCACGTGCAGAAGCTGACACTCCTGTCAGACAGCTGGGATAGCTGGAAAGTGCTTGCAACTTCTTTATTATTATTTTATTATTGACTGTGCTGGGTCTTCGTTGCTGCGCGCGGGCTTTCTGTAGTTGTGGCAGGCAGGGGCTACTCTCTGGTTGCGCAGCACAGGCTTCTCACTGTGGTGGCTTCTCTTGTTGCGGAGCACAGGCTCTAGGCACACAGGCTTCAGTAGTTGCAATGCATGGGCTTAGCTGCTCCAAGGCATGTGGAATCTTCCCAGACCAGGGATAGAACCCATGTCTTCTGCATCAGCAGGCAAGTTCTTAACCACTGGGCCACCTGGGAAGTCTTCTTGTTACTTCACATAAATCTGCTTTCCAGTGTCTTCCTTCCACTTTTTCTGGGTCTGCTAGTGGTAGAATAATCTAATCTCTGCTCCACAAGATAATCCCAATTTTTCAGGTATACTTTGGTCTCTATGGGCTTCCCTGGTGGCTTAGATGGTAAAGCATCCGCCTGCAATGCAGGAGACCTGGGTTCGATTCCTGGGTCGGGAAGATCTCCTGGAGAAGGAAATGGCAATCCACTCCAGCATTCTTGCCTGGATAATCCCATGGATGGAGGAGCCGGATAGGCTACAGTCCATGGGGTCGCAAAGAGTCGGACGGACACGACTTCACTTTCACTTTTGGTCTCTCAGTGTGACTCAAACACAAATTATTCCCGGCATAGTTGGAGGCAGCATAGTGTAGAGGAAAGAGCATAGATGCTACAGTCAGAAATTCTGTTCAAATTCTGACTCAATCATCTGCTACTTCTGAGATCCTAAGGAAGTTACCTGACATCAGTTTCCATATCTGCATAAAAATTTTATAGGACATTTCTAAGGGTTAGGATGAGATGACAGATATAAAATGGTAGGCACTCAATAAAGATCAGCAATTATTATAAATTAATCTTTTCTCTGGTGAAGGGTACAAGTGTTTTGCTACCCTTAAGTAGGTTCATCTCAGACCGCTGATTAAACCAAAGCCTTCATTAGACCATAGCACAAGGGTGAGTGACCTTTCGTGCATTTAAGTAGTACAACAAGAGAAAGTTTTTCAGCCAGCTATTAGTGGTTATGTGTGTTATTGTTGGTGTTATTCTGTGCAGATGTGCACGTGCATGTATGTAGGTTCTGCAGATACATCTAACCACCTTATTTTGGCTACCCAAGCTATATGCATCAATATAGCTCAAGTGTCCAAACAAGCTGGTATCCTGGGATACTAGGGTCTTAGGTAGGTACATGGCTTAGATGACTTAAGATCAAGTTCTTAAACTTCCTGATAATCTGAAATCTCTCCTTAAAGAATTTCAGGGAATATCTGACTTCTGTGTAATTCTACTGGTTTAGGAAGAGTTGAATTGGTAGTCAGGTCATAAGGCCAGCTTTACAGAGTAAAGTTTTCTTCAGACAGACATCTTCCCTTCCTTGTTGGCTCAGTGCATGGACTATGGAAGACTGGTTCAGAATTGGGAAAGGAGTATGTCAAGGCTGTATATTGTCACCCTGCTTGTTTAACTTATATGCAGAATACATCATGCGAAATGCCGGGCCAGATGAAGCCTGGCATTTCCTATTCCACCTTACCGTAATGAATGCAGTTGGGATGAAAACATCTAGTTCTTTCCAAACTGCTTTTATTTCTTCTTCCATAGTGCGTGCTAAGTTGCTCTAGTTGTGTTCAACTCTTTGTGACCCTATGGGACCACAGGCCACCAGACTCCTCTGTCCATGGGATTCTCAAGGCAAGAATATTGGAGTGAGTTGCCATGTTCTCTTCCATAGTTCAGTCCAGTTCAGTCGCTCAGTCATGTTTGACTCTTTGTGACCCCATGGACTGCAGCATGCCAGGCCTCCCTGTCCATCACCAACTCCTGGAGCTTACTCAAACTCATGTCCATTGAGTTGGTGATGCCATCCAACCATCTCAGCCTCTGTTGCCCCCTTCTCCTCCTACCTTCAATCTTTCCCAGCATCAGGGTCTTTTCTAATGAGTCAGCCCTTTGCATCAGGTGACCAAGTATTAGACTTTCAGCTTCAGCATCAGTCCTTCCAATGAATGTTCAGGATTGATTTCCTTTAGGATTGACTGATTTGATCTCCTTGAAGTCCAACAGACTCTCAAGAGTCTTCTCCAACATCACAATTCAAAAGCATCAATTCTTCGCTGCTGAGCTTTCTTTGTCAGCAAAGTAATGTCTCTGCTTTTTAATAGGCTGTCTAGGTTGGTCATAGCTTTTCTTCTGAGGAGCAAGTGTCTTTTAATTTCATGGCTACAGTGACCATCTACAGTGATTTTGGAGCCCAAGAAAAGAAAGTCTGTCACTGTTTTCACTGTTTCCCCATCTATTTGCCATGCAGTGATGGGACTGGATGCCATGATCTTTGTTTTTTGAATGTTGAGTTTTAAGCCAGCTTTCTCACTCTCCTCTTTCACTTTCATCAAGAGGCTCTTTAGTTTCTCTTCACTTTTTGCCATAAGGGTGGTGTCATCTGCATATCTGAGGTTTTTGATATTTCTCCCTGCATATTGATATTTCTCCTGGATGAATTTTGTGCTTCATCTGGCCCGGCATTTCGCATGATGTATTCTGCATATAAGTTAAACAAGCAGGGTGACAATATATAGCCTTGACATACTCCTTTCCCAATTCTGAACCAGTCTTCCATAGTAATACAGCTGTATTGGCAAGTGGCTGCCCAGTCAGGCTGCATCCCCCAGCGCCCCTTGTGGCACAGGTTGGTCATGTAGTTTGGCTCTTACCAATGGAACATGAGCAGAAATGAAGTGAACAACTTCTGCCTCACTTGCTTAAGAAGAATTCTCTGGCTTTGAACTTCTACTCTTTCCTCTTTCCTCCAGGCATTGTGACCTTCAACACCTGGAAGATGGCAGAGCTGCCATCAGCCTGGGTTCCTGAATGGTCACAGGGATCCAAGCTGCCTGCTGGCTGAAATACTGACCTTGGGTTGTCAGCTAAGAGAGGGATACATTTCTTTGCTCTGAGCCACGTGATTGTTAGGTTTCTTCTTAAAGCTGCTTATTCACTTGTTTTATTTACTGCAGCTCTGAAATTCTGTTTAATTTGTACAGTTGAACAGTCATTTGTTTCTTCTTAATTTGATAAGAATCGAGTATCTATTTTATTAGAGTCAAGGTTCCAAAGAAAAGAACAGAGAGAAAAAAAAATTTACGGGTCCTTTGCTCTAGGAATAACCATCAGAATTTTCAATGAGTTCACTCCTCGGGCAATTTCGGCCCAGACCTCATGTCCAGTTTGGTTAAGATTGGCCTTTTATGCTAAACAGGTAGACAGCTAGATATTTTCTTGTTCCATCCTGCTTGTAGCCCCACAAAAACTACCAACACGATAGGGTTTGTTTGTTTGTTTGTTTGTTTTTTGGCTTGGGCTTTCAGACTCTTCCTATAAGAAACTGTGTTTCATTCAACCATGACTTTTTGCTCCTACCACTTCAAGCATAAGTGTGCACTATTTTGGTATGGACACAGTCAGTTTTGGGGTAAAGCCCCTCTTTCTCTGATCTGTGTTCTGGATCCAGCTGCTTCTGCAGGCTTTCCCAAAGAGCCAAGACTGTGAGCCATGGCACTTCATCATTATCTCTACTGAGCTCTGTGCACAGGAAATCCTGTGTGAGGCTGGCAGGGTGACCGAGGGAATGAAGAAATCTCATTCATCAGAACAAGCTGGTCAATTTCCTCAAGTAAGGAGTTTGTCTAGCATCCAGCGATTTCCTCCAAAAAAGAGGGTGTACTTTCTCAACTTACTGATAAGATTAATGTATAGAATCACTGTCTGCAGATCCTAGGCTGCCTTTCAGCTGTATTCTTCCTGTGACTTTTGAGCTTTTCTAGACATGCACAAAGTGAAAATCTCAATGTTCACAATCTGTCAAATAAGATAGCATATAATACTATTTTGTAATCATTATTAAATGATAGAAAGCTATTAAACTCAATGTATTTTAAACTAAACTTCTGAGCTCCACCATCTGACTTCTGCTACCTGCTGTCTTCTCCATCTCTGGTGATGGTAACTCCACCTTTCCAGTTGTTATTCAGTCGCTTAGTTGTGTCTGACTTTTTGCAACCCCATGGACTGCACCATGCCAGATTTCTCTTTCACCATCACCATGAGTTGCTCCACTCATGTCCATTGGGTCGGTGATGCCATCCAACCATCTCATCCCATGTCACACCCTTCTCCTCCTGCCTTCAATCTTTCCCAGCATCAAGGTCTTTTCCAATGAGTCGGCTCTTCGCATCAAGTGGCCAAAGTATTAGAGCTTCAGCTTCAGTGCCAGTCCTTCTGGTGAATATTCAGGATTGATTTCCTTTAGGGTTGACTGGTTTGATCTCCTTAGGAACTCTCAAGAGTCTTCAGAACCACAATTCGAAAGCATCAGTTCTTCGGTGCTCAGCCTTCTTTATGGTCCAACTCTCACATCCATACATGACTACTGGAAAAGCCATAGCTTTGACTAAATGGACCTTTGTTGGCAAAGTGATGTCTCTGCTTTTTACTATGCTGTCTAGGTTTGCCATAGCTTTACGGCTGCTTATGTCCAAAAATTCTGTCATCCTTGACTCTCATCTCACAACCAGTCCATCAGAAATCCTGGCAGCTCTGCTTTTGGAATTTTTCCAGAATCTGATTCCTTTGTAACACCTCTACTCCTACCACTCTGGTGGAGCCTCCAACATCTCTTGCTTGGATTAAGTGGCCTCCTAACTCACACACACACACACACACATACACACACACCCTGTCTACTCTCAATGGGGCAGCCAGAGAGGTTCTTTTAAAGTGGAAGCCCTGTCATTCAACTCCTTTTCTCAGAAATTTTTCAGATGACTCTTTACTCTGCTCTGAATAAAACCCCAAGTCCATACAAAGGCTTGTAAAGCCCTTGTTCCCTTTCTGACCTCACTGTCTACCACCCTTCCCCTCTAACTCAGAGCCTGCCCCAGGGGCTTCCTTGTTGCTCCTGGATCACATTAGGCCGGCTCTTGTTAGAGGGTATTTGCTCCTTAATCCTTTCTTCTAATATTTGCTTGGACAACTCCCTCACTTTCTTTAAGACTTGGCTCAAATGTCTCCTCTTCAGTAAGATCTACTAAGACAGCCCTATTTGTATTGCCACTTCCTTGTCCACTTTCTCTGTTCAGTATGTTTGATAGCATTGATTGTCAGCTCACTGGAAAAGACCCAGATGCTGGGAAAGATTGAAGGCAGGAAGAGAAGGGGCCAACAGAGGATGAGACAGTGGTATCACTGACTCAGTGGACATGAGTTTGAGCAAACTCTGGGAGATAGTGAAGGACAGGGAAGCCTGGCGTGCTGCAGTCCATAGGGTCACAAAGAGTCGGACACGACTGAGCGACTGAACGACTGACCGCCTGCTAGCATATGAGGTCACTTCCTTGCCTGTTCACTGTGTCTCTTGACCTTCCCACTCACCACTAGAATATAAGCTCTATGAAGGGAGGAAACGATGTACCAGAAGCACCCAGAAGGATGTGTGGCACATCGTAGGCACTTTATACATTTGCTGAAAGAACAAATATGAATAGTTATCCAAGATGAGGTTGATTATCTGATGAATATGAAACAAACTGAGGTGATCAACTTCAGAGACCTAGGCTGCAGACGTTACTTTTCTAACAAGATGGCTATGGCAGCAGGAAAGCACTGGACCCTGAGGAGAAGACTTTTTCCTGAAAGTCACCCGAAAAGTATAGAGAGCAATCTTGAGATGACAGGCTTGGCAAAGGCTTCTCATGTTACATTTTGGGACATGGGGGTTGTGAACACTGTTTTTGGAGTTAGGACTTGTCCTTGTTTTTAATTAGAATCTGAGTGACTGAGAAAAGCAGTGTGGATCGTGTTCCCTGCCTCCTGCACAAATATTTCCTGGTCTGGTTTCAGGTATCCCTTTCCTTAGGTGGGTCTGCCATGGAGGGATTAAAGCGCCTTGTGATTCAGAGCCTGGGCTGTCAGCGCTGCTGACGCACGTGCGGTATCTTGGATCTCCATTCCTTTCCTCTTTCACACTCACCTTTGGGCCGAAATGGTGAACTTGGTCAGTGGAATCCAATGCCTGAACCTGAGTGGCTGGGGTTTTCAGTTGTTCTGTTCTCTTTTCTGATCCCAACACTGCCCTGCCTCTGCCAGAATTAAAGTGCGGTGAGAAAGGCAGGGAACAGAGAAAAGCAGTGACTGGAAAAAGGTGAATAAATGGAAAGAACAGATGTGTTGAAACCGGGAGAGAAGGCAGCCCAGAGGTGGGGGAGTGCAGTGATGCTCACGTGTTGCATGAGCCTCTTTCTCCCTGGCATTTTCATGCATTATGCATTATGTGACATGAGGAGCATGCTATTTTTTTTCCCCAAACACAACAAAGCTACTTCATCATTCAGATTTGAAATCTCTGCCAATAGGAGAAGAAAATACTTTGCCAAAATTTACAAGCATGGCCTGCTTTAAAAATGTAAAGATGGAAAGGTTCTCAAATGACCCTCCAACTCCTAACACACTTTGCAAGATATTCCACATTGGACTTGTAGCCTCCCTGAGATGTGTTCTTTGATACGGTCAAATCAAGCCCCTCCACATCACCTTCCTCAAGCTGATTTCGGTCAACAGGAAATTTATGAACAACAAATTAGCTTTGCTCAGTTGCGTACTAAATAGCCGTACACTATAGGAGTAGTAGTAATTGTGAGAGAGCAAAGTACTGACAGAAGGTAAAAAAGTCTTTTCCCAAAAAGGAAGAATCAGGACTTCCCTGGCAGTCCAGTGGTTAAGACTCTCTGCTTCCAGTGCAAGGGGTGCTGGTTTGATCCCTGGTTGGGGAACTAGGATCCCACATACTGCGGGGTGAACCAAATAAAATGAACAAAAAAGAGAAGAATCAATACGAAAAGAGACTTTCAGATCTTCGGAGTGTCCAGTATAGTTCCCAGCAGCTTGTTGAAAGGCCCTGTGCTGTCTAAACAGCCTCCTGTGGATGAATTGCCATAGCAGCTCATATAAAAGGAACAGTGGAAAGGTGCAAAAGTCATTAGCAGGGGAGAAATAGGAAGCAATCAGCAACACGTGAAACAAATTATTACCGTGAAATCACACTCCCAGCTTGAGATAAGTGTCCTGGATCTGTTAAAGCCATATACACCTCACTCCTTTAAATGAGATGAGGAAAGTTTTCCTCTTTGGTAATTTATGAAGTGTTAGACCAGGATGGATGGCGGTGCCTGAGTTGGGCTAGGGGTGGGGGGTGTCCACTCCTTCCCAGGCTGCCTTTAAAGACATATTACCTGCACTGGGGGGCTTGGGCAGACAACCTTTTTCCAATACGTGTCTGGACAAGACGCTACATTTGGGGATGAAATGGAAAGCTGTTGGACCGACTGTATTTTATTCAGCAGTCGTTTTGAGGAGAAAAACCCAAGACGTCTTACCGTACTGCCATGGGGTGAACACAGAGACGTTGGCTGCTGGAAATGTCTTGGCACCTGAGCCCTGCCTCCCACGGCCGCTCCGCCCTTGTCCCCAAGAAAAGGCTGCTTTCCTTTCCCCTCTCCAACCTGGCCTTGGGTTTAGGTCTCTTCAGCCCCTCTGGCGTCTCCTTTGGAATCGGCATCTCAAAATGTCCTCGGTTCGCGGTGACTCACAGATTCCGGTTGCTGTTGTCTTCTCCACCTACCGTCCGGGAAATCGCGGGATCCGGATCCACGTGCACCACTGGCGGCCGAGCTTAGGCAGGCCTTGCAATCCCAACACGCATCATCAGCATCTCAGCCCACGGCGCTGGGAGGATGCTTCGCCTCGCTCTCAGGAGCACAGTTGTCTGTTTTTGAACCTCTCTCTGTGTTTGGACCCAATGGGCTACCTCCCCCCTGGTGTGCTCCTCCCAAAATCAAACTGGTATTCTGGGGCCCTGCTGCTGCTGCTAAGTCGCTTCAGTCGTGTCCGACTCTGTGCGACCCCATAGGCGGCAGCCCACCAGGTTTCCCCGTCCCTGGGATTCTCCAGGCAAGAACACTGGAGTGGGTTGCCATTTCCTTCTGCAATGCATGAAAGGAAAAGTGAGAGTGAAGTCGCTCAGTCGTGTCTGAGTCTTAGCGACACCATGGAATGCGGCCTACCAGGCTCCTCCAACAATGGGGTTTTCCAGGCGAGAGTACTGGAGTGGGTGCCATTGCCTTCTCCTCCTGGCGCCCGAGATGTTTGAAATACAAAGATGAGATTCTTTTTGTTGTTGTGTTGTTGTTTTTCCTGGCAGCCGCCTCAGTTCCTCCCCCCAGTGCCCAACACTTTCCAGTTATATGTGTTTCCTGGATGCGTCCTTCCGGTTCTTGACAGCCAGCTCAGAGGGTGTGCTAATTCTCAGTTATGGTTTTCCTTTTTGCCTTCTTATTCTAGTCACAAGGAAATTTATGAGAAAATAAGCTTTGACCTTTTTTTTTTTCTTTAGATTTTAAGTGGAAACTTGAATGCTCACTTTTGCTAAGAAGGGGGAGTGGATGTGTAGTCTACACAGTGTACAATGAAGCCAGACGTACCCAAGAGGAAGACATTTTAAACATACCATGAATAAAGTTAATCTTGGTGTCACTGTGATAGGGACTCTTCTTGTTTATACCCACAAAAATCTTACAATTTTAATATATTAGCATTGAAAGGGAATGTAAAAATTACCATAATTTTGAAATGAAAGGCGATGGTACCATGTATACATACTTCTTGTCTTCTAGTCTCTTAAACCATCTGGAGACAAGGTGCTTTCAACCTTACAAAGAAGCCTATTCCAGCTAAAACAGCCCCAAATTGTTGGAAATTCATCCTTATATTTAAATGTCTTGGAGTAATATATCATCCTACTATTTTGTTTTACCTTCTAGAAATATGTGAAAAAATTAATAGTGCAGTCTTAGAGTTGAAAGCTGCTGCTGCTGCTAAGTCGCTTCAGTCGTGTCCAACTCTGTGCGACCCCAAAGACGGCAGCCCACCAGGCTCCCCCGTCCCTGGGATTCTCCAGGCCAGAACACTGGAGTGGGTTGCCATTTCCTTCTCCAATGCATGAAAGTGAAAAGTGAAAGTGAAGTCGCTCAGTCGTGTCTGACTCCTAGCGACCCCATGGACTGCAGCCTACTAGGCTCCTCTGTCCATAGGATTCTCCAGGCAAGAGTACTGGAGTGGGGTGCCATTGCCTTCTCCGAGAGTTGAAAGAGACATAGACAAAGTCCTACGACATTATTACAATCCTTCGCATCTTTTTTCCCAGATGATACCTCTTTACTTCCTTCAAGTCTTTAAATATGTGATGTGGTTTCAGATTGTTGTACATTTTCTTTTCCATCTTTGGATTCAATTTCTATTAAAATTTGGTCCCCAGGTGTGATAAGAGAGACAATCACATTTCAATTGCTAAGGAAGATTCATGGGATTAAAATAACAATGCTTATGAGTCTGTTTTATTGCAGGCAAAACTATATAGTATAAAAACAATAAAATTAAGATACCTATCGTACCCAAAAAGTGCCTTGCAACAAGGGGTCTGGAAAGTCTGGCCCTGGCTCTAATTATCCTCACTCTGTAAGGGTCCTTCTAAACAGTTAATAACAATTAATCCATTCCAATGCTTTCATTTTAAAGAGAATTATTTGAAGACTGCAGGTATTAGAGATGTCCATGGGCTTCCCTGGTGGCTTAGCTGGTAAAGAATCCACCTGCAATGCAGGAGACCTGGGTTTGATCCCTGGGTTGGGAAGATCCCCCAGAGAAGGGAAAGGCTACCCAGTCCAGTATTCTGGCCTGGAGAATTCCGTGGACTGCATAGTTCATGGGGTCGCAAAGAGTCTGACACGACTGAGTGACTTTCGCTTCACTTCACTTCACTTCATAGCACCAGTCTGAATGCAAAGCATATTTTACTGTTGTACCCCTTAGGGTACAAGAAAGCAGAAATATCAGGTTATCAAATGACTGAATCTATATGACTTATTTCTTTCCATTCTATTGAATTCAAATTAACTTGCATTTTTGAATACCTACTACAAGCAAGCATTAATGGCCACATCCATAATTATAAACCCAGCTGCTAAGACAAGTGTAATAAAGAAATATAAAAATATATAGTTTTTAGAGTGGGCATGTTAGTCAGAATCAAGGTCTCTAGACAAAGAGAAACTATATGTGTGTATATATACACACACATATTTATGCATATCACATACCTCTCAAATATATATATATATATGAGAAAGTTGAGAGAGATTGACTTATTGCCTTTTTTTTTTTTTTTGATAATTGACTCACATAGTTGTAGAAGCTGGCAAGTTCAAAACTTGCAGGGCAGGGTGGCGGGCTGGAAACCCAGGAAAATGCTGATGTTACAGCTCAAGTCTGAGGGCCATCTGAATGCAGAATTCCCTCTTCCTTAGAGGTTAGTCTCTTTCTTTTAAGGCCTTTGACTAATGGGATGAAGCACCTCACCCCCACCCCCTTGGAGGGTAATCTACCTTACTTAGGGTCTACTGATTTAAATGTTCATTTCATTTAAAAAATCTTTACAAGGACATCTTGATTGGAGTTTGATCAAACACCAGGGCACCATGGTCTGGCCAGGTTGACTTAAAAAGGTGGATATTTTACCTACTTCTTACAGGCCAGGTTTACTATTAATGCTTATTCCTGCTTCTCTCTTTCTATTTCTTCAAAGTTGTGTTTGTTTTTCTTTTCAGTGTTTTCAAATAGCTGTTTTCACTACTCTTGACTATTTACTTATAGCATTTCTAATTATTAGAGAACATTAGAATTTTAACAGAAGTAATGTTTTGATATTTATGGCAACTATATGAAAAACAGTATTTTTCTGGATAATGACTAAAAACGGTAAGCTCAGTACTTTTAATCACATAATATGTATATATATATATATATATATATATATTTACCACATATAAATATGTATGTGTTTACTCCTCCTCCAGTTTAACAGCAGCTTATAGCCTATTAAGTACAAAATAAATGCTCTCTAGGAGTGCAATAACAATTCGAAAGCAAGTGGGAAAGCCATATTTGTTAGAAATTATTTAATACATAGTCTTACACTATTTTTAACATTTAAACCATTTTTCTGAAAAAAAAAAAATATATATATATATATTGGAAGAGCCCCTAAGAATTCATCCTGCTGTTATTTGGTAACTCCCACAATAATGGAATAAGAACCAATCAAAATGCACAGAGAAATAGATTCTACTTCTATTTGTAGAAATATAGGCTTTTTTGCTCTGCTCTAGCTTAAATCCCTTACCTCTTTTTATTAGATCTTAAGAGAGACTGAGTGTATTGATCCACATCCTCTGTAATAAGAATACTATGTCTGTCTGTTACTACAACCCTTTCTGTCTCCATGTTAAAGAAGGCCAGGTCATACTGGCCAAGTGCTTAAGTATGATATGTTCACTTCTAATCGTCTCCCTGTCAGAGCGACACATACACTAGTATCCTTTTCAAAATGGAAGAAACTGAGCCTCTGCTGCAAATCAAACAACACAAGCCAGTCCTGCAAATCTCTCTGAAGAATAAAAGTTTATGTCTGTACTCTCTACATATGCTGCTGCTGCTGCTAAGTCATTTCAGTCGTGTCCGATTCTGTGTGACCCCATAGACGGCAGCCCACCATGTTCCGCCATCCCTGGGATTCTCCAAGCAAGAACACTGCAGTGGGTTGCCATTTCCTTCAATGCATGAAAGTGAAGAGTGAAAGTGAAGTCACTCAGTTGTGTCTGACTCTTCACGACCCCAGGGACTGCAGCCTACCAGGTTCCTCCGTCCATGGGATTTTCCAGGCAAGAGCACTGGAGTGGGGTGCCATCGCCTTCTCCACTCTACTTATGCAGACCCCACATTAGTGGTTCCTGGGAATCATAGACTGTGGAATAATAAGCAGGCACACCTGTTGACTGCTTTCTCTGTGAAGTTAAGTTGTAGAAGGAATTCGTAGAACTTGTAGAAAGGAACAGTGGTAGAAGCAGACTACCAAATTCTGTCAGTGGTAACGTGATTTAAAACTTTCTCAGGGCCTAACTGCTGTATAATCTGTTTCCAGGGGATTATTTGTGGAAAAGCTTCCACTGTGGGGTCATGCTTTAGGGTTCTCAAAGGACACCCTTGAACTATTAGGCAGTGTATTCATTTTTTAATGTAGAAGGATCAAAAGTCCCATTATGTTAGATATTTTCTTAGACTCTAGGCCACAGAAACAGAAAATGTATTGAACTGAAAAAAAATCTTTCAGAGGAATAACCCATAACTCGTAGTATATATTAAAAAATTTAAGAAAATGTCTTGATGCTGTCTTTTTCTCCCCTATATCAATGCCCCACGGTACTCATTCTCATTGGCTTTTCAGTATTATGACACAAGACTACTTTTTGAGAAGGAAAATTACTTGAGACGTGTACCCAGAGCTGCTGATAGAGATTTTGAAAGTACCAACATAGTAAATGAGCATGAGGTGAGGGCATGGTGGAATGTCCTGTGTGAAACATGGAGCCAGGGGTCCTGATCATTGTTCTTACCTGCTGCTGCTGCTGCTGCTAAGTCACTTCAGTCGTGTCTGACTCTATGTGACCCCATAGAGGGCAGCCCACCAGGCTCCCCCATCCCTGGGATTCTCCAGGCAAGAACACTGGAGTGGGTTGCCACTTCCTTCTCCAATGGACGAAAGTGAAAAGTGAAAGTGAAGTCGCTCAGTTGTGTCCGACTCTTAGCGACCCCACAGACTGCAGCCCACCAGGCTACTCTGTCCGTGGGATTTTCCAGGCAAGAGTACTGGAGTGGGGTGCCATTGCCTTCTCCGTTGTTCTTACCTACAGAGTATCAGACACCTCTCACATGGGCTCTAACCTTGGTGTGTGTCCTAGGCAGTATGGTTTGCAGAGGAAAAAACTGGTGAAGACACATTAGAAAATTCACCTCTATCCATTGAAGCCTTTTCTGTAGAAGGTATTTCTCCTTAGTTAAGTAGAACTGGAGCCCCAGAATCAGAATCTGAAGTCTTCTTAATCTAATCCAGGTTCTTCTAACAGATCAGGTGATTGCCCAGCTCTTTTCACTAGAGAGTGTTTCTGATTCCTTTTCTTACCCATGACTCCAAAACAAGATCACGAGATCTACTCCCTTGCATGAATATAGCAGCCAAGGTCAGAGCTGTTAGAGAGAGACTGAGGGATTTTATGTGCCTAGAAACATAGGAGAATCCCGACGCTCTTGTTTCTGTGATAACCCAGAGAAACAAGATGGCAGATTGGGCATTCCTTTCCATTTCAGGGAGTTGGGGGTGGGGAATAAGTTGGAGAGTGGAGTGAGGGCAAGGAACAGGAGAGGAAAGAGACCTGGGGAGGAGGAGAAAGGACTGGGAAGTAAGCCCAGGGCTGGTATCTGGGGAAAGGAGAACCAATACCTCTTTTGTTGTCAGGAAAGCCCTGGACACAAAGGGTGAGTTTGAGTTTCACTTTAGGTCAGTTCAGGGCATTGTGAAAAGGCAGTGTTCAGACAGTGAGCTTAACTGACTGACTCTGAGGTAATTAAATCACTACATTAGGCTGCTGACCATGAAAGCAGAAAAATACAAGCACACAAAAGAAGAAAACAAAAACCTTACATTTGCATCTAATTATATAATTAAAATGTTTACTGTTTCATGTAATAATTATGTGGCTCATATTTGATCATGATGGCATTTCTCTAATTGGGTAAAAGTTTTACCCATTTTTCTTGTGGGACAAAATTTGGTTTCATTTAGTCATTTTTCATTCAGGCATGTAAGGCTTCCATGCCATCTGACTTTGTTTTATTCTGGCTGGGTTTTTGGCAACTTCTGTGGTAATTTTCAGTTTTATTTCCTCTCTTCA
Source organism: Bos indicus x Bos taurus (assembly GCF_003369695.1). Taxonomy (NCBI): domain Eukaryota; kingdom Metazoa; phylum Chordata; class Mammalia; order Artiodactyla; family Bovidae; genus Bos; species Bos indicus x Bos taurus. The sequence continues at coordinate 25,837,697 of NC_040084.1, forward strand.
GTGATGACTGTAATTGTGGACAGCCACTTACCTGAGGAAAGGATTCTTTCTTGGTCCTCCGTTTGCTTGCTTAGTGTACTTTCTCAGACTCCACAACACACAGGTGGCATCAAATCAGAGCAGTTCTTCTGCAGTGTTGAGAAGGTTCCTAACAGAGGAACCGTTGGCCTCTGCTGTTCCATTGTGATTGGTTCATTTTTCCTTTTTTCATCATCATTACCATGCTTCCGGTTTATGTAGTGGTCACATCCACCAAGATGGAAACAGGAGAGTCTGACAGAGAAAATAAAACTTTTGGTGTGGTTTGTTTTCGTTTGATTGGTATGGCAGGTAGTGAGTAAAGCAGTGTGATAGGTTCAGCCAAGGTTACAAAACGCTGGGCATACAGTGATTATAAAGACAGAAGGTACCATTGATGCCAAGGACCCTTCTGTCTATGGGAGAGAAAAAGATAGCTACATAGGAAATAATAACAAAGGACCTGAGGGTGCATGGGCACACAGAGGAGGGGGCACATGTTCTACACTTAAGGGGCTAGACGGGCATTGTGAAGAAAAGGAAAGCTGGATAAATGGGCAAGTTGCAATTACTATAGCTGTTCTTGGTGGGTGGTAGCAGATATTCACTGAGATCAATAATAATCCCATTTGGCATGGTCTGTGGAGAGTTAGAACACAGAGATCTCCTTTAGCATATCTCTGGGGATATTAATAGGTATTTTTCCTTCTTATCACATTGTTTGGAAATGTGCTCTGTAGTGATTCAAGTGAGCTAAGATGCTAGTTGGAGCATCTCTTTTTATTGTGGCTTTCATACTCATTTCATTCATTTACTTTCTGCCTTCTCATTTTTAGCCTTTAAAAGACTTCAACAATAATAAATTGTAATGTCTTCAGCATAATGTTTTCCTGAATGCAATGTTCTGACCCTCCACAGTCTGTTGAAAAAAATGCATAAAGAAATTTATTTATATACAATACAAAAAGAAGCAAAAGTAGGAGATGCCTTCATCTTGAAACAAAAGTTCAAAACCAGAGAAATTCATATGTGATTTTTATAGAGACATGACTTTTCTAGTGTGAAAATATGGTATTTTTTAACATTTAAAATATGAATTTTGACCCATATCTCTTAAATGCTACAGTAAAAAAAAAAAAAAAAAAAAAGACTTTTTGAAATCATTTAGTTGAACCTCCCAATTTTATTTGTGATAAAAACGGGGATCAGAGTGGCAAAGTGATTTGCATAAGATCATCACTTATTTAATACTGGAGCCAACTAAGAACCCCAATATCATAGTCAATGCCCCTTTCAAATGTGCCACATTATTAGAAGACTGGAATCTGCTAGTAACAGACACAACAAGATATTTCTATTTGGGGAAAATTATCTTGGGAAGTTTAATTTATGAATAAAAATTCAAAAATGAAAAGTGAGCCTATATCTACACTAGACAAAAATATGAGACCTGGTGGATGTGCTGTTGCTCTAAGCAGATAGATAGAAAGAAAGACATGTGTTTATGTGTGCGTGCATGCTAAGTCGCTTCAGTAATGTCTCACTCTTTGCAACCCTATGGACTGTAATTTGCCAGGTTCCTCTGTCCTTGGGATTCTCCAGGCAAGAATACTGGAGTGGGTTGCCATGCCCTCCTCCAGGGGATCTTCCTGACCCTGGGATCAAACCCGCGTCTCTTACTTCTCCTGAATTGGGGGGTGGGTTCTTTAACTGCTAGCACCGCCTTGGAAGCCCCATACATATCTGAGAGAGGTCAGGATTTTTCCCCTAAGGCAAATTTGCATGTAACTAGTATTTATGAAAAAAAGCCAATCTGCTAAACTCATTGATGATTCCTAAGGATTCATCTTAAAGCTCTTTCTCCCTCTAATGACTGCATTGGCTTTATTCTATCTGCGGCCATTGCATGTCTTCACTGAAAAATCTTAATTTATCATAAGCTCAGGGGAGACACCAAGCACCAGGTTCTCTGTATCAGTTTCCTTGATTGCCGTGACAAATGACTACAAACTGGGCGGCTTAAGGCAGCACCAATTTATTCTCATCATTGTGGAGAGCGGAAGTCTGAACGCCGAGGTGTTGGCAGGGCTGTATTCCCTCCAAAGGCTCCTGGGTAGATTCTGTTCCTTTTGTCTCGCAGCTTCCGGTGAGTGTTAGCATCACCGCGATCTCCGCCTCTGCGTTCCCATCACCCTCTCCAGCGTGTTCGTGTTCTCTCATCTTCTGTTTCTTATGAAGACGGCTGACATTGCACTGAGAGTCCACTGTAAATCCAGATAACCTCAAGATCTTTCTTTACATCTGCAAAGACCTTTTTTCCCCAAAAGGTCTCATTCATAGATCTGGGGGCTAGGGGTGTGGATATGTCTTTGGGGGAGGACACCATCCTGCCCACTGTAGTTACCTTTCCACAAACCATACAGTCACCTGTGCAAACCTGCAGGCCCACTGTTAGGCTGGCCCACTGTCCTGGTTTTCCCTGCATGAGATTTCCTGGCAATGGAGCTTTCGGTGCTAAAACCAGAGGAAGGAGCATTTTGGCTAAAGCATGATGGTTGGTTACCCCCCAACAGACCAAAGGGACTGCATGACCAATATCCCCACACTGGAGGTGTGACGGCAAGGCAGGAGAAAACAAAACCGTCCAAGACAAGGTGAGTTGGCTCAGAGGTGCCCCATCTCCTTCTGAGCTCTGCTTTGACTCCTGTGATGAGTCAGAGGCCGCTGCTGAAATGAGAGACCCTGGAGAGAAGTCCTGTCTGTCAGAGTCGCTCTCCGGACTTCATTTCTGCTCATCTCATTACCTGTAGCAGCCCTGCGTTCTCAGCTGTTGAGGACTCTAGAAGCAGCTGTGGCCGAGGCAGCTGACTGGTTAGCCTTTAGCCACCTGGCCAGTGATGCCTCCGAAGTGTTTCCGTGGACCCCTCGGTGATTTACATTGTGCTAAAACGCCCTTCCTTTTTCTCCCTCCCACTCCCTCCTTAACCGCCCATTCAGCCCCCTCCGAGGGGAGTCAAGAGAGCCAGTGATGAAGGCGAGGGCTTTGATCTCCCTCTAGGCAGTGTCTCTTTCTCTATCCACTTGGGCCAGAGGTCACTGGGTGAGGAGGAGCGGAGATGACCTCGGCCCCGGGGCCCACATGTCTCTCTCTTTGAAGAGTTCATCTCTCCAAGGACAAGGAAAGAGGTCTGGAGTTTGCTGGCTGCGGGGCTGTCTGAGAGCTGCAGCCCTCCACCTTGATCTAATGGCTTCTGTCTTGAGAGAACAAGATAATCCCACCTTCAGACCAACTTTATGAGCTCCTGGTACTGCTTGTAGCCTCTTCCAACCTGAAGCTTCATGGACTGGGGCTGTATCTGGTTGCATTTTAAACCCTATTTTATTCTCCATGCTGCAAAAGATAAGATTCTTTTGTGGGAAAACAGCTGCTTTGCATCAAGTTAGAGCAGTAAATTAAAAAACAAAAGTAATCTGAATGAAAGGATGGGATCAGGACAGGGTCTTGAGGGTGAAATGACCACACTTGCTGCTTTTGTGAGATTGCATTTTTATCTTTGCTGTTGTTTGTTTGTTTGGGGGGTTGTGTCTTTCCTTTACGCAGATTTTACATTTCTTTTTCATGATTAAAAATGTTAATCTCCTAATACAATACCAAAAAAACCTTTTGATCATTGTCATGTATAATGGTGATGATTTTCAAAAATTTATATTCAATAATTTTTTTTGGTTGAAAGCAAGATTTTTAAAAATTAGATATTCCTAAGAACCTATTTCCATTCATTCATTCATGTATTTGTGGCATCTTGATTGACATATAGTCTCTGAGAATATACAGCTTTGTATACTGTTCTTAATGGTTGCTTTCTATACTACAAGATGCATATGCAATTTACCATGGTTCACAGGCACATTTAATCCTCACAACATAGTTATAGTTTTCTGCCTTTTAGTGATTTAAAAAAAAAAAAAATGAAGTTCAAAAAGCTGGGTGTCTTGCCCAAAATCACAGAGCCAGAAAGTGTCAGAAACTCAGATCTGAACCCAGTGTTAGCTGATATCAATGTCCTCATTCTTCATGCTGCACTAGATTGGTAAACCTATTTAGGGAAGGCTTACCATAAAAGATCAAGCATCCCATCATGAGAACCTCTTGTGTAATCACTGCTCAGGGGGCATGCAGTCATATAGGTGTGAGCATCTGCTGATAATATGGCAAGGGAGTTAGAAAATTTGTAGGTTCTGAGGTTAGACTCCCAGGATGAAGAGTCAGAAAAAATAGTAAAGAGGGGTGTAAGGAGGGTTGAATGTTGGATAAAGGCTGGTGCTCTGGGTGGGCAGGGGCTCTGCCAGTGAAATTTAAGACACTTCCAGGACACTGAAGTATGTTAGCTGGAAGATGCATTTTGGAAAAGCACTGTAGTACCTACTGAAATATTCTTCCACTGATATGCAGAAAAAAATCCCTGATATTCTTTGGGAGAAGGAAAGAGAGCTAGAAATAGTAAGAAAAATGCGGTGCCTGATTTGAAAGTTTAAAGAATTGCAACCAGTTCCAAGGGGAGAACTGCAGCTATGCGACCTTGGTAAGTTATTTAATCAACCTAAGGCCCAGTTTCCTTACTTGTAAAATGGGGAGAGTAACACAGAGCTAGAGTTCCAGAAAAACATCTACTTCTACTTTATTGACTATGCCAAAGCATAGTGGATCACAACAAACTGGAAAATTCTTAAAGACATGGGAATGCCAGACCACCTGACCTGCATCCTGAGAAATCTGTATGCAGGGCAAGAAGCAACAGTTAGAACTGGATATGGAACAACAGACTGGTTCCAAATAGGGAAAGGAGTATGTCAAGGCTGTATATTGTCACCCTGCTTATTTAACTTATATGCAGAGTACATCATGCTAAATGGCAGGCTGGATGAAGCACAAGCTGGAATCAAGATTGCCAGGAGAAATATCAATAAGTTCAGATATGAAGATGACACCATACTTATGGCAGAAAGCGAAGAAGAACTAAAGATCCTCTTGATGAAAGTGAAAGAGGAGAGTGAAAAAGTTGGTTTAAAGCTCAACATTCAGAGAACTAAGATCATGGCATCTGGTCCCATTACTTCATGGCAAATAGAGGAGAAACAGTGGAAACAGTGAGAGACTTTATTTTCTTGGGGTCCCAAATCACTGCAAATGATGACTGCAGCCATGAAATTAAAAGATGCTTACTCCTTGGGAGAAAAGTTATGACCAACCTAGACAGCACATTAAAAGGCAGAGACATTCTTTTGCCAACAAAAGTCCATCTAGTCAAAACAATGGTTTTTCCAGTAGTCATGTATGGATGTGAGAGTTGGACTATAGAGAAAGCTGAGTGCTGAAGAATTGATGCTTTTGAACTGTGGTGTTGGAGAAGATTCTTGAGAGTCCCTTGATCTGCAAGAAGATCAAACCAGTCAATCCTAAGGGAAATCAGGCCTGAATATTCATTAGAAGGACTGATGTTGAAGCTGAAACTCCAATACTTTGGCTACCTGACGTGAAGAACTGATTCATTTGAAAAGACCCAGATGCTGGGAAAGATTGAAGGTGGGAGGAGAAAGGGATGACAGAGGATGAGATGGTTGGAGGGCATCACCGACTAGTTGGGCATGAGTTTGAGTAAGCTCCAGGAGTTGGTGATGGACAGGGAAGCCTGGCGTGCTGCAGTCCATGGGGTCGCAAAAAGAGTTGGACACGACTGCCTAACTGAACTGAACTGAATACCAAGACTGTGTGACTGTTGTTGGGATTAAATGAGACACTGTACATGAACCACTTCGTACAGTAAAGTTAATTCCCCTCCACTCTTGCCTTTTATTGCATTTTTCCCTTGCTTTGTTAAATAGCATTCTTGTATTGGAGTACAGGACTCTTACAGTCATTACTATTTGAAACTTTCTATATTGAGTATATATGACCCTATTCAGTTAGAAGGGCTTCCTTGGTGGCTCAGTGGTAAAGAATCTGCTTGCTAATGAGTAAGATGTGGGTTCAGTCCCTGGGTTGGGAAGATGCCCTGGAGAAGAAAATGACAACGCACTCCAGTATTCTTGTCTGGAAAATTCCAAGGACAGAGGAGCCTTGGGGGTCTACAGTCCATGGGGTCTTAAAAAGTCAGACATGACTGAGCAAGTAAACAACAACAAATTCAGTGAGAAACTTGTTGATTTAGCATGAGGAACCTCATTTACAATTAGAATATTTAATGACATCACCTCAGATCCAGTTTTTCAGGCCAAAAAACTTGGGGTCACCCATGAAAATTCTCTCTCAAACCCCAAATCCAGAATAAACAAATCTTGGTTTTATCTTCCAAATCTATTCAGAATCTGTCCACCACTCATCACCTTTGCTGCTTACACACTAGTGATAGCCACCATCAGCTTTTATTTGGAAAAATGTAGTAGATTTCTAAGTGATTTCTTTGTCCATCTTGCCCTCCTTAGGTCCATCCATTCTCAACACAGCAGCTAAAAGTACTTTTTTACCTTTTATGTATAATTCATATCAAATATCATATCTACTCCAAACCCTCCTATGGTTCCCCATTTCATGCAAAGCCAAAGCCAAAGTCCCTACAATGGTCTGAAAGGCCCTGGCTTCCTTATTATTCCTCTGATTTCACCTTTTACCACAGCTGTTCTTGCCCTGATCCACTTCCTGCTACACAGGACTTGTATTCCCAGAGTGTGACCAAGCACCCTCCTGTCTCAGGACTTTAGTGTTTGCAGTTTCCTCTGCCTGGAATGCTCTGTGTGGCTTGTTCCCTCATCTTTTAGGTCTGGGCCCCCGCAGCATCTTCTCAGGGAGACTATCCCTGACTACATGATCAAAAATTACAATATTCCACACGCTAGACTTCTTCTTTCAAAGTATTTATTACTCTCTAGTACTCTGCTGTACTTTTTTGAACCTTAAATGCTATCACTGAAGTTTTATGGCTTACCATAAAAAAAATCACCAAATGAAATACAAGTTACCATCACTTAAAATGCATATTATGTGAACCCCATAGGAGCAGAGCTTTTGGTGCATTTGATCATTGTCTAGAAGAAGACCTGGCCCCTAGCTGGTCCTCAAGGTGTAAGTATTGAATGAATTAAGACCCGACTCCTGCCAAACAGCAACTATGGTGATAAGACATTGACATTTAAAGATAGGCTTTGCAAAAAAATAAGTTAAAAAATAAAACAGGCTTTGCATAAAAAAGGTCAGTTCAGTAGCTCTGCCCCAAGCCCATGCTCTGGGAACGTCAAAGGAAGGGAACAAAATATTCTTGCTCAAGCTTTTAATTACAAACATATTGTGTAGCTAAACCTGATATGTGTTACTACATAGCAACAAGACCCACCTCCATCCTTCCCATCCCAGGACCAGAGAACATTTAAAAAGGAAAAGGAGAGAAGATGTAGGAGTAGATTAAGGATTCATTTTCCCTCCGCTATACAGCACCAACTTTTTTTTTTGGCTCCTGTGCCCACACTTGACCTCTTATTTCCCTCTTTCACCCTGGACCTCAGTAACAGCTCCTTGACCTCAGTAACAGCTCCTTGACAAGGGCATCTAATCATTTCTAGCATACGACAACATTTGGTTCAGATTCCCTTATCAGCATTACCATTTTTTTCTCTCCTATTTGCCCCACCTCCACCTTAAAGGAGACCCAGAATGGACCTCAGAGATCAGTGACACGTCCACCACTTCTTCAAACACTTCATGTAGAAAATCTTTCAGAGATGTGATTGTGGAACCCTCGACCTGGAAAATACCTGTCATCAAGACCTTTACATCTGTTCAAGGAATTCATTCCAATGACATTGCTTGGCCCTAAATTTATTGCTAGAAATTTATACACACTCACTCACACACACACACACGTGAGCATTTTTTACACATTTAAAATACATTTATCTAAACTCATTTATTTCTACTGAACAATTATAAATCAGTCTATTTAATAATTTAAGAACTTCAATTTGATTTCTCTTAACACGTATTAAAGGTCTGAGTTAGAGTTTTGAAAAGTTTGTTTCCTGCTTTTGAAAAATGTATGGATAGCATTATAGTAGTTTTTAAATATGTTACATACATAAAAAGCATTTTCATTACATACAATGCATATTCAGTAATCTGAAATTAAGTTATGCCTAGTATGTATTTTGTTACTTCCCAGTATCATTACTTTATTCACGTTGAGGGTAACAGATCCAACTAAAATGAAACATTAGCCATGGCTTTTAATTTTCACTTAAAAGGAAACTTCAAGATGCTGAAAATTGTTGCCTTTTAAAATCAGAATTACTTCCAGATTTCTGTAGTACTCTGACTACAAAAATATTTTTAAATATGTAGAACTACCATGGTGGGAAAAAAAAAATGTGAAATTTCTAATCTTTTTACTAACTTTTAAAGACTTTCTTTATAGTTCATCTGAAGAAGGTGTCACTTCTTTGAAAGTCAAGCTATTTTCTAAAGCTAACATGTAAATCCACGTTAGCTTATTCACTGTGATCCATGGTCCTTAATTAGAAGTGAGTGTTAGAATTCCTCACATATAAATGTGAATTTTCCCTGTACCAACTCAACTTTCTAAATAAGGTGAGAAAATAAAACATAATTAATATACAAACAATGTGTTCGATTCACAGAATTCTTAGATAATTTTTTGAAATAGAATTCTTTATTTTTTAGGAAGTTATAGAATGAGAATAATAATTATGTGATCCTGTTCTTAAATGGTATATTTTCTCTAATTTGTTTTCTAGAATATGGCAAGGTGAACACCAGAATGATGGCGAAAATTTGAAGCAACTTGAAATAAAATTAATTTGGGGGTTATTAAAATAAGTATTGCATTATGGTAAAAGTTTGAAGTTTTCTTTGTTTATTGTTAATAGCCTCTGCTTTAAAAATTATTTTTAAAACATTTTATTGAGGTATGATTGATAGAAACTCAATTTTAAATCTACCTTCAACTTTAAATGATTTTAGATGTAGTTTCAACTGCTGCTAAATATTTTGTAGTCATAGATATGTTTTATAAAGACAGGAATCAGATCCTAAAGTTAAGGGGCATGTAACATTTCTAAAATTATATTAAATATAAATTTAACAGAGAAAAATATTAAACAAGGGCACTGTGATTAAATAAAGTAAATCTTAAAGATATTTCAATAGCAATTAAAATCTGTTTCTGATAACCATAAGCCAAGAACTGATACAAGATACACAAAAAATCAAGAGAAAGGACTGCAAACAAAAATACTAAAGAAAATCATCAATCACAAGGTAATAGAGCAAAGAAGAAAGGAATAGAGAAAGACAAACAAATAACCAAATTACATCACTCTGTCAGCTCCAAATGAGAATGCTGTTACCTGCTCCACCACTGTTATAAGAATGAAAGGAGCCAGTGCATGTGAACAACTGACATAGAACCAAATAGTGTTAATTCCTCTTATTAGCAAGAATCCAAAAATTGCATATTCTAAGATGGGTAGAGTTGCATCAAAAAGAACAAACACCTCGGAATAAATGTAACCAAGGTGGTAAAAAACCTATACTCTAAAAACTATAAGACATTGGGTTAAAAATTCAAGAGGATACAAATAAATAGAAAGATACACCATGCTCAGGGATTGGAAGAATTAATGTTGTTAAAATGTCCATTCTACTAAAAAAAAAAAAATCTACAGATTCAGGGCAATCCCTGTCAAATACCAACAGCATTTTTTCCACAGAACTAGAACAAATTAACTTAAAATTTGTGTGGAACCACAAAAGACCCTGAATAGCCAAATCAATATTGAGAAAGAATATCAAAGAGGTATCACGCTCCCTGATTTCAAACTATACTGCGAAGCTATAGTTTTCAAGACATCTAGATTAGTTCCCCAACCAGGGATCGAACCCATGCCTCCTGCAGTGGAGGGCAGAGTCCTAACCACTGGACTGCCAGGGCATTCCCTGGTTTGCTCTTTTTTTTTTTCACTTTCTGTGAGCTAATAAACTCTTTCTAATTAACATAGCAAATAATGAAAAAAAATTTTAATTTTATTTAGAAATAATTCACAAACCATAAAATTCATCCATTTAAAGTGCCCAAGTCAATGGTTTAAGTATATTCAGTTTGACAACCATCACCACAATCAATTTTGAAATATTTTCATCACTCCAAAAAGTGAATGAATCTTTTTGCAATCTCTCCCATACCCATTAGCAATCTCTCCCTGTTTCCCCCCATTTTTCCTAGTCCTCAGCAATCATTAATTTACTTTCTATCTCTAGGAATTTTCTCATTCTGAACATGTCTTATAAATTAAATCACATAATCTTGGCCTTTTGTGACTGTTTTATTTCACTTGGCATAATATTTTCAAGATTCACCCATGCCGTAGCATTTATCAGTACTTCATTCCTTTTCACTGTGGAATAATTATTGTATGGATATATCGTGTTTGTTTAGCCATTTATCAGTTGATGGATATTTGCGTTATTTTCATTCTCTTGGGCTTCCCTTGTGGCTCAGCTGGTAAAGAATCCGCCTGCAATGTGGGAGACCTGGGTTCGATCCCTGGGTTGGGAAGATCCACTGGAGAAGGAAAGGCAACCCACTCCAGTATTCTGGCCTGGAGAATTCCATGGACTAAGTCCATGGGGTCACAAAGATTCATACACAGCTGAGCGACTTTTACTTTCACTTTCATTCTTTGGCTATTGTTAATACTGCTGCTATGAACACCTGCATGTAAAATTTTGTGTGGACATATGTTTTCATTTCTTTTGGGTATATTCCTAAAAGTGGAATTGCTGGGTCCTATGAGACCCGGGTTCGATCCCTGGGTTGGGAAGATCCCTTGGAGAAAGAAATGGCAATCCACTCCAGTACTATTGCCTGGAAAATCCCATGGACAGAGGAGCCTGGTAGGCTACAGTCCATGGGGTTGCAAATAGTCAGACACGACTGAGTGACTTCACGTCACGTCATGTTAAGATAACTTTAGGTGCTTCCAAGGTGGCACTAGTGGTAAAGAACCCCCCTGCCAATGCAGGAGACCCAAGAGATGGGGGTTCAATCCTTGGGTCAGGAAGTCCCCTTGAGGAGGGCATGGCAACCCACTCTGCTATTCTTGCCCGAAGAATCCCATGGACAGAGGAGCCTGGTGGGCTACAGTCCATAGGGTCACCAAGAGTTAGATACAACTGCAGTGACTTAGCAGGCACGCATGACAACTTTAATGCTAACTCTAACAATAATGTACAATTCTGAGGACTTGTCAGCCTATTTTCCAAAGTGGCTGCTCCAATTACATTCCCACCAGTGGTGAATGTAGGTTCCAAAATTTCCTCTACATCCTCACCAACATTTATTACTGCCTGTATTTTTTACTATGCTCGTCCTAGTAGGTATAAAGTGGTATCTTATTGTGGTTTTGATTTGCATTTTCCTGATGTCTACTAATCCAGTCTTAGTCTAAACCACAAAGGCATGTTTTTCAACAACCAAATACATTTTTCAGATTTTCAATTTTTTTGCCAAAAAATATATGCATTAAACATGTTCATATATATGTGATCTACTCTCCTTAATTCTCAAACTGTGAAGGTTGGGTTGGTGGACAAGGAGACTGTCAGACCAAGTTATCTCTCTTTCAGTTCAGTTCAGTCGCTCAGTTGTGTCCGACTCTTTGCCACCCCATGAATCGCAGCACGCCAGGCCTCCCTGTCCATCACCAACACCCGGAGTTCACCCAGACTCACGTCCATCGGGTCGGTGATGCCATCCAGCCATCTCATCCTCTGTCGTCCCCTTCTCCTCCTGCCCCCAATCCCTCCCAGCATCAGAGTCTTTTCCAATGAGTCAAATCTTCGCATAAGGTGGCCAAAGTACTGGACACGTTAATCATTTTTCTATATTCAATCCCAGAACACAAAATTTTTGGACTCTTTAATTAGAGTAACTAATACTATCTAATCATCAGTTCTTAACATACATTGGTTCCTTTAATTCTTATCACAAGGCAGGAACAGGTATCATTGTTCTCATATGGAGTTGACTGAGTGATGGAATTTGGCCAAGCTTACCTATCTAGTAAGAGATGGAGTAGACATTTAAACCAGGATCTGCCTAATTCCAAAGCCTATATTCATTATCACTGCTTCCTCTTAACTTTGATATAGTTTTGCTCTATTGGTAATGTCGTTTGATATGGACCCAGGGTATTCTTTTTAAGTCCTGTCTAAGGATTGCTTAAGGGAGTCATCAACCAATATCCACAGTGTGCTGTTTCTTACATGCAATGGTTAATTGATAACTTGTACATATTCTGGACTGAGGTGTATGTTACAAACTTTGGAAAAAAATTAAAACTTCTACTTACTAAACTCATGTTGTTGTTGTTGTTGTTAGTCACCAAGTCATGTCCAACTTGCAACCGCATGGACTGTAGCCCCCTAGGCTCCTCTGTCCTCAGACAACAATACTGGAGTGGGTTGCCATTCCCTTCTCCAGGAGATCTTCCTGACCCAGGGATCAAACCTGCATCTTCTGCATTGGCAAATGGTTTCTTTATCACCAAGCCACCAGGGAAGCCTGTGCTTGCATGCTAAGTCACTTCAGTCGTGTCCGATTCTTTGTGACACTATGGACTGTAGCCTGCCAGGCTCCTCTGTCCATGGGATTCTCCAGACAAGAATATTGGAGTGGGTAGCCATGCCTTCCTCCAGGGGATCTTCCTGACCTAGGGATCAAACCCGCATCTCCTGCAGCTCCTCTGTTGCAGGCAGATTCTTTACCAATGAGCCACCAGGGAAGCCCAGGGAAACCTGAACCATATGCTAAATACTATACTAGGTCCTTGTTATATTACATCTCTTTAAACATGCACAACAAGCTCATTACATAGTCCTGAATCAATTTACAGTCTAGTTGGCAAGATGAGACATGTATTTGAGTGCACGAATAACATTTTTAAAAGAGACAAATAATAATACTTGGCACCATTAAGCAGTATGTGCTTAATTTCCAAGTGAATCATATAACATTTCTAGAAATCTGCCCATTATGGAAAGCAAGACACACTCACAGTGACATCTTCTATAGTCAGGGCCTCTGAAGGTGATTCTAAACCTTGTACTCCAGTCACCTAGCAGGAGTGAAGTAGCAGCTTCTACTATTTCAGTAGTCTTTACATATATTATGTTTATGGCTATACTTTCATTGCTGCTAATTTGGAAGAAGGGCTGGGGCAGGGTTTCTGAGTCAGTTAGCTTCCTTGATTGAGTTGAAGTCCCTGGCAGCAGCTAGTGAGCTGTGGCAGATTCATAGACAGCAGCAGCAGGCTCAGGAAGGCCAAGCAAAAATCAGTAAAGCTTCTACTGTTTTCCTATGGGGGGTGGGGAGATGGGGCAAAGATAAAGCAAAATTTACCATTTTAACCATCTTCCTGTGTATGAGATATACAATTATCACTGTCATTCATCCCCAGAACTTTCTCTATGTTGCTTTTTGAGCCAGCCCTGCCCATGTGGGGAACTTGGAGATTGAGAAGGTTGCAAAGCAGATACAGAGCCATGGTCTCTTCATTTTTTCCTTTCTTGAGTTGTTGTTGTTCAGTCACTCAGTCATGTCCAACTCTTTTCGACCCCATGGACTGCAGCAAATCAGGCTTCCCTGTCCTTCACCATCTCCAGGAACTTGCTCGAACTCATGTCCACTGAATCGGTGATGCCATCCAACCATCTCGTCCTCTGTCATCCCCTTCTCCTCCCGCCCTCCATCTTTCCCAGCATCAGGGTCTTATCTAACAAGTCGGCTCTTCTCAGAGACCCCCAGTCAACTACAAAGACAAAATATAGGTACATTAATTTTTTCTTGGGCTTTTCATGTCTTCTTTCTGTCTTATAATATTTTAATATAATAACTCAAAAAGGAATGTGGAAAAAAAAGAATGTGGATTTCTTAGATAAATGTTCTAAGCATCATGAGGACAGAAATACAGCCTTCCTGTAGAAAATAGTGAAGTGTGAGCCTCTACTTGTCACATTAAACTTATCAGAGAGTAATTGAGAGCTTTAGTGTTCCATCTATGCCACAACCTCCTTTCCTTCTACTGCTGCAAAGTCACTTCAGTCGTGTCCAACTCTGTGCAACCCCATAGACGGCAGCCCACCAGGCCCCCCCATGCCTGGGATTCTCCAGGCAAGAACACCGGAGTGGGTTGCCATTTCCTTCTCCAGTGCATGAAAGTGAAAAGTGATAAGTAGCCTTCTTTACTGCAGAAAGACAAAGTAACTTCAAAATAGGCTATGTATTTGTAATTTTTTTTTGTAAAGAATTGTTTGCATTCAGAAGAACTTGCAGATTGGATAAGATAACCTACCAAGAGAGATGTTTGAGGGGAATGACAGAAGCATAAATAAAATAAAAGTCAATTAAAATGAATTTTAAGTGCTGTTGATGATGATAAAATGGATAAGATCTTAGAAATGTTGCTAATGGAAAATAAGTTAGTAAACCTATGGGGAAATTTTTATGTATATTTAATGTACATTTATTTCTACCATGAAATTAAAAGACGCTTACTCCTTGGAAGGAAAGTTATGACCAAACTAGATAGCATATTCAAAAGCAGAGATATTACTTTGCCAACAAAGGTCCGTCTAGTCAAGGCTATGGTTTTTCCAGTGGTCATGTATGGATGTGAGAGTTGGACTGTGAAGAAGGCTGAGCGCCAAAGAATTGATGCTTTTGAACTGTGGTGTTGGAGAAGGCTCTTGAGAGTCCCTTGGACTGCAAGGAGATCCAACCAGTCCATTCTGAAGGAGATCAGCCCTGGGATTTCTTTGGAAGGACTGATGCGAAAGCTCAAACTCCAGTACTTTGGCCACCTCATGCGAAGAGTTGACTCATTGGAAAAGACTCTGATGTTGGCAGGGATTGGGGGCAGGAGGAGAAGGGGACGACAGAGGATGAGATGGCTGGATGGCATCACTGACTCGATGGATGTGAGTCTGAGTGAACCCCGGGAGTTGGTGATGGACAGGGAGGCCTGGCATGCTGCAATTCATGGGGCTGCAAGGAATCGGACACGACTGAATGACTGATCTGATCTGATCTGAGCAACTAACATATACCATTCATGTAAATTGCCCATCTATTGTTGCATTATTGTTTTTCTCATGTAATGTACACTTATTCATTCATTTATTCAATAACTTCTAAGCACAGAACCATCTACTAGGTTCATCCTGTGATTCTGGGACCTACATCCCTAACCTCCATCATTTCTCTCTAAGCTCACTCCCTGGAACTAACACACTATTCATCAGACATTCAGCAAAATGCTTACCATCTGACAAACTCTGAAGTTAGAATTAGGATGGAGTCTAGCACAGACCCCAAATAATACATCCACTCCAAATGCAGTTCAAATGTCAAAAGGATAAAACCCAGAGACCCAAAGGATGAGGCAGAGTCACCTGAAATACTCTGGCACCTTCCGTCAGGTCAACAATTGGAAAAAGGGATTCTTGCAATACTGGATCTGAAAATCTTAGCAGTCCTGCTTATGGGGCCCAAAAAGGTGCCACTCAAAATTAAGCTGCTATCTTGGACCCACTTGGAAGAAAAGCATTTTTCTTGGCCAATGTAAATGTTTTTTTTTCCATTCATAGCTCATGTTTGATCCTAGACCAAAGTCTGTACCCCAATTGTAAACAAAGCTATTAAAATACCCAGAATGGCCACGGTGGGGTAGTCTTCAGAAACAGTTCCAAAGGCATATGAACAAGCAAAGCCCTGTGGCCACTTCACAGAACCTTTGAAGTATCAACATCAACTCAAAACATATGGCATCTCAGCATATGAAAAGGAGCCCTTCACTTCCTGGAGAGATGCCAGTCTTCCACTGGTCAGACTGGAAGGTTCTGCCACAAGAGATACCATGGAGAAGATGCAGTGGCCTATGTAAAATATTAATACACTGGTGGTCTGTCTACTTTTTCATTGCTTCGTGTATTAATGATGCAACTTGTTCCTCCAGTTTGCATGAGCTGTTATTTTACGTTGCCTATAGAAACTTGGAGACTACTTTATTCTCATCATTCAGATGTGGACCTTCTCATGTGGGAGGCCTGTTTGAGGCCAAGTGAGATCCACTCATTAAATAATTATTAATAAAAATGGAGTTCCTTAAGTGAATAAAACTTGCAGCCACAAGATGGTAAGCCCCAGATTATCCATAAAGATGAGAGAAAGCAGTTCTGCTAATTGGATCTTCTTCTTACAGAGTTATGTAGATCCCATAGACCACCAACTTCAAAAAATGAGAAGACAATACACTCACCTACTATTAAAACCATACAGAGCAAATCCATTCCTGATTCAGAAGTGCCTCAGAATGTAGTATGCCTTAGGGTCACCATTAAACATGTCATTTTTAAGAGCTGTGGAAGAACAAACTCACTCCCCACAGGCCTACTCTGGGATGGGCAATTCTAAACAAACTCTTCACATTAACTTAGTTACTTCTGATTTATTTCTTTCCCACAAAATTGAGCTCAGTGTATTAAAAAAAAAAGAAATTCTATTGGTTTGAATATGGGAATCTAGATGTGGGAACTCGGATTCTATGCATATTCTCTGACCACTTTTCTGTGCATATTTCTTCATGGTTGAGGTTACACGGCTTAGAAAACATATTCTTTTCTCGTTTAACAGTCCCTCTGTCACGAGCATCTTTATATGTTACTGAAACCCTTTATCAACACATTATGATTGCAATGTCATATTACCTCAATTAAATCAGTTGTAATGTACCACTTTTCAGTTTGGGATGTGTATTGAAATTGTCTATAATTTAGCTATCATGAATGTTGTGGTAACTTTAATGTGTTAATCTTTGTCTAATAATTTGCTTAAAATAATTCCCTAGAAGTGAAGTTATGATCAAAGTGTTTGGTTCTTGAGTGTTAATTAAACTTACAGTGGTAAGCATTTCACAGTATATATGTATATCAAATCATTATGTTGTACACTTTAATGGGATTAGATAACAAATGTGAAAATCATTTTGTCAACAATAAAATTAGATGAAATGTTAATGGTGAATCAAGGAGTCAATTAGATACAAAGAGAAGGCTATTGGGCGTTGTGGAGTCAATTATGACTTCTTTTCCCTGTTCTTCTGCTCCTTGGGGAGACACCCTTTCTTCATTCCACGTGGCTTTGTTGTGCCCCTGCCTTGGCCTGGCCTCAGCCTGGCACAGATGACTGAGGCTAGGCCAGCCAGTGTCTGTCTCCTGGGAACTGGGATCTTGTGGTAGACACAAGGCCACTTGTGTGGCGACAGTGTCCAAGGGGGTCCACCAGCTCCAGAGTAGAACCTTCTTGCTACCCTGGTTTCTGCCCTTTCTTGGGCCTGCACGTTTCGCTTTCCCTTCCAGTCTGTGTTACTGTTAATTGCTCAGTCATGTCCGACTCTTTGCAACCCCATGGACTGTAGCCTGCCAGGCTCCTCTGTTCATGGAATTCTTCAGGCAAGAATGCTGGAGTGGATTGCCATCCCTTCTCCAGCGGATTTTCCTGACCCAAGGATTGAAGCCAGGTCTCCCACATTGCAGGCAGATTCTTTACCATCTGAACCATCAGAGAAGCCCCAAAGAGGTGTGATGGATTTCTCAAAGAAAACAAAAGCCTGAATGGGGAGCCTATGGAATTGAACCTGCAGCTCCTGTGTCTCTTGCACTGTAGGCAGATTCCTTATCCACTGAGCCACCTGGGAATCCCATTTAGATATACAGGGAAGATAGACTGAATTTGGGCTTCCCACGTGGCTCAATGATAAAGAATCTGCCTGCCAATGCAGGAGACGCAGGAGAAATGGGTTCAATCCCTGGGCCGGGGAGATGCCCTGGAGTAGAAAATGGCAACCCATTCCAGTATTCTTGCCTGGAAAATTCCATGAACGGGGAGCCTGGCGGACTACAGCCCATGGGGTCACAAATAGTCAGACATGATTGAGCATACATACATGCAAACTCTGAATTACATGTTAGTTTTTCAACTGAAGCACAGAGGGGGAGGTTGGGGCTCTAAAAGGACAGAGAAACAGAGTCAGCCACATTGCCTCTTGAAGTGTGTCCCCTCTGGCAAGCTGATTCTGTCAGGGGCTGCGTGGGCTCCTCTCTCTTTCACTTGGTTCTGCTGGTGACCATAGCACAGCCTAGAAGGACACCCGGCTGCGATTCAAGGGAAGCGGACGACGCCGCAGACCTTCAGATCAGGGGATGTGAGAGCCTCCTGGGCTTGAGTCTAAACTCTGCCACCAATGCCTAGGTGACCTTGGGCACATTCAGAATCTCCCAGAGCCTTTGAAGCCTCAGCTCTGAATCACAGGCAATAAGTATGAGCCACCTTTTAAAACTGTTATTTCCAACCAAGTAAGCTAATGTGCTCCAGATTCACAATAGTGACTAAAAGTGAAAGAAGGAAGATATTGGCATCTCCTTTCCCAGCCCAGGAGCAGAAAAGTTTCATTTTCTGTATGAAAAGCACAAACCAACTTAAAGAGAAATCTGTTAAGTTGTGAGAGACTGATGCTGTGAGGAGAGAGCATCATTAGTGTAAGAGTAAGTGACAAATTTAGTCATAAAGGTTTCCCTTCTTGAGGTGCTTAAAGAATCAAGAAATGTTATCGTTTCCTAAACTGTATTTAGGTAACTATTTTCATATAGAAATAGGACATTTCCCCAGATCAAGCACTCATGGATATTTTAAGATCCTCTGGAATTGTCAAGAAGTAGGGAAATTTTAGGTTTGTTATTTGAGAAGATTTCCTCCTCACTGTGAGACTTATAATTTTATAATGACTATTCTTAAGGGGCAAAAAAAAAAAAATCCAGTGTGTGAATTGTTTAGAAGCTATATTACTAGACTTTATATTCAAAATTTGAATGTGAAGGCAGTTCCTGTCCTCAGTAGGAATAGACTTTCAGTTCTTTCACCTTCCACATCTTTTCCATTTATTTTTCACCTCCTCATGATATGTCACTAAGTAGTCTAGAATTAGCCAAAAATTGGATTTCAAATGATCTTAATGTCTTCCTGAGTTTTTTAGTAACTAAAGTCAACAGGTAGGCTATTATGCTGGTTCTGCAGGATTGAATGAAGCTGTCATTAGGGAAAAATAAAACGTTAAGTGATGAGGAAATTAACTGGTATTTATTGCAGTTGTCAGACTACATTTATGTTCCAAAACAATCTGCAAGTATGAGTTCCAGCTTGGGAAAATTTGATAGGAAATGAACCACGATCAACCTTATAGAGGAAAAGCTGGCTGTGTTGTATAAAAAGAGATGCTAGGAAAGGACCTTTTCCCCCTAAATAACTATTTCTTGGGCCAGTTGTTTCCCTTGGTACTTGAAAATTCTGGCATTAAAAACATTTCTTTTAAGTCATATTAAACTACTTTCAGAAGGTATCACATATTCAGCTTTCTTTATCTATCAACATCTTTGTGTTAATACTAATTAACTTGTTCAAAACTTATTCTCAGAGGGTAGTTCACTAGGATGGGACAGGAGAAAATGCAACGCAAGGAAACTAAATTTTGATACTCTGGAAGGTGGTAAAGAAAATGTTGGAGAAGAAACTATGGAAAGACGTCAGGACAAGGTGAGGGCTAACAGTGAGTGGCTTCTGCTAGTCCAGGAGTTAGTTTGAGGGTGGGGAGAGGGGCCACCAAGGGTTAATGTACCTCCTTGTTTTATAATTTTTAGCTAAGGCTGGCTCTGAATTGGGGTTTGGGGCACATGCGATGGGGAAATCTGATGGGGAGGAGAGTAGTAATTAATCTTAGTAATAGTCCAGCTCTCCTTGGAGAGGAGTTGAAGGCCTGGGGGCTATTGCTATCCTTAAAAGCAGATGCTGGGAGACAGCAGGCCTGGAGGCTGATAACAGAAATCTGTAGACAGGAAGATCAGAAAGTTTCAGCCGGCTGGTGGCACAGGTGGGAGCCGCCTCCTGGGGTGAAATGGGAAGCTGGTGAGACAGCAGGACCACCCTGAAAAGGAGAGGATGTGTAAAAGGGAAGGGGTTTTGTTCCTACATTCAAAAGAAAAAAAAAAAGCGAGCCTTGTTGCCAGCCGTAGCGAGGAAGGATATTTCTGTTATCGCGGAGAGCTGGGAAGAGGCTCAGAGGCTGCCGGAGGCCTTCTGGCGTGTTCTGCTTGACCTCCCACTTGACTCGTGGCACCTCGCCTGTGATGGACACCATTAGCCACCCCCCCCCGCCCCCCCCTGCCCAGGGCTCCACTTGCGAGTGTTGAAGTGTTAGTCCCACAATCCAGCCTACAAGTGGCCAGTAAGATGGGGTGCAATGGGCACAGTGCAAATTCCAACCCCTTTGATAAGTCATCCGTGGTCTGGGGGCTGCCTGATCAAAAGGTGCAGACTGGGATTAAGACCCCAGATAAGTAGAATGAGTGTCTGGGAGAGGCCCATTCAACCCTTTGAGGCCGACTGTTGTAACTGGTGATCTTTATTTAACCCACACAGAGGTAAGGATTCTTTTCTATTTCGGCTCAGTTTAGCGGAGAGCCCGTCTCTTGGATGGCCTGAAATATAACTACTGTGCTCGGCAAGGTGAGGTGTTTCCCCAGGCAGTGCCAAAGGCTGGCTACTGACCCTCCTTTGGGAGCACAGACTCAAAATACCATAAATGCTTGGTTAGGAAAATACTGGGCTCGGTTATCTGTTCCTCATCTGGGCCACATAAAGAAATGAATCTCTGGGCCCAGATCCTAACTTCCTTTTGTAGACAGTCTATTTGCTGGCAGCTCTGAGAATCTCGTCACAGGACACTTTAACAATGAAAGTAGTATCTCAGTGAATCATTATTTAATGCTTTTGTTGCGTGTCGGCATGCGTGTGTGCAAGCTCCGTCAGCTCAGTTGTGTCAGGCTTTCTGCAACCCCATGGACTGGGTAGCCCACCAAGCTCCTCTGTCCATGAGATTCTGTAGGCAAGAATACGGGAGTAGGTTGCCATTTCCTCCTCCAGGGGATCTTCCTGACCCAGGGATGGAACCCACTGTACTGAATCTCCAGCACTGGCAGGGAGATTCTTTACCACTGAGCTACCTGGGAAGCCCCTTTTGTTGCAGATTTGTATATAGATGTAATGTGAGTAAAATAGGTAAACTGAGGAAAATAAAATATTCCAGGAAGCAGATGTTGTGACTGCCAGATCTGATTGCTAAAACTGTGATGGAAAAAATCTTGATACACAAGACCCTGTTCTCAGAAGCACAGAGAAGGAACACTGACATGAGCCTGAGATGTGATCCTAGAAAATACAGATTTGCATGTATCAAGCATTATTATCAGTGGAAGTGAAAGGGTCCTTTCTCATTCATAGGTAAAGGAAAGTTTTATCTTTTCATATAAGGACCTCATCCCAGTGAAGCAATTCTGGAACACTTTTAGTTAAGCTACTGTGTTGTTGTAGAACCAGACATGGAAAAACCCATTTCTCAGATTTATTCACCAATACTACTATTTCTCAGACTTTCCTTGTAAATCTCGTTCTATCTAGAAATACATCAAGTGATTAAAATAATTGACTCCTCAAATGTTATGGAGAGACCTCTAAGGAAGACTTTTGGAGGAAGAGGCTACCTTAGGCTTAAGATGGAGCAAGTGGGGGTCTGGATTGGAAATTGTGTGGACTGAATAATTATTACTAACTGAGTTACTACAACTGAGTTAATAATATCAAGTCATTTGCATGCAGTTAATGTGTGATTTGCATTTCTTTCACTGGACACCTGAGAAATGATGTACCTGCTCAGATTTCTGAATTTCCAACAGTTCTAACATGTTGGACCTCTTTGAGAAGACAACCTCAGAGTGGCATGCTAGTAAACTGTTACCTAATTAGAAACTAAATGAAGAAATAATACGTTAATTTTCTTTATTGAAAAATAAATTATTTTTTTGCCTCTGTTATTCTTTTTCATTTCGTACATTATTATTACAGATGAAACATGCAAAAATAGATTATTATAAGGAAAATTGGTTCACCCATCACCTCCAGATATCAACAACTCTTCATCAGTCCTGTTTCATATAAACCTCTCCAACTCACCTCTCTTTTTATCTTAAAGCACAGCTCAAAACTCATTTCACTTAACCCTTAAATATTTCAATATGTCTTAGAGTTTTTTAAAACCCAAGTATAGAGCAATGATTTAACCCTAGCAATATAAGAATCTTTGAAAAAAAAAACCCTTGAAAAAGAAATCTTTCTCCATTTTTTTTTTTAATGTCCCTCTATTTTTAACAGAATATCTCCTCTAAAATGACTTCTGCTAATCTGATTTTCAGCTTCTCCTGTGGTTCAGTGGTAAACAATCCGCCTGCAAGACAGGAGCTACAGGAGACATGTGTTCGATCTTTGGGTCAGGAAGATCCACTGAAGGAGAGCATGGCAATCCACTCCAGTATTCTTGCCTGGAGAATCTCATGGACAGAGGAGCCTGGAGGGCTACAGTCCATGGGGTTGCAAAGAGTTGGACACGACTGAAGTGACTTAGCATGCACCCAATCTGATTTGGGGGGAAAGGGGTCCCTGAAAAAGATTTTACAATTTAATTTTGCCCCTGGTCCTAAGTAGTAGGGACTGTTGTTTTCTTGAATTATAAATGGAGACTGGCTCGGTATTTAAAATGTGTCCCAAGATTAGCAGCTTTGCAGCATGGGGGTGGCACAGGGCATGCCTTAATCCTTTAATGAAAAACACATCTTTATTTGAAATACGGGAATTTGATATGTTTCTATTATATTTGTACTTTACAACTTTCTACTCTTCTAACAGAAACCTGGAAGTTTGCATGTTCCTGGCAGCCACGTTGCCCTGTAAAACATGAAATAAACAAAATCTCTTTGATGAGTGACCCTTAGTGTCATAACTGGTGGGAAAAGTATAATGAAAGGAACTGGCAAAAGCCATGAGAGTTCTATGGAACAAATGCTACCAAAATAGAACTACGTACTTCTGCTAGGTGACAGTCAAAATAAATGTGCTGCTTGATATATTTCTTAGGAAAATCAAGCTGGGGTTCCTACGTCAAACTTTGCTCAGTTCACTTTATTGGAATTGCACTTAAAGAAATGCCCAAGGTTACAAACCTAAGCCAGTGTGTTGCTTAGTCCTTCATCAGCACAGGGACCACAATTTCCTCCCATTTATATTTGGAAATCAACACAGCAGCCTAGCATAGGCATTTCCATGGTAAATAAAAAGGCATTACATTTCTCTTTCCCCAGGCCAGCTCCTTTTCCAGCTCCTCTTCCTGTGTTCAGGAAAACGACCCAGGATCTCCTGTGAGAACCTGTGTGATTCAAACTCTGCCAGGAAAGCATGAAGCAGTTTACCTTACACTCCAATACGGGTTGGGTGAATCGTGGGGCTGATCAGAAAAGTTAACAGGCTAGATAGAGCACTGAATAGAACCACAAGGAAATCCATTCCTAAGCGGGTTTCGCTTGGCATCCCTACGTCCTGTGCTGGGTTTCAGATCTCTGTTTAGCTCCCCTCTTAATACAGCTCAGTTGATTTTTTTTTTTTAGTTAATTTAAAAAGCAGTGAGAACATGTCAAAAACCCAGAAAACAAGTGGGATAGTCACAGCTTCCTCTTGCAAAGATGGTTATCAGCCCTGTCAGGCATCTCCAGTCTTGCTCCTGGGAACACGCCTCCGTTTAGATAGTGTCCGAGGATTAATTGGCAAGGAGCTGTCTCCTGATATTGAGTTTCTTCCTTCCCTAGCTGACAAGCAAACACCACTCCACCCCCCCACACCGGTTTGGTTTACAGTGATATTCTGGTGCTTAAGAGTGGTTCCGAAATAGCCCCGGCAGACCTGCCTTCCTCCACATTGTCCTGTACCTACTGGCTGGTTCCCAGAGACTAGAATATGGTTAGAAAGAAAAACAATGGCCCTCAGTGCCACGGTGTAGAATGGCAATGGGAGGAAATGACAGAGACACAGGAAACAGGGAGAGAGGTTTTCTTACACAAACAAGCCCCAGGAGGGAGGAACAGACTAGGAAAAACAAAGGTAGAACAGGAGAAAGCAGCCACCAGGCCCCGGGAGAATGTGGTCAAGGGCAGGGTCCCCCCTGAGCAGTGGGACCAGGGACCTGTGGCACTTCAGGTCGGTGACCACACCTTCAGGGGTTCCTGAGGTCTGAGGTGAGCAGAGAGGCCAAGAAGGAAACCTAATAACATACTAACCCCCAGGATTTGGAGTCTCTGTGAAGCGCTCATCCCGTCCCCGTGGGGGGTGTGTGTGTGTGCTAAGTCGTTTCAGTCTTGTCGGACTCTGTGCGACCCCATGGACCGCAGTCTGCCAGGCTCCTCTGTCCACGGGATTCTCCAGGCAAGAATACTGGAGTGGGCTGCATGCCCTTCTCCAGGGCATCTTTCCGACCTAGGGATGGAACCCATGTCTCCTCCAGCTCCTGCATTGCAGGCGGATTCTTTACTGCTGAGCCACTGGGGAAGCCCTGTCCCAGGGGGAGTCAGGAGCAAACTGCCCCTTATTTCTGCCTTCCCGTGTGTATGTGTGTGCTATCTCTTCAGTCGTGTCCAACTCTTTGTGACCCTATGGACTCTAGCCCACCAGGCTCCTTTGTCCATGGGATTTTCCAGGCAAGAATACTGGAATGGGTTGCCATGACCTCCTTCAGGGGATCTTCCCAACCCAGGGATAGAACCCTCTTCTGTCTCCTGCATTGGCAGGTGGGTTCTTGACCACTAGCGCCACCTGGAAAACCTCCCCAGGTAGCAGCAGGAAATAAGCACTGCCCAGTGACAGTGCCTGTCCCGAGTCGGCACTGATCTCAGGAGTTGCTTGCCCAGTGGTTCTCTTCTTGCACAAGATGGACTTTGTAGCCTCTCTAACTAACTGATGTGGTGCCCCTGCTCTATCCTTCCTCCTTCAGGAGCTGGTTTCTTGGGGATGGATGCCTCCATGGCTCCTGTATCTGCATTCCCGTAATTTCTCCCAGAGGCTCCATGCTTTTATCATTGCTTGTTGCTCGCTTACCTCGGTGATCCATGACCTCAGCACGGGCCTGCACTTAGTAGGTGCTCATGAAAGTCTTGTTGACATGAAGTGAAGTGAATTTCCTGACTGCATTCTTGCTTCCAGGTAGAACCTTCCTGTCCTTGGGCTTTTGATGTTGGCCCCACCCTGGTGACCTCTCTTGCCCACTGGCAACATTCACTTACTTTTTTATCAGAAAGTGCCCAGGGAGTATTCTGAGAGAGAAATAGGGAACTCTTCTGCCCACTTCCTGTTTGGGGGCTAGCATGTTAAAAGTAAGACCACTGTCTAGAGATGCCTGACATCTGTAATATTCCTCTATGGAAGTAGTCTTGAAAGGTTTCCCCCCTCACCCATCCCCAGGGGGAATGATCCACGTAGAGGCAGCTCCAAGGGCAGCTGGAGGGGTGGTGATGGCTAGATGACTGCCCTACAGTCTCTACCGCCCTCTCTCCTAAGCCTCTGGGAATAAGGCAATGCATTTTTATATGCACTGTTTTCTTGTATGACTATTGCTGTTTTCAGGACATAGTATTAATAAAAGCATTTTACCGATCTAAGCTGGCATTTCCCAAAAGGTAGCTGGGATTTTAAAAGGTGCTCTTGGGATGAAAGGGAGGACCAGCTGAGTCCAGAGGACATAGTTCAGAACAAATTTACTGTATTCCCTTACAGAAGGTTTCACTTTGTGCATAATCCCTTCTCGATCTCTAATGTCTCATTTAGCACAAGTTTAATATTTCTCCCTTCATATTTTGTGATTTCCCTTAATTTCTCACAACTGTTGAGTGACATATACATGTCCATTTAAGTTTGTGTGATGAGGTGATGGAGCCAGCAGATGAGGGAGAAACCTGCCTCGTCTTCTGGTATCCTCCCCATAGGCCTTTGAGGAGGAAGCAGAATTCTAGAGGTGACCTCAGGAAATGGCAGCCAAGTGGTCCATGGTGTAGCAGGAAGGAGTTTTTGGCTCAAGGAGAAGTAGTTAACTGGATGGCTTGAAGGCAGATGTGAGAGAGAGACGTGATCTTAGGGTGGATGGAAAAAAACAAATTAATTGTGACTAGTTGGAATCACCGGAGAAGGCAATGGCACCCCACTCCAGTACTTTTGCCTGGAAAACCCCATGGATGGAGGAGCCTGGAAGGCTGCAGTCCATGGGGTCACTAGAGTCGGACATGACTGAGCGACTTCACTTTCATTTTTCACTTTCATGCATTGGAGAAGGAAATGGCAACCCACTCCAGGGTTCTTGCCTGAAGAATCCCAGGGATGGGGGAGCCTGGTGGGCTGCCGTCTATGGGGTAGCACAGAGTCGGACCCGACTGAAGCAACTTAGCAGCAGCAGCAGCAGTTGGAATCACAAATTAATTGTGATTAGTTGCTTAATGTATTAAGTTATAAACTCTCCTCATTAAATTATAAATCCTACATGGGTAGCCACTAGGTCCAGAGTTATATTCAATAAATATTTGTTCAGCAGGTGAATAAATACATTTATTACACTATTGATTTAATGTGTATCCAACTTTGCGACCCCATGTGGTGTAGCCCCCCAGGCTTCTCTATCCATGGGACTTTCTGGGTAAGAATAGTGGAGTGGGTTGCCATTTCCTTCTCCAGGGGATCTTCCTGACCCAGGGGTCAAACCCAGGTCTCCTGCATTGCAGGCAGACTCTTTACCGTCTGAGCCACCAGGGACGCCCATTGATTTAATAGTTTCTT
The DNA here is from genome assembly GCF_003369695.1 of Bos indicus x Bos taurus. NCBI lineage: Eukaryota > Metazoa > Chordata > Mammalia > Artiodactyla > Bovidae > Bos > Bos indicus x Bos taurus. The sequence continues at coordinate 25,864,588 of NC_040084.1, forward strand.
ATTTATTTGTTCATTAAATCATTAAAACACACACACACATAGAAACACACTGACTTTCATTTGGGGGATGAGCATTAGATACTAAAAATAATGTAGAGGAAATAAGCAAATGAAGCCATTCCATTCGGATATGCTTCAGTGGTATAGTTCCCCAGACTCACAGAACTTGCCCACAGAGTCAGCCCTGTAAAAATGGCTTTTATTTATCCTGCTGGTCACCAGCCCCATGGTTACTGGAGTTGTTGACAACTTCCTTCTTTCTCCCAGTTGGAATTATCTCATTCCTTCATCTTTCCAAGGGCTTCCCTGGTGGCTCAGATGGTAAAGCATCTGCCCTCAATGAGGAGACCCGGGGTTTGATCCCTGGGTTGGAAAGATCCCCTGGAGAAGGAAATGGCACTCCACTCCAGTATTCTTGCCTGGAAAATCCCATGGACAGAGGAGCCTGGTAGGCTACAGCCCATGGGGTCGCAAAGAGTCAGACTGAGGGACTTCACTTTCTCTTTCATCCCTCCAAAGGATATTGAGGATTCTTAGTAACTAGTTATTTTTCTTTCAAAATCCCAGAGCATGAACAACCATGCTAGTTGTTGGATTAAAGTGCATTTCTAAAGTTAGGACCCGTCTGACATCTGTGAAGGTGGAGAGGAGGTGGACAGCAGACAAGCTTAGATTTGACTGTAAGATAATAAACACAGCACTATTTTCTAAATGTTCTGGGCCTTGGGCAAAGACTTATAGGGTGGGGATTCTGAAACCAAAAAGAAATTTGAAAACAACCCACAAGGTTTTCTCATTTTGTAAATAAAGATAGGAGACAGGGCAGGATTTAGCTTCTATTTTTAGCTCTGCTGTTCCTTATTTGGTTGTTTTTAGGCAATTCCACCTAACATCTTCTTAGCTTTATCCATATGTACTTTATCTATGAAATATCTTTAAGAGATTATAGCTAGGGAAGAACAGAGAAGTTTTAAGTGTCACAGAAACATAATGCCTCTGGAGATTCACTTTTGTACTACCTGTGAAGTGGTTTCAGATAAAGCAAATCAAGACTATTTCTTTGAATTAGATAATGTATATAAAATTCTTAGTATAGTCCCAGGCCTATCATTGAGTGCTCAGTAAATGTTTGCTATTATTACTATTATTTTCTTTCCCATTCTGAAAATTTTAACATTTCAGAGCCCTACCAACTAACTTGAAAATAAATTTATTGATTTATACTGAAAATTCAGTATGTGCATGGAATATCTTTCTTTTGATTAATGCAACAAGTTCAAGAGCAATATTTTCACATTGAAGGTGTAAAATCTGTGCATTGAGAAGTGGAATTAATTCCAGAGAGCAAACTGCTTTTACTTCATCCCTCAGTGAGTTCTTATCTTTCTTTATCTACATTACCTAAAGTATCTTGGGTGAAAACTTTGTATTGAAGCATCAGATTTAAAATTATGTTCTGGACTCCAATGGTTTTGGTATAATTGCTGCACATATTTCTAATCCATTTTCCTAAATGTCCAGAATTTGGGAGGAGTAGGGATAGATAATCATAATACTCTCTGCTTATCCATACCATTTAAATTACTAGAGTGCAAAAGTACTTGCCAAATAGTTGGAGCTGCAAAGAACAAACTTATTAAAAAAAAAAAAAAAAAACTTACTTTAAAAAAAGCTTTGCCTCAATTTTTTAATCTAACAGCACAAGCTGCTGAAGAGGAGTATTTATGGGAACATGGAAAGACCACGTGAATGTACAGCTTTAAAATTAATTCTAAGGGAAAATTTAAATATCTCAGACCACTGTGGCCCATTCTGTAAACTTTCTCCCCAGTTTGTGATTCTCCTTTTCTTCTTCCATGGCTGATGTTTCCTTCAGGGTTTCACCATTACTCACAGTGCTTCTAACTGGGTATTTGACTTCAACTGGATTTTAATTAAAATAGATCAAAACTGGAATGAGATGCCTTGTGAGAGAGAGAACTCCATCACTGGATTGGTTAGTCAGATCCTGTATGACTATATGGTAAGGATGTTGAAGAGAGCATCCTTTGGGAGTTGGCCTATGTGGTGAATAGAATCTTTTCAGATTCCTGGGATTTTGCTCTATAGATCTAAGTTAACACAATCTTATTTATTTATTTGCTTTTATTGTCTACCTATTCCATTTATATGAGATAGTTGGCATTTTACTTAATTTTATGCTGCATGTTATTTTTCTATTTATGCAACTACATACTTGATTTTGGACTTCCCTGGTGGCTTAGCCATAAAGAATCCTCCTGCAATGCAGGAGTCGCAGGAGATACGGGTTCGATCCCTGGATGGGGAAGATCCCGTGGAGGAGGGCATGGCAACCCACTCTAATATTCTTGCCTGGAGAATCCCATGGACAGAGGAGCCTGGCTGGCTATAGTCCATAGGGTTGCAAGGAGTTGGCCATGACTGAAGTGACTTAGCATGCACGCACACATACTTGATTTTAAAACCACTTGAGAATTGTTGGCAATGCCTTAAACAGTTGTCGCAAAGAGCCAATCCCAAGACTATTTTGGGGTGGTGGGTCCTCCCTAGGCAAATCCGAAGTATGGATTCTAGAAAGTCGGTCCTGGGGGCTGGATGAAAGGAGGCACAATGGGGGCAGAGGTATTATAAGAATGATTTAGATTGCGATTTAGGAAGCAAAAAGCTAAAGTACTGAGATTTGTAAAGATAATCAAGTGTTTTCTCAAGGGAAGTAGAGGAAGATCCCAGTTGGTGGTTAGTAGGGCTGTATTTGCTCAGTGCAGCCTTGTTCATGACAAAAAATGGATTAGAGTCTAAATTGCCTAATAGTGTTGTTCTACTGCTGTGTCCTCTTCTTCTCACTGCTACTATTTCATTGAAGTTCTCTCTTTTTCTTGGGTATGTTCAGTTCATGTATATAATCCTGTTTTTATTCTCCCAGAGCCTCTAAACTTGCATGCCTTGTGAAATTTGGTTCTGGGTGACTCAGCAAATGCTCAACCGTCTGCTCTGATGTTCCAGAGTGGGAGGAGAAGTAGTAGTGGCCATTTGCTGAATTTTTTTTTATGTTTTAATTGAAGGAAATTTGCTTTGCGATGCTATGATGGTTTCTACCATACAACAATGCAAATCAGCCATAACGATACACCTATCACCTCTCTCTTGATCATCTGTCCCCTCCTACCATCCCATTCCTCTAGATCATCACAGATTGCCTGGCTGGGCTCCCTGTGTGAATTTCTTTTTCCAGCATTTCAGAAAAACTTGGGTGGCAGTGAGGAGCTATGAATCAAATCTTTAGGTAAGTGAGAGAAAGATTAATGGAGAAACTTGATGGTGTTGGGAGGTTTACTAGACTAATTATAGTGGTCATTTATAGTGTAATACACACAAATATTGAGTCATTGCATTGCATGCCTGAAACTAATATAAGGTTATATGTCAGCTATATGTAAACAGAAAAAAATAAAGAAACTCAGACCCTAAACTACAAAACCATAACATTTTAGAAGCAGCAGATACCTTAGAGATTAGAGATGATCTTTCTCCCTGGTTCTCTACCCTGACTGTAGATTAGAACCATTTCAGTGGCTTTAAAAAACAGTACTAGTATTGGGACTTCACCCCAAAACATTAATTCCCTTTATTTTTCTGACACACACACAGAAAAGATGAAGCCTACAGGTTCTATTAATTGCAACGGGTTGCAGAGTAAGTGGTGGCAGAATGGGGCCAGCAGCACCAGCATCAGGGTGGTGTACTCCCAGCAGAAATCACTTTTTCAGAAAGTCCTATGTATTTCTCTCTTCCATCTCATTGTTTAAAGTTCTGGGTGGAAATGGTGATCCTCCATTTTTTCCCCACCCCGTTTCTTCACCTCAGCAGTCAACAAACACCTTTGTTGGCGTTTGAAGGATTTTGCTCTATAGATCTAAGTTAACACAATCGTATTTATTTATTTGCTTTTATTGTCTTTGAAGACATCTTTGAAGGGTTCCTCTTGCAAAATAACTTGGAAACTCCAGACAGTTTTGTTTATTTAAAGGGCCCCTAATAGCCACCCACTCCAGTATTCTTGCTTGGGAAATCCCGTGGACAGAGGAGCCTGGTGGGCTATAGTCCATGGGGGTCAGAAGAGTTGGACACGATTTAATGACTAAACCACCACCACCTGATCTAGGACACTTGTGATAAACCGAGATCATGTGGAGTTGGTGAAGCTCCCCATAAGGCACATGTATCTTGAGAGCACATTGACCATTTGAGGGGTTCTCAAGGATAAGAACCCCGTTTGGAATGGGTTCAATGCAAGGAAGGCATTCCAGTCTCCCCCCCTACCTTCCCTGAATTCCATCCAATAAGCTGCAGTCTGGTTAAATGGGTCACCCAAGAGGCTCCCAGGTGGCCAGCCACCCTCAGGAGGAGACACTGAGGCCCTCTGACCTGAGGGCAGTGTTTCCCGTTACAGAAGTGAAACGAGGCTCCAAAGCTGGCAAAGGGGCACTGCCGTTGGAAAGTGCCTGACTTATACAACCCAGAGCAAAAACTCAAAGGCTTCCAGTCTCCCCCAACTCCTCCCCACCACGTTTCTTTTCAAAAAGCAACAAATTCTGGCTAGTTATCACTTATGCTCCACCCCATTCTTCTAAGTCAGCTTTTGTGCAGGAAAATAGAGAACTATTTTCATGGCCTTATCAGTGTCCCAGGAAAGGGGAAAAGAGGTCTGGCTGGCTATCTGCGCCTGCCTGGGGACAATGAGACGCTGAAAGCGGGCTCCAAGGGTGAGGGGTTGCCAGTGCAGACCCCGCAGAGTGTCTGCAAGGACCAGGGAAGGAGGTTGGGGTGGGTGGGGAGGGGTTCTGCTCAGCCTACTGAAAACATAATAGCTCCTGGGGTGGGCTGCTGCAAACAGGAAGGGTGTGGGCAGGATCTGAGTGCAGCTGCCATTCTGCTCATGCCGCCCATTCCCACAGCCTTTGATCAGCAGGCAAATGGCATTTTGTGCCCTGAGATAAATGCCTGGTCAGAGGGTGTGGGTGGCTATGGAAGGGGATAAGGATTAAAGATGAAGGTGGCTTAGAGCCTGCCTTAAGGATGTGCGTTTCAAGTCTGGGATCAAGGAGGTGCTTGGCGCAAGGACACAGAAAGGTTTCCCATGGATGCACTCATTTGCTCATTCATCAAACGTTTGTTCTGCACCCAGTAAGTTCAAGGCTCTGTGCTAGACACTGTAGGGAATACAGTGGTGGATAATACACAAACCGTTTCTAGTCTAATATGAAAAAATCTGGGGGATGGGGAGCTTATTTGGATGCCAGAAATCACAGAGTGGAGTGTGGTGGAGGAGCAAGAGGTGGGGAACTCTTTCAGTCTACATACATTCTCCCGCACCATAACCTCAGACCCTTGCCGCCTCCACTTCCACCCCTCCCCACCTTAGGATGTGCGCCCTGCGGTTGAAAATCACTGTGAATGAGGAATACTCTGCGCATGTGAACTGGGTGGAGGCAGATTAGTAAAAACAAGGGAAACTGCTGTTGGGTCTAATGGGGAAGCTGAGGCTTCTACAAAAACAAAGAAACAAACAATAACAGCCAAAACCTTCAATTACACAGTAAAGAGTGTTATTGCCGTGAAGGAGTTGGAGGTCTTAAGCAGTGAGAAGGAAGAGAAGTGGTCCCTTCCAACCTGGATGGAATGATGGATAATGGTGATGATGGCGGGGAGGTGGGGGCGGGGGGAGTGGTGGTAAAGAAGAGCTTCGTGGAAGGATGATTCCTAGAGGAGGTCTTGAAGGGTGGTGAAGTGACAAGGGGTGCCTGAAAGGATGAGAAAGTAGAAAGAAGATTTTGGGGGCAAATGAAATATCATTTTGAGGGGCAGGGGTGAAGACGTGTAGTATAAAGTGGCTCCCCTTGGCCGAGAATGGTTATGTTTACTCCAAGAGAGAGAACGCTGGAAAGTAAGAATGGAGTCATTCTCTGGAGTGCTTTAAAAGCAGACTAAGAACTTTAAACCTCTGATCAGGCCACGGTGAGTGGGGATTTTATCCTCTCCCCTATCTCTTATGAAGCCTAGACTTTTCCACAGCCTGAAGGAAGTCCCCCAGATCCTGTGATATAATGCCTTACCTCTGAGCCACCCACAAAATGTGAGGGCCACACACCAAAACAGTTCAGTAAATGTCCTAAATCTTTCCTGAAAATCTAGGCCAAGGCCTCTTACCATTCATTGATTGATTTCACAAAACAAATATCTCAAAAGTGTCATCTATTAATTCATAATTTATAATGAAAATTAATTTAAAATGCATAATTAAGATAAAAGCAAAAATTCTCTTAAATTTATAATTGAATAATGTTCTGGCATCGTTCTAGGCCTTGGGGGATATCACGTTGAACGAAAAATCCTGCCCCCAAGGAAATAACATTCTAATTGGAGAAAAGGAACCAAAAAATAAAGGTGGCAAGTGATGCTTTATAAGGAAGAAGAGCATCAGGTTAAGATATCAGATGCAGAGATGGCGGTGGTGGGTTAGTCTTTGTAGGGTGGTCAGAGCAAGGCCGCTCTGATTACTGAAAGGGCAGGAATATGACTGAAGTGAGGGAAAAGCATTCCAGGAAAAGGGGATTTGGTTCATCCTGTAATGATTGCAGGGCTTCCCAGGTAGCGCCGGTGGTAAAGAACCCACCTGCCAAAGCAGGAGACATAGGAGACGCAGGTTCAATCCCTGGGTTGGAAAGATCCCCTGGAGGAGGGCACTGCAATCCACTCCAGTATTCCTGCCTGGAGAATCCCATGGACAGAGGAGCCTGGAGGGCTACAGTCCATAGGGTTGCGAAGAATCGGACACAACTAAGCGACTAACACTTTCTGTCTCACTCTTTGCAACCTCAGTGCGTGAGTGTTAAGTCATTTCAGTCGTGTCTGACTCTTTGAGATGCTATGGACTATAGCCCTCCAGGTGCCTCTGTCCATGGGATTCTCTAGGCAAGAATACTGGAGTGGTAGCCATTCCCTTTTCTAGGGAATCTTCCCGATCCAGAGACCAAACCTGTGTTTCCTGCATTGCAGGCAGATTCTTTACTGTCTGAGCCTCCAGGGAAGCCAAGGAGGGACCTTACCCAATTCACTAGTGATGGATACATACACCTCCCCTAGCGGGGTAAGCAGACAGGTAAGGGAAAGCCCAGAGCCAGACATCCTGGAATGTGAAGTCAAGTGGGACTTAGAAAGCATCACTACGAACAAAGCTAGTGGAGGTGATGGAATTCCAGTTGAGCTATTCCAAATCCTGAAAGATGATGCTGTGAAAGTGCTGCACTCAATATGCCAGCAAATTTGGAAAACTCAGCAGTGGCCACAGGACTGGAAAAGGTCAGTTTTCATTCCAATTCCAAAGAAAGGCAATGCCAAAGAATGCTCAAACTACCACACAATTGCACTCATCTCACATGCTAGTAAAGTAATGCTCAAAATTCTCCAAGCCAGGCTTCAGCAATACATGAACCATGAACTTCCTGATGTTCAAGCTGGTTTTAGAAAAGGCAGAGGAACCAGAGATCAAATTGCCAACATCCGCTGGATCATGGTAAAAGCAAGAGAGTTCCAGAAAAGCATCAATTTCTGCTTTATTGACTATGCCAAAGCCTTTGACTGTGTGGATCACAATAAACTGTGGAAAATTCTGAAAGAGATGGGAATACCAGACCACCTGATCTGCCTCTTGAGAAATTTGTATGCAGGTCAGAAAGCAACAGTTAGAACTGGACATGGAACAACAGACTGGTTCCAAATTGGAAAAGGAGGACATCAAGGCTGTATATTGTCACCCTGTTTATTTAACTTCTATGCAGAGTACATCATGAGAAACACTGGATTGGAAGAAACACAAGCTGGAATCAAGATTGCCGGGAGAAATATCAATAACCTCAGATATGCAGATGACACCACCCTTATGGCAGAAAGTGAAGAACTAAAGAGTCTCTTGATGAAAGTGAAAGAGGAGAGTGAAAAAGTTGGCTTAAAGCTCAACATTCAGAAAACGAAGATCATGGCATCTGGTCCCATCACTTCATGGGAAATAGATGGGGAAACAGTGGAAACAGTGTCAGGCTTTATTTTTCTGGGCTCCAAAATCACTGCAGATGGTGACTGCAGCCATGAAATTAAAAGACGCTTACTCCTTGGAAGGGAAGTTATGACCAACCTAGATAGCATATTCAAAAGCAGAGACATTACTTTGCCAACAAAGGTTTGTCTAGTCAAGGCTATGGTTTTTCCTGTGGTCATGTATGGATGTGAGAGTTGGACTGTGAAGAAGGCTGAGCACCAAAGAATTGATGCTTTTGAACTGTAGTGTTGGAGAAGACTCTTGAGAGTCCCTTGGACTGCAAGGAGATCCAACCAGTCCATTCTGAAGGAGATCAGCCCTGGGATTTCTTTGGAAGGACTGATGCTAAAGCTGAAACTCCAGTACTTTGGCCACCTCATGCGAAGAGTTGACTCATTGGAAAAGACTCTGATGCTGGCAGGGATTGGGGGCAAGAGAAGAAGGGGACGACAGAGGATGAGATGGCTGGATGGCATCACTGACTCGATGGACGTGAGTCTGGGTGAACTCCGGGAGTTGGTGATGGACAGGGAGGCCTGGCGTGCTGTGATTCATGGGGTCGCAAAGAGTTGGACACGACTGAGCAACTGATCTGATCTGATCTGAGTGATGGATACATACACCTTCCTTAGTGGGGTAAGCAGCCAGGTAAGGGAAAGCCCATGCTGTATGCTTGAAGGGAAAATCAGCACACAGCCTTTTTGAGTTTTGTCCCTTGGTGGCCGGTCCTTTGCAGTTCAGTGTTGTGCAGTGGTTTGATATGATTTCAAATCTGCTTGCTTGTGACAAAAGTGAGACTGTTTGTAGGAGTAAATGTGTTTTCAGAATGAAGTTATTCTTTTGATAGAAAAGTGAAATTGTGTGTCTGGATGTCATCATCCATGTCTGTGGTTGCTGATAAGAACTTGGTAGCCCAGCACCTGAGGGTACTACTGTGGGCTTATCAATAAGAACATAAAGAAGCAGCTCTGGCTAGGGGACTGGTTTAGAAATACCCAGAGTTTGTGAGGACAATCTGAAGATGTTCAGTCTGGGCAAGGCCACACTTTGCTGATCTAAATAGCTCTGGTAAGACCTTGGGGGCATTGGCTTCTGCCTTGGTCAAAGCTTCTCTTTGACCAGCAGTGGGAAAAGCCACGCAGCGGCCCCAAGAAGTTCATCTAGCTGACAAATATCCCAGTTGCCTAGCAACATGCTCCAGCCAAAAGGGACTTTGATTTTCCCCAACTCATCTGAGGGTACACCTCAAGCTTAAATTTGGAGTTTATTCCTTCATCTCCCCTTGCATGAAACAATAGCATAATTTCAGGGGTGCCCAACCTCCGGTATCTAATACCTGATGATTGAGGTGGAGCTGATGTAATAATAATAAAAATAAATGTAATGTGCTTGAATCATCCTGAAACCACCCCCCACGCCGATCTGTAGAAAAACTGTCTTCCACGAAACCAGTCCCTGGTGCCAAAAAGACTGGGGACCACAGGTGTAATTAATCTATCATTGGTTTGGCGTATGTTATTTCTTTATTGGCTTATTAGGAGACATTATCCTACTGTCTTGTGAAATTCTGATAATCCCCAGAGTGAATCTGGGGCTTCCCTGGTGGCTCAGACAGTAAAGAATCCTCCTGCAATGCAGGAGACCTTGGTTCGATCCCTGGGTGGGGAAGATCCCCTGGAGAAGGGAATGGCAACCCACTCCAGTATTCCTGTCTAGAGAATCCCATGGACAAAGGAGCCTGGCGGGCTACAGTCCAGGGGGTCGAAAAGAGGCAAACTTAACTGAGCGACTTAACACTTTCACTTTCACAGTGAACCGGTGTTAAATAAAATACTGGCAAAGACAACTCAATCTCTGAGCATGATTTGCTGCTCCTCCAAACAAAACACTCAGTATAGCCTTCTTTTAGGATGGAGGCAAACAAAATTTACCCAAAATATCTTCATAGGCCCTGATTTTGGTGAGTAATCCTGGATTAGGAAAATGTTGTGGTTTAGAATTCTTCTATGGCACTGAAGGTGGTTTTGGAAGGAGACTGTGAAATTTTAAAAGGGTGTTGAATTGTTAGGGATAAAAAAGGTCTTCCTATAAATCAGTTCCTCATTAAATCTAAAATAGGTTTCTCCTTTGAGGTATAAAGGAGGATCCCATCTTTGTTGCCTGCTTCAGAGCCAACAACTCATCAGTAAACAACTCACAAATGTCAGAGTTTTCTTTGGCAGATGAAATCCCCTGTTGAAATACTATGAAACATGGTATTTCTCTCCCTGCCCTGAAATTGCCTGTGCTTTCCCAAACCTATGTAAATATAGTTGGAAAAGTTCAAAAAAACATGTGCGTGGAAAAATTAGTAAGTTGAATGAGTCTCACGTCTTGGTATACAGTGTGCTCCTAAAAATGAGAAAGTTGAACCATAGCTGTATTCATTCCCTAAGGGCTAAAAAAAAAAAATTTTTTTGATCATGATTTTTAAAGAAAAATTTGGACATAGTTCAAGAACTATTGCCAATATTAATTAAGGTTGAGAATGACTCTTCATATAACTAGTATCAGTCTTTTAAAATACATATATTATTTATTTGGCCTCACCACACAGCTTGTGGGATCTTAGTTCCCCAACTAAGGGAAACTAAGGGAAACCAACGTTAATTCATCAGGTCCCCAGTAGTGAAAGCACCAAGTCCTAACCATTGAATCACAGAGAGTTCCCTTAAAAATATTTTTATTTTAGTAAAATAATAAGGGAAATGTAACTTTAAAAAGAATATCAGAACTTCCTCTATTCTTTCCTTCCTTCTTTGTAATGACATTTCTTTAATCGTGATCATACTTGGAAGACCTCTTTTTAAGGAGAAGATATCTGTTTGAAAGCACTTTCCTGGGCTGCTTTGGCCACAGGAAAATTTTTTGGCCCCTTGGAGATCTTAACCATGTATATATGTATCGGGGCCTCTGAAATAGCAAATGTCGAGAATAAATGAATTGTTCAACTACATCAAATGTATCAAGGAGGGAGTTTTAAACTAGAGAAGGAAACCTATTCTGAAGAGATTTAATTTTGTTCTGTACTTGTTGTTGTTCAGTCTCTAAGTTGTATCTGACTTTTTGTGACCCCATGGACTGCAGCACACACTTGGCTCTCCTGTCCTTCAGTGTCTCCCAGAGTTTGCTCAAACTCGTATCCATTGAGTTGGTGATGCCATCCAACCATCTCATCCTCTGTCGTCCCCTTCTCCTCCCACCTTCAATCTTTCCCAGCATCAGGGTCTTTTTCAGTGAGTCAGCTCTTCACATCAGGTGGCCAAAGGACTGGAGCTTCAGCTCCAGTGTCAGTCCTTCCAATGAATATTTAGGGTTGATTTCCTTTAGACAGGTTAGATCTCCTTGCAGTCCAAGGGACTCTCAAGAGTCTTCTCCAGCACAATTTGAAAGCATCGGTTCTTTGGTGTTCAGCCTTCTTTATGGTCCAACTCTCACATCCATACATGACTACTAGAAAAATCATAGCTTTGACTCTATGAATATTTGCTAGCAAAGTAATGTCTCTGCTTTCGAATATGCTGTCTAGGTTTGTCATAGCTTTTCTTCCAAGGAGCAAGTGTCTTTTACTTTCATGGCTGCAGTCACAGTCTGCAGTGATTTTGGAGCCCAAGAAAGTAAAATCCACTTTCCCCCATCTATTTGCCATGGAGCAATGGGATTGGATACCATGATCTCAGTTTTTTGAATGTTGAGTTTTAAGCCAGTTTTTTCATTCTTGGAAAAGGAGGGTTCTTGGAAGCTTGTACATCTGAAAGACCAGAAAACATGTCTGCATTTGAGATATTAAGTAAGGCAAGAATACTGGAGTGGGTAGCCATTCCTTTCTCCAGGAAATCATCCCAACCCAGGGATTGAACCTGGGTCTCCTTCATTGCGGGCAGATTCTTTACTGTCTGAGCCAGCTGGGAAGCCTGGAAAATGATCTGGGACTGAGGTAATCGTCTCTTTGTCCCTTTACAGAGTTAAAGACCCTAGACCCTGAACTCCGGCCTATGTGAGGGATCTAGGTTCTGCTCAGATTTGAGGAGCTGTCTGTTGGAATATAGGAACCCTGGAGTGACCCTGTGAACCACTGGTGTCTTGGCTTGAGCCCAGCGGCCAGCTGGTGGGACTAATGAGGGCCAGGGGAAGGAAGGGTCTCATCCCATCTGCTCTAAGAGTAGTGCTTTGGAAAGGGCTACTTTTGAATAGCCTGCCTGACCTATGGAAAACCTAGAAGATGCGCTACTGAACCAATTTCCCTGTCTGGGGATTTTTCTTAATTTCTGGGGCAGGTCCAGGATAAATCAGGTATTTCAGACATGGATAAAATCCGTTTGACCCCCGGTTGCAGCAGAGGATAAAAGATCCCTTAGGTATAGGGTATCTTTCTTCAGCTACTTCTTAAGTCTGATAAATCAGGTCAGTAAGTAACCTTTTTGAGCTTCTACAGTGGCTCTCTAATGAGCAGCAATTTTCCTCCAAGTGGTCTAGTGGTATCGTGAGGGTTAAATGAGATACCTATCGTCATTCCTAGCATGTTGTGTCTGATACACAGCAGTTCCCCGCCCCCCGCCCAAGTCTACAATCAGGGCATGAATACTGGCTCAGGGGCTCTGGCTAAGGAGCAATAGGCTGTTCTGAGACCCACCAGACAGGTAAACACATGTTATTCACTATTTCAATTTGTTGTGAAATCAGACGAAATTCCACTTTTTTAAGATCAATGTTCATTCATTCAACATGAATGTTTGCTAGGCTCTGCTAAGTTCTGGAGATATCAGTGAAGTACAGCCCCCATCTGAAAGCAGTTCTGAGTTTCGGGGAAAACCCAGCACATAACAGACAAGAAAGGCTTCAAGGATCTGGCTGTTGTTCAGTCGCCAGGTTGTGTCTGACTCTGCGACCCCGTGGACAACAGCGTGCCAGATTTCTCTGTCCCTCGCCATCTACCTGAGTTTGCCCAAGTTCAAGTCCAATGAATCAGTGATGCCATCCAACCATCTCATCTTCTGTCTCCCTCTTTCACCTCTGTCTTCAATCTTTCCCAGCATCAGGGTCTTTTCCAATGAGTCAGCTGTTCACATCAGGTGGCCAAAGTATTAGAGCTTCAACTTCAGCATCAGTTCTTCCAAAGAGTATTCAGGGTTGATTTCCTTCAGGATTAACTGGTTGGATCTACTTGCTTTCCCAAGGGACTCTCAGGAGTCTTCTCCACCACCACAGTTCAAAAGCATCAATTCTTCTGTGCTCTGTCTTATTTATTGTCCAGCTCTCATATCCGTACATGACTACTGGAAAGACCATAGCTTTGACTATACAGACCTTTGTTGGCAAAGTGATGTCTTTGCTTTTTAACACACTAGATTTGTACTTGTAGTCAATCAGACAAGAAGGATGAGGGTGGAAAAGGCTTCAGGGGTGAGAATCATTTTTAATAAGGACACTGGATAATTCAAATGGACGTGCCTAAAAGAACATACTTGAAACCAGCACTGCTCTTAAATACATTCAGCCCAGAAGACTTCATTTTTGTGAGTAACATGGCTCTCTTATAGTTAACTGTAAAAAATAAACTGACTTTATTGCCCTGCATCTGTGCTATTACACTCTCCCACATTTTTGGGGGTGGGAGTGGTAATCTTCAATCTTATTTACCAAGAAAATCACCCTTTCTCCTATGCCTTTTCCAATCATCATATTAAAAACAAACAAACAAAAAACCAAGCACCCAGATAATTAAATCCACTTAGCTTCCCCAGAGACATAGGCCTCCATGAGTCTGTCCTCTAAGCTTCCAGGATTGCACTGAGGTCTCTAGAGCTTCAAACAAATGTGTGGTTGGAGACACATTGTTAGTGTCCAGTGCTCACTCAGATGGATTCGGTTTGAACAGGGAATAAGCATCAGGTGGGTACGATGAGCACTGAGTAATATGGAGTATCGTTTTGTTTGAGTTTTGCTCTTGTAATGACTTATGGGCTCAAGTTGTGTTTATATAACGCTGTGACAAACAAATTGAAAAGTGAAAAAAATTCAACAAACTAGCCGATTGTCTTATCTTCTTGTCGCACCAATAATTTACTTTCTAACTTCAACAGAATGAGTATTTGGGTGGATAGCAGGTACAGATTAGTCTTAAATTTTCCATCTGGTGTAGGTTATTTTGTGACAGCTTAACTCTGAAGAAAAGGTTTATAAGAAACCAGTGTGTATACTTGCACAAGGCTTGGCATTTACTTTTACCAAAACTTAAAATTCCATGTACAGAGAGAGAGAGGTGCCCAACCACACCATATCCTGGTTTATTATACTTTAATTGCCCTTTTGGTCAGAGATGGGATTGCTGAAGTAGCAGCATTGATGTTCACTGTTTTGTTTTGTCATAGTGTCCGGAAGAAGGTTAAGTAATATATTCCTGTAAGGTGGAGCCAATTGCTGGCTTCTCTTTTTAAGAGAATTTTTTTTTCTCACTGAAATGGCCTGTGAGATACAGATGGCTAAGTATTCCGAGACGCATGGTGTCTCACACATCTTAACCAATTAGGAAGGGCTGTAGAGAATTACATGGAATTAATCCCATCCAGAAGGTCTAGGGACAGCCTCAGCTACTCAAACTCTAGTTACTCAGTTTACAATGTCACAAGAGCCCTTGATGGGATTAAAGCTGGGTATCTCCCGGCAGTTTGTCTCTATTTCTTGTGAACAGCCTGTGTATATGTGTGTGTGTGTGTGTCTCTACAACTGTGTCAGCATTTGTCAGGGGTTAACCTTAAGCTCTCACATTCATTTATTCAATCTGCCAAGCTAAGAGGTCCTTTGAAAATAGCCACTTCTTTTACATTTATAAAGACCATGCCATTTGGTTGACTTCTCTTGACTTTTTCGAGTGTTTGTTTTGAATTTTCATTTTATACAGGAAATAGACATAATCACCAATAAATTTAACTTTAATAACTTAGACCCTGGGAGCCTTTCTTGGTTGGCAAAATACTCCCTGCATGCTGCAAATCCTCCTTATGGGATATCCTATTTTTTATCTGGAGTTGAAAGTCAGGATTAATCCACATGATTAAGAAAATCTTTCTAATAGATACCCTGCATCCTTTTAAAATTAAACTCTGCTTGGAAGTTTCTTTCTTTTCTTACTAAAATCACAAACCCAATGATAAAAGTAAAAGTAGATCACAGGAATTTTAGTGTTTTCTATAGGTATTTTTAAAACTCAAAGATGATGGGGTCCTACTCATTAATTATATCACTGAAAAAGTGGCGTTAAAATATAATTTTGAGTCAACTGTTAATAATCAATATTCATTTAGCAATGTACTCAATAGATCAGAGAAACTGGGCAGTTTATAAATAAAAAACTATTGATTCTTACAATTTATTTATCCATTTGAAAAATTTCTACATCACGCATACTATATATATGTGCTTGAGTGAACACACACACACACATACAGAGTTCATCTGCTTTGTACACTCTGAAAGCCAGAAACACTTCTGCAGACAGCATTACTAAGGTTTCTCATCTTTCCCTTTTGCTTTCTAAGGGTGGAATAACGTGGCTCCTTCCCAGACAGTCAGACGTGCTATAAAAAGTAACATCAACCATGGGAATTGTAAAGGCAGAAGGGATATGCCATAAACAGGGATAAACATCTTCCTTTATGCAAAGCTGCCAGATCCCTTTAAGCAGAGAACTGCTCCCTGTCCCCACGGTGGCCCCTCTTTCCTGTCCAGGGGTCAGTGAAGCGGGGCTTTCCCTCCTAAGTGACCCACCATGAGAGGCTTAGATAAGGCACACAGTTGCCCTCAATAGACCTGAAACCCTCATCTCCGGGACAAAGTGGGAAAGCTATACTTTTGTTACCACTCTGTCGAGGAGAAAAAGCCCAAAGAAAACAGTCACTGGACAAAGCCTACTTTGTGTGCTGAGAAAGCCTGATCCTTGACTGTTGTTTGCATCCTATTTATGCAACAGAGATGATTTTTCAGAGGGTTAGTAAAATTATTAGGAAGGCAATTTTAATACTCTATGTTTGTTTGCTTAGCACACTCTCCATTTTCTAAAGGAAGAAGACATTCAAGCAACTTTCTTTAAACAAAAATTTAGAGGGAAAAACATAATGTTCATTTCTGAACAGGAAAGGCCTCTCACTGTGAAACGCTCTGACAAAATGAGAAATAGACTTTATGCCAAGTCTTAATGGACTTATTCCATACATATGATGTAGAGATAAAATACATTATATATGTATATTTTTATTATATGCTGTATATGTTAGTGTATATAATTATTATTTCAATTTTTAATGATGGCTTTTTTTAACTCCCAGATCCAAACAGGTTTTAAATGATGTGTAATGTTTTCACATCGCAGGGAACGTAGGAGGTGGAGTGAGAGGTGGAGAATGCCAAAGACAAAGAGATGCAGAAGGGGAAGCATGGGTTTGGGGGCCCTGTGGTCCAGGTTTTGGATCTTAATTCCTCACCTTGCTCATTAATAGACCTTAGTAAGCATTATTTTGCTTTGATTTTTGAGCTATGATAGTGGGACAATACCTCTTTTACAGACCTACAGTTATACTTCTAAAAGCTTCCATAATAAAGTAGCCATGAAAAATAAACTTTAGAGGTGGTTAAGTACTTAAGATAGGTAACTTTGGAATGACTTAGTTTTCTATCCCACCTCCCCTTAAGAGGCCGAGGGAGTTTTGAGAAGCATTTGCTACATTATACCAGTGAATTTTTAAAGTAACATCCATTATCCAGTCAAGGAGGATTGACTGCTGATTCTGCACCAGGCATTGTGCCGGCTACCAGGGAGGCTCTGCAGTGTGCTTTGAGGAGTTGCAAATGTTTGATTTGAATTTTATTCTAGACTTATATATATATTTACTATCTGAAAAATCAATGGAAATGGCATGTGTGTTCAATATGCTATATACTACATTTAACACTTTTGATATCACTGATGTCCTCAGATTAACTCATTTTTGTGTCGATTCAACATAGCGATTTCTTCTGCCTTCTCTGAAAATATTTTTCCTTCTCCTAAGTGTGCCATCTATTAGCAATGTAATGGTGCTTAAATGTTCCTTTAAAAATTTAGGCCTGCTCAAGTGTACTCATGTAAAAGTACATGACAGGGTTATATGAACGTCGGGCTTGACTGAATTCCAGGTCAGGCCTGGGAATCTGCTCAGAACAAGCTCTGTTCCCAGGATAACTGCACAATTGTGCAAAAATTCATGACAAGTTATTTTATTTCAGTAAAAATTGGGATTCTTACTGTAAAGATGTTGGGTACATTTTTCTGACTTTTGTATTTATGAGAAAGAATGAACAGTTGTTATATATTAATGCTAACTCAGTTTTTTAAATGAAATGCTACTCACTTTTTTGAAGAGTATGTTAATATTGCAAGGAGAGCTGTGTAGGAATTGCATCATTTGTAATGACTTGAATGGTTGGATTAAAATTTTTCTCAATACTCTACAACTTAAGCAAAATACAGTGAAAAATGAAATGATGAGACTGATTTCAAATTATTTTATAAATCAAAATACTAGTGTGCTTAATGATTGATTTTGTAGTAACTCAATATTACAAATTAATTACATAAAAGAAGTGCACAAATAAGATAATGTTTCATCTGTTTCTATGCTGGATCATTTAAAGTACTATTAAATAAGTATAGTAACCATGACTCTATATGACTTTTTCCAAAAAGAAGATCATGGGGAGGAGAAGAACCAAACTGCTACAGAAGCTCTAAGACATTGCTATTTTCCTTTTCTTCTGAATGAAAAGGAAACTTTAACCCTAAACATATAGGTTGTATGGTAATGCCAGCACAAATGTTATACATCACAACTGGATAGCCTATAGAATTGTGACTGAGAAATCATGTTTTACTCATTTTATGCACAATGTCCCTTGAGTGAAAGCATTATTAAATCACCTCCCCCTGCCCACTTCCACCTTCTCCTGGTCTTCCTTGGTGGCTCAGATGGTAAAGAATCTGCCTGCAATGCCGAAGGCCTCTGTTGGATCCCTGGGTTGGGAAGATCCCCTGGAGGAGGGAATGGCAACCTACTCTAGTATTCTTGCCTGGAGAATCCCCATGGACAGAGGAGCCTGAAAGGCTACAGTCCATGGGGTCACAAAGAGTCAGACATGACTGAGCGACTTTCACTGACTCACTGACTCACCCAATTCCACCAGACTCAAAACCCTGCATTTATCTGGACAAGGATCACGTGGACTCTTCTAGTTCTATGGGGCTCATTTCTCCTTTAACCCAAATGCCAATTCATTCTTAATTTTTTTTAAATTACAAGAAAAGCATCTAGACATTCAAAAATGAAAGCACCAGCTTTGTAAGAGTTCCTATGGGAATGTTTCCTTTGCTGTCAATATTTAGAGTGGAGTATATCCTTAGTGTCTGTCATTGTTCTCAATACCAAGGAGAAAATATCACTTCCTGTTCCCAGATTTTACAAACCGAAAGGGAGGAAAGAAGAAATAGGGAGTGACCTGTCAGCATGTGAAGCTGATGCTTCCCTTAGATGATGAAGATTGGATCCAGGCTAGGAGTTGTCTCAAAAGGTTTTTGTGCATTGGAGGGTGGGATAGGGTGGGAGTATTAGAGGAGCTTTTATTAATGCAGTGTGTATGGCGTGAGTAATGGTGTTTATTTATTACTCTATGTTTCGGGTCTTGATAGTTTAAATGTTGCTTTGATGTGAATGATGATTTACAGTTACTTTTTTGATCTATTGCACCTATACCAGACAATTTTTTATTATTTTTATTTTTAATTGGAGCATAATAGCTTTATAATGTTATGTTAGTTTTGCTGTACAATGTGAATCAGATCTATGTATATATATATATCTCCTCCCTCTTGAGCCTCACCCCTCACCCCCACCCTCCAAATCCCAGCCGTCTAGGTCATCATAGAGCACCGAGCTGAGTTCCCTGTGCTATACAGCAGCTTCTTACCAGCTATTTCACACACGGTAGTGTATATAGTCAAAGCCACTCTCTTAATTTGTCCCACCCTCTCCTCCACGCACTGTGCCCACAAGTGTGTCCTCCACATTTACCTCTATTCCTGCCCTGCAGATAGGTTCATCAGTACCGTTTTTCTAAATTCCATATATATGCATTAATATGCGATATTCGTTTTTTTCTTTCTGACTTATTTTACTCTTTGTTGTTGTTCGGTTGCTCAGTGATGTCCAACTTTTTGTGACCCCATGGACTGCAGCATGCCAGGCTTCCCTGTCCTTCACTGTCTCCCAGAGTTTGCTCAAACTCATGTCCATTGAGTCAATGATGCCATCCAACCATCTCATCCTCTGTCATCCCCTTCTCCTCCTGCCTTCACTCTTTCCCAGCATCAGGGTCTTTCCCAATGAGTCAGCTCTTCACATCAGGTGGCCGAAGGATTGGAGTTTCAGCTTTAGCATCAGTCCTTCCAATGAATATTCAAGACTGATTTCCTTTAGGATTGACTAGTGTGATCTGTTTACTGTCAAATGGACTCTCAAGAGTCTTCTCCAGCACCACAATTTGAAAGCATCAGTTCTTTAGTGCTCAGTCTTCTTTATGGTCCAACTCTCACATGACTATATGGACCTTTGTTGGCAAAGTGATGTCTCTGCTTTTAATACACTGTTTAGGTTGGTCATAGCTTTTCTCCCAAGGAGCAAGCATCTTTTCATTTCTTGGCTGCAGTCACCATCTGCAGTGATTTCGGAGCCCAATATCTTCACTTCACTCTTATACTAGACAATTAAATAGATGCAAATTCCCATTTAGAAACTAGAAATATATTTTATCTTGTTCTCTAGGACATTGGTGTGATAAAGTTGCTTTCCCAGCAGCTTGATGTCACCTGGTTTTCCCTTTAACCCTTCTGGTCCAAAGAGATTAAAAACCTCTACTGAAATCTGTTTACAAATTAGTATTAGTGGCATCAGCCTTGCTGATTCCACTTTTCATTTCTCTATCTCTGCCTTTCTCTCCTGCCCCTTCTTCCAGTGTTCTTGCCCTACATTTTTTGTTTATTTTTCTGAAAGGAACATGATTTTCTGTTTCTAAAATTATTCCCTCCTGTACTTTTCTGCCAGTGTCCCTAGGCATTCACAGAATTCTTCTGCACAGAATATGAACAACTTATCCTTAATTCTGTAATTTTTCCATTTTGAAACCACTCTCCCCACCCGAACACAAGGTTAAGATGGTCACTATATTTACCTCTCTCCCTGTGGATCACCACCCAACTAGACAGAACATGAATCAGTGACTAAGCAGTGAAAAGATCCTTGATCATCCGATCTCGCTCATCCCCTACACGAGATGCTTTAAACAAAAGACACTCAGAGCTAATCACCTGAAAATCCTGCCAAAGTAAAAGCAGGCAAAACTTCAAAAACTTGTTAAAACAGGTGGAAAGGGACCTATCTTTATGCTTCACTCGTATCCATTCAAAATCATTGTTTTCCTTTTACGAAATGCATGTGTGGGGAGAAGGGTAGACTAGTGGTTAGCTTTGGTTTGCGTCCTTGAGATGTAAGCCTGATTGGGACTTCTCCTGTGCTCTCCAGCAAGGCACTCCGAGCAGAGCATCTATTTCCCCGACAATGAAATGGAAATAATGCCTCCATCCCGAGGGTCCTGGGGTTTACTGTCAGTGAAGTGCTTTGGAATCCACTGCTGAAAGGCGCTCAGCAGGTTCAAAGCACCAGCATTAACAAAGGTTTATCATATTTACAAACCAGTAAATCCTTCCCATGGGTGTAAGATGATTCTTCCTAGTTTTATTCTCTACAGAGACCTCAAAAAAAAAAAAAAAAAAGAGCTTCAGATTCTTCCATACTATCAGCTTAGCACGGCTCCAGCTGCATACATGTTCACAGCTCTTCCATCCTTTTCTGATTTGCAGCATGTGCTGAGCCCAAGACAAAAGAAGTACTATTCACAAGTGTGACTCATGTGAAAATTGAAACTTCATGCTCCATTTTATTGAGGGCCTTGCTTTCTTTCTGTGGGTTAGAATAATTGGGAATAAAGATAAACACTGTAAAATAAACATGAACGCTGAGTCCAATAAAGTAAATTTGAATCAACTGTTCAGTGGCAAACCTAGTGGACAAATAGGGAAACTGCGAGAGTTGAAAAGCTAGTGGCGGTCCAGTGGTTAAGACTCCGTGCTCCCAATGCAGGGGGCACGCATTCGATCCCCTGGTTGGGGAACTAAGATCCCATGTGCTGTAGTGTGTGGGAAAAAATAAATAAAATTAAGAAAGAAAAGCTAGCGATGAACCTGATCCATAATTTTACTAAGCATTCTGTGTAAATGTTATTTTAATTAATAGAAGCAATGCCCAGTTACAAAACACATGGTGATTGTAGTAACTTTTGTTACAAAAGAATAGGGGGTCCAGAAGAGGGCACCTGGCCAGCAGCAGGGATGAAGGACAGCAAAGTGGGTGGAGAAGGTGCAACAGAAGTGATGGTATCACAGGTTAGATGGAAAAAAAGAAAGGTGACCTGTAACGTGTGCCAAGTTTATGAAGACATCATGCTAAGCAGCTTACATGCACTATATCCCATCTCATCCCAATAATGACTTTACAAGATAGGTATTATGATTGCTTTCATTGTGTTGAAGCTGAGACCTGTGTGTCATTTTCGCCAGGTAATGGAACTACTAAATGACAGAACAAGAATTTCTACATGGTTTCATAGAACTCCCAATCTAACTCCTTATATCATACTCTAGCACCATTTTGGAAAAAAAAAAAAAACTCTGTTGATCCTCAAAACTATTGTTATTTTTCTTATTATGACTTGGTAATGAGCACACTAAAATAATACTGTTAGTTTTCATCTTGGCCTAGTATGTCTCTTTCACACCTCTGTGTCCATATTCTCTTTTCCAAAATCATATTTGGACTGAAAACCCGCTCTTTGAAAAATTATGTCTGTTTTAAATATGTTGGTAGTGAAAATAGACACATGTAAGTCATAATGGTTGGTGTCTTCTTATGCCCCAGCGATAGGGGTGGATAGGCATTGAGATGAAGTTTGAAGAGTTTAGATAAATTTTGGCATAAAGTATATGAAAACAAAACCCAATTGTGAACATCATTTGAGGAAAGTTTTTCCAAGTCTTGTACTAGGAAAAAGAAAACTCTTTCTGGGAGATTCTGTGAGAAGAAATTAGCATCTGGGTACTCTGAAGAGCGCAACTTTTGCCCCAGCTATTTCTATCCCACAATATCTGTCTCCAGAAAGTCTCTGGAAAGGAACTTGACCCTTCTAGGACTAGTCCCGATCTGTTCCCTGACCTACTAGTATCTCAGTCTCACTGTATTAATCTACCCTCTTCATTGCCCTCTAGATTACCTCTTTATCTATTTCCCAGATCTCTAGTTTTAGATCCCTGCCTAAAACTTGTCTCTTCCCTTGTAGCCTGGGGCAATGAATTGCCTTTGTCTCTGTACTAGACCCTTACATTTTGATCTGCTTCTGGGTTCTGTTTCATCCATAAGCTAAAGGGTGATGGAGGGTAGGGAACAACAATGCTGTTCTCTGCAGCAATGAGAAGCTCACTGAGCTTGCCTTCATTAAGGCCTGGGCAAAAGTGAGGGCCCGGTGACTGAGTTCCTATGAGAAACAAATTTTTGTTGCTTATAAAACTCTAATCTATGGCCTGTTGTCATAGCAACCAGAAGCAGATAAGATAGCCTCACAACAGAATACTACTCACTCATTAAAAACAAACAAACAAACTATTCATATGCCAGCAGCTTGATGGATTTCCAGGGCATTATGCTCCATAATAAAAAGTTACTCAAGCAGTGCCAAAAAAGGTCTGTGAAGTCACTCAGTCGTGTCCGACTCTTTGCCATCCCATGGACGGCAGCCTACCAGGCTCCTCCGTCCATGGGATTTTCCAAGCAAGAATACTGGAGTGGGTTGCCATTTCCTTCTCCAGGAGATCTTCCTGACCCAGAGATTGAAGCCAGGTCTCCCACATTGTAGGCAGACACCTTACCATCTGAGCCCACCAGGGAAGTCCAAAAAAAAAAGGTCTACAAATAACAAGTGATGATAAGGATGTGGAGAGAAGGGAACCCTCCTACACTGTTGGTGGGAATGTAAATTGGTGCAGCCACTGTGGAAAAAACACTATGGAAGCTTATGGAGATTCCTTGAAAACTAGAACTATTGTATGATCCATCAATTCCATTTCTGGCTGTAGATTCAGAAAAAATGAAAACATTAATTTGAAAAGTTACATACACCTCCAATGTTCCTAGAAGCACTATTTATAATAGCCATGATATGGAAGCAATCTAAGTGTCCGTCAACAGATGAACAGATAAAGAAGATAATAAGCAATGGAATATTACTCAGTTATAAAAAAAGAATGAAATTCTGCATTGCAGCAATGTGGATGAAGCTAGAGAATATGTTTAGTGAGAAAAGTCAGAGAAAGACAAACACTGTATGACATCACTTACATGTGGAACCTAAAAAATAATACATATGAATATATATGCAAAACAGAAGCAGACTCAAAGATATAGAAAACAAATGCATTTGCTAGAGGGGAGAGAGAAGGGAGGAAGGGAAAGCTAGCGGGATAGAAATAAGAGATACAAAGTACTATGTATAAAGTAGATAAGGAACAAGGATATGTTGTGTAGCACAAGGAATTACAGCCATTATCTTGTATTTAATATTTAATTTAATATTTAATATAAATATTTAATGGAGTATAATCTGTAAAAATACTGAACCACTTATGCTACAGTCTGAAGCAATATTGTAAATCAGCTATATGTCAATAAAAAAATACTAAGTCCTGCCAAGCAACTTTTTAATTTCCCTTTGTTCTTACTCCTAGGCTCCCGAAGAAGATTCAGGTATGAAAAATTTACCCAAAACATAAAATATAATCCATATTATTTCAATGTCTCTTGATTAACAACAGTACTGTGCCAAATTAGATCATAATAAAATTCAAGGTTTACAAAGTAACGCATTTGTTCATTCTTCATTTTCTATCCCATTCTGATGACTAATGCAGATGAGAGACTGTTTATTCCACACAGTTTTAAAGCTTTGCAAACAAGTTGCAAAGTTTTAAAACTCATAGACTTGTAAGCTTGCTGAATAGGAATAGTCTGTAGTTGTTTAGAATCTTATCTTTTTTTTAACTTTTTGTTTTGTATTGGGGTATAACCGATTAACAATGTTGTGATAGTTTCCGAAACGGCAAAAGAGGTCAGCCCTGCATATACAGGAATCCAGTCTCCCCCAGATTCCCCTCCCATTCAGGCTGCCACATAACACTGAGCAGAGTTCCATGTGCTATACAGTAGGTTCCTGCTGGTTATCCATTTTAAATATGGCAGTACGTACAGGCGCCAACGATTAAGTTCGTTCTCTGTGAGTCTGTTTTGTAAGTTCATTTGCGTTTCTTTTTAGATTCCACATATAAGGAATGCCACGCACTATTTCTCCTTCTGTCTTACTTCACTCAATATGACAATCTCTAGGTCCATCCCATGTTGCTGCAAATGGCATTATTCCATTCTTTTTAATGGCTGAGTATGATTCCATTGTATAAACGTATCACATTTTCTGGATCCATTCCTCTGTCAATGAACTTTGTTTTGCCACACCTTGTGGCATGCACTGGGCAGCATGTGGGATCTTAATTTCCCAGTCAGGGATCGAACCCACACCCCCGTGCTGTGGAAGCAAGGAATCTTAACCCCAAGCCTCTGGGAAAGTCCCTTAATTATCTTTTTCAAAAATTTTTACTGACAAAATAAAAGCAAGTTACTTACTACCTCCAAATCTCTAGGAATCAACAGTTGATCTTTTGACTTTCCCTGCCAGAATCAGGGACTTTAAATCTTTGCCAGCGCAGGTTAGAATCATCACTTTTCTCAGACCCCACAGAAGCCAAACTCCTGACTTGTAGAAAGTGTTTGATTTTTGTTCTTTTAGGTTCTTTTAGGACAAGTTGTTCTAAATCCCTGCTTCAAACCACTCCTAAAGTGGTGCTGGAAGCTGCTGGGACCCCAAACTTAGTAGAAGGTCTGGTTACCCAGGGATTTCCCCAAAGAGATATTGGAATTCTCTTCTGTGACAAACAGGAATTGGGAGTGGAGTGAACATTAAGACTGCCGTTTTTTAGGATTGTCTTCATGTGATAATAGTAAAAAGCACACTAACTTCTGGTTGATTTTTGCCAGTGTTTTAAAATTCCTACAGACAGTACATCCGCTTGTTGCCTATACTTGGAAAATCTTCCCCTATCATCGTCCCCTCAGAAAGACAGTGGTTTCCTCACTTCTCTGCTCAGAAGGATATCCTGCTCTCATCTTTCCAGACAAAACTGAGTGAGATTCAGATAACACCCAGAGAGTGAGCTCTGAAAGAAAGAAGGAGACAGAAAAAAAGACAAAAAGAAGGAACCATTTTCCTCTTCATGGTGAGAGATGACTCTACAAAATGAGTTTTACTGCAGTTCACTGAAAAATAAATTCCAGATTACCATAAGGAATACCAATTGGAATTTTATTATCATTGAAAAGTGTCTTTCTCAGTGGAAGTAGCTTAAGCACAAGAATGTCAAAATCAAGATGTTAACTAATATCTGTTTCTGATTTCTATTTTACTTTTTAATACTTTAAATCTTACATCAGCCATTGTCTCCTCTGAAAAGTTGTTGGACGCCAGAACTAGACAAGGTTCTATCTTGGGTTATGTTCCCTAGCAGAAGAGCCTGAGAAAGGCATTTTGGTGCATATGATATGATTGAGGGATTCTTCTCAGAAGAAAGAGAGAGAAGCAGGATAGAGCAGGGAAAGAGCTAAACAAGAATGTAGTCTCAGGGGAACTCTTTTAGTCTGATCCCATCTGGACGATGTACTCCGGCCAGCCTGTACTTGCGTACACCACGTCAATTGGTTGTTGACTACAAGTTGCTCCGGGTCGGGGGCTGGGAGGGGGTGGGGTTATATTACCTTTCAGGAGAGATAATTCCCATTTGGTGAAAGACAATCTTCCAGGTAAGAGAGCAGCCTTTAGCAGACAAACTCACAGTAGCTGCAGGGTGAGTGCACTGGCCTAGAAAAAGGGGATCTTGGCAGGGCACCCACAGCGTCTATGACACTCTATTCCTTACACCACTCATAAGCAGTTGTTTCTCACATGAATTCTCTCCATCCAGGAACATATTTTCCAAGACCTGGTTAGTCAGTGGGGTGATGTTTAGTTGACCAGGATCAACTGGCTGAGTCATTGTGTCCACAGTCATTTCGTGACTGGTGAATTTAATGAAGCTGATGGAAACCAGGATCCATTCAGACTCTAAGTCTTTGAGGGTAATACCAATCTCTGCCTTTCCCTCTGGGATGTATTGTTGGTTGTGATGTATTATCTTGGAAATTTCAGGATGCAGAGATATTACTTTGTTGACAAAGGTCCGTCTAGTCAAGGCTATGGTTTTTCCAGTGGTCATGTATGGATGTGAGAGTTGGACCATAAAGAAAGCTGAGTGCCAAAGAATTGATGCTTTTGAACTGTGGTGTTGGAGAAGACTCTTGAGAGTCCCTTGGACTGCAAGGACATCCAACTAGTCCATTCTAAAAGACATCAGTCCTGGGTGTTCATTGGAAGGACTGATGCTGAAGGTGATGCTCCAACAGTTTGGCCACCTGATGTGAAGGACTGACTCACTAGAAAAGACCCTGATGCTGGGAAAGATTGAAGGTGGAAGAAGAAGGGGACGACAGAGGATGAGATGGTTGGATGGCATCACTGACTCAATTGACGTGAGTTTGAGCAAGCTCCGGGAGATGGTGAAGGACAGGGAAGCCTGACGTGTTACAGTCCATGCAGTCACAAAGAATCAGACATGATATGAGCGACTGAAGAGCAACAATAGCTCTTTCTCTACTAGGCTGAGAAAGGGAATCTTGACAAGACAAAACAGTGACATCCATGACAAGGCCTTTCCTTTCTGCTCCAGGTCCCTGCTACATGGCTTTATTTATTTAGTCCTTAATGTCGTGGCATGATCTGTTTACACGACTGTGTCCCTCACTAGGGTAAAGATATTTCCAGATGAGATAGAGAGGTTCATCTCCATTTATCCTTATATTCCCCATATCTAGGCCAATATCTTTCAGTTAGTAGATATTCAGTAAATATTTGTTGCTTTGAACTCTCATTGCTGCTGCTGCTGCTAAGCTGCTTCAGTCGTGTCTGACTCTGTGCGACTCCCCCCCGTCCCTGGGATTCTCCAGGCAAGAACACTGGAGTGGGTTGCCATTTCCTTCTCCAACTCATCAAAGTGAAAAGTGAAAGGGAAGTCACTCAGTCTGTCTGACGCTCAGCGACCCCATGGACTGCAGCCTTCCAGGCTCCTCCATCCATGGGATTTTCCAGGCAAGAGTACTGGAGTGGGGTGCCATTGCCTTCTCCGAACTCTCACTAGTAATAATAAATTGATAAAATAATGTAAGAATAGAATGTATGTGTGTAGCACTTTATCTTTTGGGGGCAGAAAGATAGTCAGGTGCCTAGAAAACAATAACAATTCCCAAAACAAAAAATAAGACAAACCACATACAAGACTAAGGTGCAAGTTATTTTCATTGCAAAATGTATATTTTGTATTCATATTTATGAATCCTTCATTCCAGGAAGTGCAAATGCAACTCCAGGACTCTTGTCAAGCAGTATATTCTAAATAATATTTTTGATATGATAAAAGTTCATCAGTAGTTCTCAAATCTTTTGATTCTCTCCAAGTCTCTCAAAGGTATTAACATTCTGAAAGTAAAATTGAAAACTCTCTAAGTTGTAGGGTTGGGTTTTAATCCTTGGACAAGTCTTCCTCAAGTCATAAAATCAATAAATTATTCCTTTGAAAGAAAGATAAAATGGAAGAGGTTTGCTTAGTGGAAGAGTGAAGGGGTAGTGATAAAGCCACCCAGGTAAAGCCAAGGACAAAGTCAGCCCTAATATTTATGTGGGATACTGACAAAAAAACTTTTGAAAACTAGGGACTTCAAACAAGGAAATTACTCTGAGGGCATGGATTTGATCCCAGGTTGGGGAAGTGCGGCATGCTGTGTGGTATGACCAGAAAGAAAAAAATATTTTTTAATAAAAGAGTTAAAAGAATCAGCACACCTGAAGTTCTGTTACTGCAATTTTCTGTACAAAAATGTAATGCTACAGGAAAGAACATCACCTAAAACAAGCCTCAAGTCGCTTGACAAGGAGTACTTGTCAGGTGGGCAGTATGGCCCTCCCTATACTAATGGGTCCCCAGTGATGTTTCCCAATTAACACTGTTTTCTCAGTGGAGTCTGAATGTTTGTTTGTTTGTTTTTCCTGAGCACTGCACTAGTAATGACTTTGACCGACTTAAGCTTTGTTTTCCTTGCTATAAAAATTTTGCAAAGATTATCTTTCTAATCCATACAACTTGTGTCAAGTGACTGCTGCTTTTCTTTCTGATTAAAAAGCATCTATGATTCTTGTAGCAAATTTGAAAAATAAAGAAAAACAAATGTAAAAATCATCAAATCCTGTTACCTGAAGGCAACCAGTACTAGCTACTGCACTCACTCCAAGCATTCCCTTCTGTGTGTGTGTGCCCCATGTATGCCTGTACATGGGGCTTCCTGGGTGGCACGATGGTGAAGAATCCACTTGCTGATCCTGGAGACACAAGAGACGTGGGTTCGATCCCTGGATCTGGAAGATCCTCTGGAGTAGGAAATGGCAACCTGCTCCAGGATTCTTGCCAGGAAAATTCCATGGACAGAGGAGCCTGGTGGGTTATAGTCCATGGGGTCACAAAGAGTCGGACACTACTGAGCACAGCACAACAGCAACAATGCATATACATAAATATCCTATTTTTATTTAACATAACTGTGTGTGACTTTTATCATGCCGTTAAAAATAATATCTGTGAGACCCTTTCATTTATTTATTTAGTTTTGCTGTATCATGCAGCATTCAGGATCACAGTTCCCCAACCAGGAATCAAACCCATGACCCCTACAGTAGAAGCACAGAGCCCAAACCACTAGACCACCAGGAAATTCACTGAATACATGATATATTGTCATATGATTGTACAATTATTAATTGGATTAATTTACTTAAACGTTCATCAGTTTTTGAATGTTCAGATTATCCTGTAGTGGAAAACACCATAGCAAACCTTTTGGTCTACCTTTCTAGTCACTTAATTCATTCAGTATTCATCAACAGACATCCACTTAGCACTTATTCCAAGTCAAAGGCACTGTGCAATCAGTGAAACAAACAGCAGAAGACAAATTAGGCCCCTCTCTGCCCTTTCTGACATAATGACGTTTTGTGGGGTTTTTTAAGATTTTTTTTTAATGTGCACCATTTTTAAAGTCCTTATTGAATTTGTTACAATATTGCTTCTGTTTCATGCTTTGTTTTTTTGGCCACAGAGGCATATGGGATCTTAGCTCCCCAACCAGGAACTGAACCCACACCCCCTGCATTGGAAGGTGAGGTCTTGACCACTGGACCGCCAAGGAAGCCCTGTCATCATGGAGATTTTGATCTGCCAAGAGAGAAAATCCTGATGTTTTGTAGTTACAAGTGTGATGACTATTTCAGAGAGGAAGTGCAATAGGTCTTGTGTGTTAGTGAGGTCGGCTGTCATAACAAAATACCATAGACTGGGTGGCTTAAACAACAGAAATTTGTTTTCTCACAGTCTGGAGGCTAGAAGTTTGAGATCAGGGTGCCAGCGTGGCTGGGTTACAGTGAGTGATTTCTTTCTGGCTTGTGGGCGGTCCTCTCTTATTCAGTATTCAAGTGGCTCTTCCTCAGTAGTGTGCTTGAAGAAAGAGATTTCCCTCTCTTCCTTCTATGATAAGGCCACCAATTCAATCAGATTAGCACCCCACCCTAAGGACCTCATTTAACCTTAATTATTTCCCAAAAGTCTTACTTTCAAATACAGTCACATCGGGAGTTAGAGCTTCAGTGTGTGGATGTGGGGACAGGAGACACAAGTCCATTGCAAGACTTGGGGAGAATCTACTGGAGTATTTTCTTCAAATGTTTAAAAAATTTAAGGTTTTACTGATTTTCTTTTGAATTTGGATGTACCCTTTTAGGGTTGCCAGATTTAGCAAATAAAATGCAGAATGTCCAGTTATAGTTGAATCTCAGCTATACAGCAAAAAGCTTTTAGTATGTCCCATACAACATTTAATGTCCTGTATTTTCTCTGGCAATCCTTTCTTCCATGCTTCACCACGAGGACCATCACTTTATTTTTTTCCATGTAAGGGATCATAGCTTACGTATTTATTATTCTTCAGGACACTTAACTTATATATTTGTTGAACTGACTTGTGAACCGTGAGATGAGGTAGTTTTAAAGTATCCAGGTAAAATTTATTGCTACATTTGTCTGACGTTTCTGTGGGTAAACACTTAAAAAAAACTATTTCTCTCTCTCTCTTTTTTTTAACCAATTTGTATGCGTTTATTACTATATGACATATGTTATTATGACTTATTATTATATGTATTATTATTATGACTTATTATAATATGACTTATTATATGACTAAAATTTTTATTATTTAATCATCAGTTCCTAGAGTATCTACTTCCTTTCATTTTAACATAAAATTTTAAATGGAGGAGGCTTAAGAAAAAGCACTGTTCATTCCTTAATAATTCTTCACAGAAACCCCATTATAAGCGAACAGTTTTCCTTGCAAAGTCTGTCCTGCTGGAAAGCTTTTTATAAATACTCAGAACAATGTGGCAATGGTGTGGGGCTTTCAGAAGACGTGTTCGTTGCACCTCTTCACGTTAATTCTTTGTCTGAAGGCTGCTTTTCACTGTATTTTAGGCAAGGTATCTCTTATCTCGAGAGTAGGGTTTCAGCTGCTAGAATACTTTGTGACTCTCAGCCACTTTCTCTGCCTTAAAGGCTTTCTAACTGTTCCTTGAAAAACACCCAAGCCAAGAAGGTGGCACAATTAGCATTTGCTTCAATACTCTCACAGAAGCTCTACCCAAGATAATTTTACACTCAGTCACGGACACATTATACCAGTTTTTTCAAGGGATTACCAGCTGGAAATGAGAGCTGAAATGTATCCTATACAGTACAATTGTACACACAAACTACTAACGTCTTAAGAGACACAATTTCAACTTATCTATGGAATCTAGCTGCCCAACGAAATATTCAGCAAATATTTATTACATGGAAGTATCTGATTTGAATGTCAATGCTCTCCAAAGTACTTTACTGGTCTCCAAACTCGTTTTCAGGTTTCCTAAGATTGCTTTTCTTTCTCTATATCCGTAACTTTTCTCCCTAAAGCCATAAACACCAGGCATTGTCCTGCTTATCGTCTCTTAGGAAATATGCTCTACTGGAATGACCCAAGCTCCTGGCTAGCAAAAGCTGAATTGTAAACTCTTGAGGATGGAGAATATAACACATAAATTTATGTTTTCCTCTTTTGGTTAGGTTTTGACTTAATCAGTTCAGAGAATGGGAAACCGTGAATTAAAAATACTCTTAAGAGTTGAAAGGAATACCTCAGTGTTCTATATTCAAATGAGAAAAATTTTTGAAAGTCTGAACTACAAATGTTTTAATACAATTTTAAGTAACAATTGCTTTGTCATGCACTTTGCTTGCCTAGCAGTAACTTCCAAGCTCTATAGTTCTTTTAGAACCTAAGCTTCAGGGGGATAAGAAGTTTTTAGTTATTTTGCTCACTTCTCTATTTCTAGTGCCTAGATCGGTGTTTGGCACATAGCATAGTCCCTGTAAATATCCTTTGAAAGTATGAATAGATAAAATATAGTAAAAAACAACAACAACAACAACCAAAACTGCTTGGTTTCACCTCCTTGGTGTGTAATCATGAACAAATGCTTGGTGAGTAAGAAGGATGCTCACGATTTGCACTAATTTCTTTTCTACCGTCAAGGTGGGTGTTCATCGGGCATACCAACTCTTTCTAATTGATGTTTTGAAAACTCCACTTGCCAAACATTAGTGACTTTTGTCCTGCCATGTTTACATACCTGAGACCAAGCACAGGCACTTTTTGAAGTTAATTAAAGATTCACTTATGTTAAACATTTCCGGATGATAGCAAGAGACCAACTTGACAGACAATAGAAATAATCTCTAGTACTTCCCTCTGTGATTTTTCTCAGACAGGTCTTGAAGGGTCTGGTCCTAATGGGATTGACAGATTCAAGATGGGGTGATGGGGAGATGCTGTGTTACTGCCTAAAGCAAGAGAAGGCAAGTGAATTCAGGGACAAAATCACGCAGGTCACCCTTTGCATCTCTGAGCGCACATTATCCAGGACAAATGTAAAACCCCTACTCTGGCCTCCGCTAGCACCCACCGCCTTTCTGGTGTGCCTTCCATTAATTTGTTGCTGTGTGTTTGAAGGTTAGTTTTAATACCAGCTTAGAAGATAACCGTATCAGATGGCTTTCCAACTTTTTCACCTGAAAGTGTCTTTTATCTTCTCTCGTGATCAACTAGGTTCTTGAAGATTTTATCTATTTAAAATGGTATTTATAAATTAATAATTAATTAATTTCTCATTTTTATTTTGTTTAGAAACTCTGCTCATTGGAGTTTTTTATTAGCAAATGATAAGCTGTTACCACAAGGCACTGACTTAGCTCCAGCCCCTGATGGCTCAGACAATAAAGAATCTGCCTGAAATGCAGGAGACGCAGGCTCAATCCCTGTGTAGAGAAGACCTGCTGGAGAGGAAAATGGTAACCCACTCCAGTATTCTTGCTTGGAGAATCCCTTGGACAGAGGAGCCTGGTGGCCTACAGCCCATGGGCTCTCAGAGTCAAACACAACTGAGCAACTAACTTTCTTTTTTGTTTTTTTTTAAGAGCAAAGAGTCTCAGTGTTAACCCCAAGGAAGTTTATCCTGACTGAAATATATGACTGACCTTAGGCTGTTTGAAATAGTCAAAGTGGCTCCTGTGGACTCCTGCAGGCCCTCGGCTGAGAATCACATTACACTGCACATTGTGACCAGTTGGAGAGCTTAAAAATACCCCATTTCAGACCCGTTAAATTAGAATTTCTGGACCCTGCAGTGATTTTTTTTTTTAAATAAATTCATGTGATTAAAAAGTCCAACAGGGCTGAACAGTGATTTTAATGCATGACTAGAATTGTGATGCCACTACACAGTGTAAGCATGTCTAAAGCAAATGTCAAAAAAAGGAAAAAATAGAAAGAAAAGGGGAAAAAAAGGGGAAAGCCTCCTTAGGAAGATGTGAGAAAGGCTTTTGGAGCTGTGGGTCTTGCCTCTGTCTTGCTAATGGCAACTCCTGGATGTGAGGAAAGAGGTGCCCCTTTTCCTCTAAGGATCCCCCTTCCCAAGGCACATCTCAATAATAGAAAAAGGCACTGCCAAATCCAACAGGAAACAGGAGAGTGAGCTCCAACTCAAGATGTCTCAGGATTAAATTCCCTGCATTCAATTAAATACGTGTGGGCATCATTAATTTCTCAATTGGTATTCTTCCAGCCAAACAGTCCTGTGTTTGCAAATGGCTTTCTCTCCTCCCTGCACAGCTCTGGTGTCATCCTTTCTGTCAAGTCCAGTGTTTACTAACATGTGGGTGACAATTAAGATTAGAAAGTGACGTAGTAGTAAAAGTCAGGCATCTTTGCAAGGTTTTCTACTCTTTCCGTGGTCCCCCAGACCCCAACCCTGGCCCCCTTGCCCCTGACTGGTGACCATTCAAAACCTCAACAGAAGTTATGTGATTATTAAAGATGTCCAATATTTCCCCTTAGGATGTGCAGATGAACAGAAGCATTCCAAATAACTAGGAATACTATTGCCGTTGGAATATTTGCTCATAAAGGACAAAATTATTAAGAAGAAACAATAAATGAATACTTAACATTTTATGAAATGTGAAAATTCTGATTCAATATGTTTGCAGCTTCCTTATAAAAATAAAGACTTCCAAAGGTTCTTTCTTGATAAATGTAATATATCTTACAGTACCTCATTGATTGCAACAACAAAAAAAATGCCAATGCTTTTTTCACTTATCAAGTCTTTCTGAACATGGGGGCTTCCCTGGTAACTTGGATGGTAAAGCGTCTGCCTGCAATGCAGGAGACCCAGGTTCAATCCCTGGGTCGGGAAGATCCCCTGGAGAAGGAAATGGCAACCCACTCTGGTATTAATGCCTGGAGAATCCCATGGACCAAGGAGCCTGGTGGGCTACAGTCCATGGGGTTGCAAAGAGTTGGACGTGACTGAGCAACTTCTCTTTACTTCACTTCTGAGCATAGTGAGGGACCTTAGAAAAAACCAGTGGACTCAGCTCTCTGACTGTTAGGGAATACAGAAAATTTTCAATGTCTCCCCTCAGAGGCAGCTGAGTTGGGTGAATAAAACAAAGGCTTTGGAGAAAACCAGACCTGGATTGAACATATATTCTGCTCATTACCAGCCTTGTGCAAATTAATCTTAATCAGGCTCAGATTCCACATCTATAAAGTCAGACTGATAGAATACCTGTCTCAAAGAGTTGTTAGAAGGATTCCATGAGCAATGTCTACAAAGCTTACTGGATCCGTTGTTTAGAAACAATTCATACATATTGCTATTATTATTATTCTTAAAAAAGTAGATGACATTCCCTTTCCTCAAAGAGTTTAATGTCTTTTGAGGGAAAGGATTGATGCTAAACTAATACAAGTTAGGAATCTAATGAAGCTGTCGACTAAGAAGAAAGATAAAGGAAGGGACTTATCAACTAAGAAGAAAGATAAAGGAAGTCACGCCATGTGGCTTGCGAGATCTTAGCTTCCCAACCAGGGATAAAAGACAGTGCAGTGAAAGTCCCAAGTCCTAACCACTGGACTGCCAGGCAATTCCTTTTCCTGTTTGATTTTAATCATATGTCAAAAGCACATGGTTCTGCAAATCTGTGAAATGGGTTTTCAATTTCACAAATTTTTACTCTTATTTCCCCAGACTCCCTAATAAAAGCCTCTGCTCTGATAGTTCTTTGCTTTGGCCTCAGCCCGTTTCTCCCTTTTCAAGCCTCAATCTTCCTCATATCCCAGTCGCTTGAAATCCAAACTACCCCAAGTCACACTTCTCTCAACAGCGATAAGACTTCAGTTCACCAGCCTGATACTCCGTTACACAGTCCATTTTTTTCCTTTGTATCTATTCCTTATTTTCTCAATTAGGCTGTAAACTAAAGGGCTCATCATAGTTTTAGTTTGATTTTCTAATTCTTATTTTCCATAAAACCCATGGATTTTAATTAAATGGAGCCATTACACACACACACCTTCAGATTACATGCTTCAAAAAATATCTTGGATTTCTGAGATGAAGAAGGACTTTTTAAAAGTATTTATGGAGGCTGATTAAGTGACTTGATCAATATGGGGAAAATATTAAAAAAGAAACTGAAGTGTGGTTAGAATGTCAAGTTGAATGGCAAAGCGTATATTTATGTTAAGCATTTTAGGTCTTGGGACCAAGCCTAAATATGACAGTATGTACAATGACACTCACATGTTTAATTACATGTATGACATAGAAAATCTTGGAGATGAATAAACTGACCATTAGACAAATCCGGTTTGTCCTAGCACATGGGATTTAAATTCACATAATTTTATTACCATATACTCCCAGATACATAGAATAAACTAATTATATCACTGTGCTGTGTAAAATGGGTTTTTTACAGCCTTGTTGACCTAATATGCCACTTGTTCAGAATAAAAAAAAGAGTTTTATCAGATTTCACAACTGCTCCACTGTTAACAAGAAGGCATAATTTTTCTGTGCATGGGAAGAAAGTTTTGGTAACTGCTTGAAAGAAAGCATTGTTACTTTTTCATCATTTGATCCACTATTTCTTTCACCACTTACCATTTCTTCTGACCATGGGTACTCCTTATCTTAATATATTCAAACTAATTTTAGTTTTCACTTAATTTTTAAGTTGGTGTTCAATGTCAGACCAAAATTATTAAATGAACATATTTTATGAGATTAAAAATATTTCCAATATATATCTCATCATCACTGCCATATCCCCAAACTGATCTTACTCACAATGAAAAATATAATAATGAATTATCTCACATTAGACAAAAAGCATGACTACTGAAATTTATATATTATACTAAAATTGTGAAGATTAGAAAATAATTTTTAAGATGTGTAGCTAGCCAAATTCTGTTTAAACTTTTAAACCTTTAGTGAAGTTTCCTTCTGGGGCTGAGGATTCAGGTAACATTATTGGTTAGTTCCGGGACAAGGAGGTAACCCTCCTGGTTGTGGTTAGAAGAGCCTACACTTAGGACTTAGCCCATGCGGTTGGGGGATTAGTTACACACATGGGGTGAACAAGTAATTAAATATATGGAGGATAGTGAAAGCCGGGTTTCACCATTGAAGATTAAAGTTACAAATATGAAAAAAGAGAAGGCCAGAACAAATTCTGGATTGGAATCTGCAGTATTGATGGAAATACTTGAGTTGTTTCCTTTGATATAAGTAGAAGTAGATACAGATTAGGTATGGATATAAATAGATATAGATTAAGATGTAAACACAGATATCAGTTGTATTCATCTGCTTGGGTTACCATAACAAATTACCACAAACTGAATGGCTTGAACAACAGAAACATTCTCTCCCAGTTCTGGAGGCTGGAAGTCCAAGATCAGGGAGCCATTACAGTCAGATTCTGGTGACAGCTCCCTTCTTGGCTTGAGAACAGCTGTCTTTCCCATATGTACTCACATGGACTTTCCTTACTGTATGTACATTGAGAAAGAGAGATCTTCTTACAATGACACTAACCCTATTGGATAAGGGCCCCACCCTTACAACTTCATGGAAAAAGCAAGAGAGTTCCAGAAAAACATCTATTTCTGCTTTTTTGACTATGCCAAAGCCTTTGACTGTGTGGATCACAATAAACTGTGGACAATTCTGAAAGAGATGGGAATACCAGACCACCTGACCTGCCTCTTGAGAAATCTGTATGCAGGTCAGGAAGCAACAGTTAGAACTGCACATGGAACAACAGACTGGTCCAAATAGGAAAAGGAGTATGTCAAGGCTGTATATTGTCACCCTGCTTATTTAACTTATATGCAGAGTACATCATGAGAAACGCTGGACTGGAAGAAACACAAGCTGGAATCAAGATTGCCAGGAGAAATATCAATAACCTCAGATATGCAGATGACACCACCATTATGGCAGAAAGTGGAGAAGAACTAAAGAGTCTCTTGATGAAAGTGAAAGAGGACAGTGGAAAAGTTGGCTTAAAGCTCAACATTCAGAAAACGAAGATCATGGCATCTGGTCCCATCACTTCATGGGAAATAGATGGGGAAACAGTTGAAACAGTGTCAGACTTTATTTTTTGGGGCTCCAAAATCACTGCAGATGGTGACTGCAGCCATGAAATTAAAAGACGCTTACTCTTTGGAAGGAAAGTTATGACTAACTTAGATAGCATATTGAAAAGCAGAGACATTACTTTGCCAACGAAGGTCCATCTAGTCAGGCTATGGTTTTTCCAGTGGTCATGTATGGATGTGAGAGTTGGACTGTGAAGAAGGCTGAGCGCCGAAGAATTGATGCTTTTGAACTGTGGTGTTGGAGAAGACTCTTGAGAGTCCCTTGGACTGCAAGGAGATCCAACCAGTCCATTCTGAAGGAGATCAGCCTTGGGATGTCTTTGGAAGGAATGATACTAAAGCTGAAACTCCAGTACTTTGGCCACCTCATGCAAAGAGTTGACCCATTGGAAAAGACTCTGATGCTGGGAGGGATTGGGAGCAGGAAGAGAAGGGGATGACAGAGGATGAGATGGCTGGATGGCATCACTGACTCGATGGATGTGAGTCTGGGTGAACTCCGGGAGTTGGTGATGGACAGGGAGGCCTGGCATGCTGCGATTCATGGGATCGCAAAGAGTTGGACACAACTGAGTGACTGAACTGATCTGATTACCTTCTAGGCCCCATCTCCAAATACTGCTACAATGGGATTTAGGGTTTAACTTAAGAGTTTGGAGGCACACAGACATTCAATCCATAACGCACACACAAACACACAAACACACACACTACATGAGCACACCTAGAATAAACACATGAGCACACCTAGAATCCATATCTTGGTTCACTAAGGGGAACCAGGACTCTTTAGAGAAATGGCTAATTCCAGGGCCTTGGAAAAAAAATTCAAGATGAATCTTGAATATCTTACTGAGCTAGATAGTAAGAAAGGGCTAAAATGATAATATGAAAGCCAGTTTGAATGACTCCCACTTGCCAAATCTGGGATAATTTAAGTCTCAAAATAAGTAATAAAAATAATGGATAATAAATCATTGAATAAGATATAAAACCATATATATGCCTATTAAAATCTCTGTAGATAGATAGATGACAGGTAGATAAAAAGACCAGAAGAAAAGCTCTCAGTTCAGTTCAGTTCAGTTGCTCAGTCATGTCCAACTCTTTGCGACCCTGTGAACCCCAGCACACCAGGCCTCACTGTCCATCACCAACTCCCGGAGTTTACCCAAACCTATGTCCATCGAGTCAGTGATGCCATCCCACCATCTCATCCTCTGTTGTCCCCTCCTCCTCCTGCCCTCAATCTTTCCCAGCATCAGGGTCTTTTCAAATGAGGCAACTATTCACATCAGGTGGCCAAAGTATTGGAGTTTCAGTTTCAACGTCAGTCCTTCCAATGAACACTTGGGACTGATCTCCTTTAGGATGGACTGGTTGGATCTCCTTGCAGTCCAAGGGACTCTCAAGAGTCTTTTCCAACACCACAGTTCAAAAAACATCAATTCTTCGGCACTCAGCTTTCTTTATAGTCCAACTCTCACATCCATACATGACCACTGGAAAAACCATAGCCTTGACTAGATGGACCTTTGTTGGCAAAGTAATGTCTCTGCTTTTCAATATGCTGTCTGGGCTGGTCATAACTTTCCTTCTAAGGAGTAAGCGTCTTTTAATTTCATGGCTGCAGTCACCATCTGCAGTGATTTTGGAGCCCCCCAAAAATAAAGTCAGCCACTGTTCCCACTGTTTCCCCATCTATTTGCCATAAAGTAATGGGACCAGATGCCATGATCTTAGTTTTCTGAATGTTGAGCTTCAAGCCAACTTTTTCACTCCCCTCTTTCACTTTCATCAAGAGACTCTTCAGTTCTTCACTTTCTGCCATAAGGGTGATGTCATCTGCATATCTGAGGTTATTGATATTTCTCCCGGCAATCTTGATCCCAGCTTGTGCTTCCTCCAGCCTAGCGTTCTCATGATGTACTCTGCATATAAGTTAAATAAGCAGGGTGACAATATACAGTCTTGACGAACTCCTTTTCCTATTTGGAACCAGTCTGTTGTTCCATGTCCAGTTCTAACTGTTGCTTCCTGACCTGCATAGAGGTTTCTCAAGAGGCAGGTCAGATGGTCTAGTATTCCCATCTCTTTCAGAATTTTCCATAGTTTATTGTGATCCATACAGTCAAAGGCTTTGGCATAGTCAATAAAGCAGAAATAGATGTTTTTCTGGAGTTCTTTTCCTTTTTTGATGATCCTGCAGATGTTGGCAATTTGATCTGTGGTTCCTCTGCCTTTTCTAAAACCAGCTTGAACATCTGGAAGTTCACGGTTCATGTATTGCTGAAGCTTGGCTTGGAGTATTTTAAGCATTACTTTACTAGCGTGTGAGATGAGTGCAATTGTTCAGTAGTTTGAGCATTCTTTGGCATTGCCTTTCTTTGGGATTGGAATGAAAACTGACCTTTTCCAGTCCTGTGGCCGCTGCTGAGTTTTCCAAATTTGCTGACATATTGAGTGCAGCACTTTCACAGCATCATCTTTCAGGATTTGAA
Source organism: Bos indicus x Bos taurus (assembly GCF_003369695.1). Classification (NCBI taxonomy): domain Eukaryota; kingdom Metazoa; phylum Chordata; class Mammalia; order Artiodactyla; family Bovidae; genus Bos; species Bos indicus x Bos taurus. The sequence continues at coordinate 25,904,787 of NC_040084.1, forward strand.
ATAACTCAACTGGAATTTCATCACCTCCACTAGCTTTGTTCATAGTGATGCTTCCTAAGGCCCACTTGACTTCACATTCCAGGATGTCTGGCTCTAGGTGAGTGATCAAACCATTGTGACTATCTGGATTGTGAAGATCTTTTTTGTATAGTTCTTCAGTGTATTCTTGCCACCTCTTCTTAATATCTTCTGCTTCTGTTAGATCCATACCATTTCTGTCCTTTATTGTGCCCATCTTTGCATGAAATGTTCCCTTGGTATCTCTAATTTTCTTGAAGAGATCTCGTCTTTCCCATTGTATTGTTTTCCTCTATTTCTTTGCGCTGATTGTTGAGGAGGGCTTTCTTATCTCTTCTTGCTATTCTTTGAAACTCTGCATTCAAATGGGTATATCTTTCCTTTTCTCCTTTGCTTTTCGCTTCCCTTTTTTTCATAGCTATTTGTAAGGCCTCCTGAAGTAAAAGTATTCCTAGTGATGGAATTAGGAAATTACCACTTGGCAAGTACAATGATAATAATCATTTCGGGGCAAAAAAATCATTGCTGGATGCCAAAACTAGTTGGTGATAGTTTGATGAGCATCAGGATATTTATAGTGTTAACATATATCTTATTAAAATACTTGTTAATCACTTATTAATAAACAGCCCCCAAATACTGTCAGGTATCATCATAACCAAGTGGTAAAATTCTGCAGCAACCATACTGGGACAAATTGACATCATGTGCTTCCTCATATGACACTCCAGGAAGAACACAGCATTACTGCTGTGATATTCTGTCATGAAGCATACCCTGAATCTAACCATGAGGAAAAATCAAAATCTTCAGGATGAAGGCTGCTGCAGGAAATAGTACTGTACTCTTAAAAAATACATAAAATACAAGCACATTAAATTCCAAGAAAGACTGAATATTTCCAAGTTAAAGTAACTAAAGAGACATGGAAACTAAATACAACTAGTGTTCCTAGATTTGATCCTCAATTTATAAAGGATATTATAGTCAGTATAATTAGAACTGAGTGTGTGAATGTGATGGTGGTAATCTATTAATGTTGATTTTTTGATGCTCTGTGCCTATGTGAGAGAATTTCCTTATTTTCAAGAAATAGATATTCATATCTTGAGGAGTAATGGGACAGTATGTCTACTTACTCTTGAATGGTTCAAGTATGTACATTATATAGAGTAATTAATATGATATTAGATATATACATATATATTTTACTTATATGTGACATATGTGTATACAGACAGAGAGCAAGAGAGAGAGAAAGATAAAATGTGAACAACTGGCCAATCTGCATGTGGGTTACATGGATGTTCTTTGTATCATTCTCACAACTTTCTTATATGTTTGAATGATTTCAAAATAAAAGATTAAAAAATTAATGACTTGCAGTACAAACAATGTAGAAAATTAAGTGAATTACATAAGACTGAGATTGAGCAAATGTAAAAGAAATTACCCAGAGAGAACACCCTTAGGTATATATTAGAAATGCTCAAGCTCAATAACAATTCTATTAGGGAGAATCATAATCTATTGATAAACAAAAATAAGTTGGAATGAAATCAAGTAATGTCAAAGTTTGTCAGAGTTTAGGCATAAAGGAAACATTTATTGCAACATCATTGATGGCATTATATATGGTTGGGCCTGTGTGCTCACTCAGTCATGCCCAACTCTTTGTGATCCCATGGATTGTAGCCCACCAGGCTCCTCTGTTCATGGAAATTTCCAGGCAAGAACACTGGAACAGGGTGCTGCTGTTGCTGCTAAGTCACTTTAGTCGTGTCCAACTCTATCGACCCCATAGACGGCAGCCCACCAGGCTCCCCCGTCCCTGGGATTCTCCAGGCAAGAACACTGGAGTGGGTTGCCATTTCCTTCTCCAGTGCATGAAAGTGAAAAGTGAAAGTGAAGTCGCTCAGTCGTGTCCAACTCTTAGCGACCCCATGGACTGCAGCCCACCAGGCTCCCCCGTCCCTGGGATTCTCCAGGCAAGAACACTGGAGTGGGTGAGCAGGGTGCTATTTCCTCCTAAAAGGGATCTTCCTGACCCAAGGGTCAAAACTGAGTCTTGCATCTCCTGCTTCGGCAGGTGAATTGTTTACCACTGAGCCCCTGGGGAAGCCCCTTTATATATGGTTATTGCTTACTTATTCATAAATGGAATATACTGAAGTGTGAATTTATTGAACAAAAAAAAAGATCACTGGACTTGCTTGAAAATGAAGTGTAATTATTTTATAATTTTTCTGAGGGAAAATGTTGCTGGATTCACATCATCATGCAATTACTTGGCTCAGCTCTAGGTATGTATTAAATGTTTCTCCATGGTAATGATGGGAACAGACACTTGGTATCTTTTTTTTTTTCCTACCATAAGCAGTATCTAATCTGTAGGCAATTAGAAGATCATAGTGTGGGAATAGGAGTGCTCGCTTATTACTGGGATAAAGAAAACAGAGGACCTGGGGTACTTGTTGGAGGACCGCATCCTCTGAAATCCTATCCAACAATGACAGCCTGGTGCATTTAGCTCAAGGTATATTCTATACCGCAGGCTTCCCCTTTGGCTCAGCGGTAAAGAATCCACCTACAATGCAGGAGCCACAGGAGACACAGGTTCGATCTCTGGGTCCGGAAGATCCCCTGGAGGAGGCAATGGCAGCCCACTCCAGTATTCTTGCCTGGAGAATCCCCATGGACAGAGGAACCTGGAGGGCTACTGTCCATAGGGTCGCAAAGAGTCAGACACACCTGAAGCGACTTAGCACACACAAACACGCATGTTCTATACCAGTGGTTCTCAAAGTATGGCTCTGAAGACTTCAGCATCAGCATCACGTGGGAACGTGTTCAAAACATGGGTTTCCAGGTGTGCCTCGGACCTACTGATCAGAAATCCTAGGATGGGGGCCTGGCGATTTGAGTTTATTAAATTCATCAGGAAATTCTGAAAGTTTTGAACCACTAATAACTTCCCCATTCAGCAAGTTTGCAAGAACAACTGTCTGTTAAGAGAAACCCAGGCACCTGTGTCTCTTCAGAAGAGGGACTAAATCCCAATTTCCTTACAGGTAAAAGCCTTCAGAAAGAATCATCATAATTTAAATGACTCGAACCTTCTGAAAGCTGCTTAATATGACCATAAATAAAAATTTAAAAACAATTAGAGAGGCACCGGAAGCTCTTTTTATCGTCTTGTGATCCTCTAAATGCACCAAGGACTTGCCACTTGGCTATTATCATTTAACTCCACCTCTACATTAAGGTCCTTGGTTTGCAGTATTTGCTTTGGGGAACCAAATGCCTGTCATTTTATGGCACCATGGGACGATTAATAAAGGCTTTTAAATGATGCACTGGATCACTCTGTAAACACATCCTGCTGGTTAAATGAAAATGGCTCAATAGAATACCTGCAGGCACATAAAATTCTTCTACAGGGACAGGCAGAGGTGGGGAGTCTGTTGTTTAAGATAAAGCAAGATTGGAAGTCCAGACCATCTCTTTTTTTTTCCACTTTTTTTTTTTTTTTTTCTTGCTGCATCATGTGGGATATGGGATCTTAGTTCCCCAACCAGGAATCGAAGCTATACACTTGGGAAATTCCCGTGCATGCTAAGTCACTTCAGTCATGTCCAACTCTTTGTGACGCTGACTGTAGCCCTCCAGGCTCCTCTGTCCATGGATTCTCCAGGCAAGAATACTGGAGTGAGTTGCCATGCCTTCCTTCAGGCAGTCTTCCCGACCCAGGGACCAAACACACATCTCTATGTCTCCTGCCTTGGCAGGAGGGTTCTTTACCACTAGCATTCCCAGGCAACCTTATAAGAGATATGGAAGGAAAGCAGAAGAGAAAAGTCTATTTCTGAATCCCCGTCTGCCTGGAATGTGAGGGTCTCAGTGGAAGTGCTCTGCCGGCCAGCCACAGATTTCTGAGTGGTCCACAGCTTTCAGAAAGGATGCAAGAGTACTCCAGTCCCATTCTGTTCTAAAAACACACAGAGTGTTTTCATCAGTTTGGGCTGCCGTGACAAAACTTGATAGTCTGGGTGGCTTGAACAACAAATGTTTATTTCTCACAATTCTAGAGGCTGAGAGGCCCAAGATCAAGAAAACAGCAGATTTGGTGTCTGATGAGAGCCTGCTTTCTGTGTCACAGATGGCCCTCTTCTCACTATCCTCACGTGGCAGAAAGAGGGTAAGAGAGCACTCTGGGGTCTCTTTTATAAGGACACTAATCCCATTCATGAAGGTTTCACCCTCGCAGCTAATCGCCTCCCAAAGGACCAGCCTCCAAATACCATCAGAGTGAGGATTAGGTATCGCCATATGAATACCGGGGAGACACAACAGTCAGTCTACAGCAGAGAGCTTTTCAGAACTTAGGAATCTTGCTGATTTTAAAGGAGAGGATGCATCTCTGAGCAATTTGGATTGGTCATTCTCTCTTGCCAAAGGACAATCTGTGTGCCTCTGAGATCTTTGAAGATAAAATGTTTGTTTTCTAGGCCAAATTGTGCCTTGAGGTTTGCCCTGACACCTGGAAAGTCATTTGACTTTCATTTATAATTTACTTATTTCTCTGTTAGAAGCAAGGCTTACCAGGTGGTTCATTGGAAAGAATCCACCTGCCAAGCAGGAGATGTGGGTTTGATCCCTTGGTCGGGAAGATACCCTGTGAAGAGAATGGCAAGCCTCTCCAATATTCTTGCCTGGGACAGAGGAGCCTGGCGGGCTGCAGTCCAGGGGTCATAGAGTCTGATACAACTGAGTGACTGGGCACACACACAACCAGCTCTTGTTAGTAAACTAACACACTGGCCATCAGTTCCATATCAACCCCTTCATTGGCATTCCTGGACTTGAAGCTCCTCTGGACCAAAGGTCCCACTCGTGGGATGGCCCCCTGACCTGAGACACAGGCAAGACTAAAAGTTTCATTCACCGGTGGGCAGTCCATCCAGGAGGGTCATCCCCAGGTCAAAAGCTGCAGTTAGTTTTTTTCTTTCTTTTTCAGGATTCTCATACTATGTATTAGCTCTATTTTTAAAACCTTTCTATTTTGTATTGGAGAAGGAAATGGCAACCCACTCCAATATTCTTGCCTGGAAAATTCCAAGAACAGAGGAGCCTGGCTATAGTCCAGGGGGTCGCAAGAGTCAGACACGACTGAGTACACAGCATAAGTGATGAACGATGTTGTGATAGTTGCCCCCCTCAATATATAAAGTTGTTTGTCAGTGGGCATCTCAGACTGCACACAACCAAAACAGAATTCTTTTTTTAAAAAACTTTTTATTTCGCATTGGAGTATAGCCAATTAACAATGCTGAGATAGTTTCAGGTGAACAGCAAAGGGACTCAGTCATACACACACATGTATACATTCTCCTGCAAATTTTCCTCCCATCCAGGCTGCCACAAAACATCCAGCAGAGTTCCTTGTATTATACAGTAGGTCCTTGTTGGTTATCTATTTTCCATATAGCAGAGTGTACATGTCGATCCCAAACTCCCAAACTATCCTTTCCCCTCCCCCTTCCCCCTGACCCCACCAACTATGGACTCATTCTCTAAGTCTGTGAGTCTGTTTTGTAAATTAGTTTATTTCTATCATTTCAGCACTTAGCTGTCTTGAGTCCTTCAACTACGGATTATCTAAATGGTGCCCTGCAGGCAGTTTTGTGGGCCAGTGCTCCTGGAACTCTGGGGCTCATAGACTTACTATAGGACTACTCCAAGGTATGGGCCAGTTATCTCAAATCCAGCCCTGGTTGCCCTCACTCCCTGGGATCCACTCTACCTTTCTTTTAGCGCTTAAATCTTTTTACCTACAGTAAGCCTGCTACCCTAATTCATACACACCCTCTAATGGATGCTGCCATAAACCCACCATCAACCCTTTGAAGAACAAACAAGATTTAATGGGTATTCTGTTGTATTGTGGGGCTTCCCAGGTGACACTAGTGTAAAGAACCCGCCTACCAATGCAGGAGACACAAGAGACATGGGCTCAATCCCTGGGTCCAGAAGATCCCCTGAAGGAGAGCATGACAACCCACTCCAGTATTCTTGCCTGGAGAATCCTTTGGACAGAGGAGCCTGGTGCGCTATGGTCCATAGGGTCACACAGAGTTGGATATGACTGAAGCAACTTAGCACGCATGGACAGTTATATTATGTAGTTGATATACTGTACAATTTCTGGTATACTCTGCAGTGGGGAGAAGTGAGCACAGCCCATTTTGATTACATTTATCCTCTGTGCTCCCACCAGTTTGAACTATTTGCTTTTCCTGGAATGTTCAGGAATATGCCATGTAATTTTTACCTCTGATTCTTTGAACATACATCAACAACATCATAGCTAACATTTGCAGAGTATCTACTATGTGCCTCATGCTTTCCTAAGAATGCTACACACCTATGTTCATTTGAACCTCGGAACGCTTTTTGAATAGTTACTATTGATAGTGCCATTTGCAGATAAGGACATTGATGCTCAGGAGACTGTGTAACTTGCCAAGGGCTTATAGGTAGTTCAGTCAGTTCAGTCGCTCAGTCGTGTCCGACTCTTTGCGACCCCGTGAACCGCAGCACACCAGGCCTCCCCGTCCATTATCAACTCCTGGAGTCCACCCAAACCCATGTCCATTGAGTCGGTGATGCCATCCAACCATCTCATCCTCTGTCGTCCCCTTCTCCTCTTGTCCTCAATCTTTCCTAACATCAGGATCTTTTCAAATAAGTCAGCTCTTCGCATCAGGTGGCCAAAGTATTGGAGCTTCAGCTTCAACATCAGTCCTTCCAATGAACACCCAGGACTGATCTCCTTTAGGATGGACTGGTTGGATCTCCTTGCAGTCCAAGGGACTCTCAAGAGTCTTCTCCAACACCACAGTTCAAAAACATCAATTCTTCTGTACTCAGCTTTCTTTATAGTCCAATTCTCACACCCATACATGACCACTGGAAAAACCATAGCCTTGACTAGATGGACCTTCGTTGACAAAGTAATGTCTCTGCTTTTGAATATGCTATCTAGGTTGGTCATAACTTTCCTTCCAAGGAGTAAGTGTCTTTTAATTTCATGGCTGCAGTCACCATCTGCAGTGATTTTGGAGCCCAAAAAAATAAAGTCAACCACTGCTCCCACTGTTTCCCCATCTGTTTCCCATGAAGTGATGGGACCAGATGCCATGATCTTAGTTTTCTGAATGTTGAGCTTTAAGCTAATTTTTTCACTCCCCTCTTTCACTTTCATCAAGTGAAGAAGAAAGTTCTTCTTCACTTTCTGCCATAAGGGTGGTGTCATCTGCATATCTGAGGTTATTGATATTTCTCCCGGCAATCTTGATTCCAGTTTGTGCTTCTTCCAGCCCAGTGTTTCTCATGATGTACTCTCCATAGAAATTAAATAAGCAGGGTGACAGTATACAGCCTTGAGGTACTCCTTTTCCTATTTGGAACCAGTCTGTTGTTCCATGTGCAGTTCTAACTGTTGCTTCCTGACCTGCATAGAGGTTTCTCAAGAGGAAGGTCAGGTGGTCCTGTATTCCCATCTCTTTCAGAATTTTCCATAGTCTATTGTGATCCACACAGTCAAAGGCTTTGGCGTAGTCAGAAAAACAGAAATAGATGTTTTTCTGGAACTCTCTTGCTTTTTTGATGATCCAGCGGATGTTGGCAATTTGATCTCTGGTTCCTCTGCCGTTTCTAAAATCAGCTTGAACATCAGTGGTGGAATAAAAATAAAATCTGGGTATTGTGACACAGGTACCTCCCCCAGCCCGGCCCGATTCTTACTCATCCTTTAGATCAGGGTCACCTGTTAGATAAGCTTTCTGTGCCGGCAGATGTCCTCTCCCATGCTGCCCTCTACCCCATCAAACTGCAAGGTTTCACTTATACACCCTGCTCATCTCTTGTTTCTGACTTGTGCCTTTCTTGGAGAGAGGTACTTGAGGAGATCACAACAAGACAGATTTTAGTATTTTTGCCTTTAGGATAGCTGTGTTTTTATACTGCAGCTGTGTAAGAAACCATGTTTTTAGCTGTATTAATGGCATGTGCTGAAACTGCTCAAATTCCATCTGATTACCTTAGAACATGAGGTGATCAGAGTAAAGGTAGGAAACACTTAAAAGAAGGACAAAGGGGAGTTTTTCCAGGCTTGGGGGTCTAAGAGGCCAGAGCATGGGGGAAATTCTAATTCTGCTATTTGGATTTGTGTTGTTGGCAGGGTATAAATACATGTTTAGAAATGGGAGAACAGGATCTGAATCCTCGGTCTACCTCTCACTGGCTGTGGGACTTGAAGCAGAATGTTTAAAATTCTCAGAGTATCAATTACCTTTATTAAGAACCTTTTAGTTCTAAAGTCATATCATTTTATTTCAAAAATGCAATTGATAACACACAATATAAAAGAATCATTTAAAAAAAAAAAGCAGGGCAAATGAGGATAGCTACTCTTACACAGACCTTCAAATTCTATCATTCTAGTTTTTAAAAAATGCATGGCTTGAAAAAAATGTTATGTGTTTGCAAATAACTGCTTTCTGGTGTCTTTGCATTTGTAGTTTATAGAAAAAAGCAAAAGAATACCTTTATAGGCCTATTTATAAGTAACCCCAAACGTCTAAAAATGCATACTTTAGAGTCTTATGATTTCTATCTGTGTTATTAGCTGACAAAAGCAGATTTAGCAAACTCAGTATTTCACAGAGGTGTGGGCAGCCCTCTAGGGTCTGGTCTCCCATAGCCAAAATGACCCCTTCTTTTCAGAGCTGTATGTACAGTTTCTCTATTAACACTGAGTCAATATTCTGGGAAAGTCTGTAAAACAAAAAGTCCAGGACGTGCCTTGGACAGATTGCTGACAGCCTTTCACAGTCTGGATTTTATGAACTCTTCTGTGTATGACAGCTTTTTGTTTTGGTTTTAATGTATTCGATGGTGGAGGGATACTGAAGCAAACCATTGTAGTGAGGCTCACAAAGATTTAATAGAGTCCTAAACAGGACACAGAGAGGAATTCATTATGAGCCAGGAGTGAGATTCCAATGATATATATTCAAAAAGGACAGTGTCATTAAAAATTGAGTGTATTGAGATGAAAATCCTTGAATATATTAGCAGGTCATGCATCTAGGTGATAAAACAGACTGTGGCTAAAGTGAGACTTCCTTGGTGGTTCAGTGGTTAAGAAACTGCCTTGCAACTCAGGGATTTAGGTTGAATCCCTGGTTGGGGAACTAGATCCCACCTGCTGCACAGATATCCAAATTAAAAAAAAAAAAAAATTTTTTTGTCTGAACTGGTGGCTCGGATGGTAAGAATCTGTCTGTAATAAGAGAGACTGGGTTCAATCCCTGGGTGGGGAAGATCTCCTGGAGAAGGGGACAGCTACCCATTCCAATATTCTTGCCTGGAGAATTTCCATGGATAGAGGAGCCTGGCAGGCTACAATCCATGTGTTGCAAAGAGTTGGAGGTCACTGAGTAATACTTTCATAGTGAAGTATAACAAGGAGAGATCATCAGTGACGAATAACTAAATATCAAACACCACACCTCTGTGAGTTTCTCAAGAGACCCAATTCCTGTAAGCATATTAATCCAAAGCATTTTATGAATGTCTCCTTTCAGAAGCCAACAACCCATTCAATCAAAAATGTAGCTGGATGTTTGGTGTTGCATGAAAGGTGAACAGAATTATCCTCTTTCTGCCTGGGTATTGTTGAGGTCTGCAATCATAATCCCAGGCACAATATTTTCAATTTCTCCTCCCCTCACTGTTTGTGAAAGACAGGGCTTGATATTTTTCTGATGTTGCAAAAATTTTGAACTTGTCTTCAAATGGAGACACTTGAAATTTATCTGGAGAGAAAGAATACAGAAAAGTAACTGTAATGTTTAATATTCTTTGTGTGTATGTATGTGTGTGTGCTTTTTGAACAGTCACTATTTGCCAGCATTCTATTAAATGTTTTACATGCATTTAGTTAATCTTAAAACAACCATGTGAGTAAATATTATCATTATTGTATGTGAGGACATTGAGACTTGGAGACATTAAGTGCCTTCCCAACATCACATCCTAACTCAACTAGGAGAGTTGGAATTTAAAATGAGGTGTGTCTGGCCGCACATCCTCACCTTCTAGTCACTGCTGCTGCTGCTGCTAAGTCGCTTCAGTCGTGTCTGACTCTATGCGACCCCACCGACGGCCGCCCACCAGGCTCCTCTGTCCCTGGGATTCTCCAGGCTAGTCACTGCAAATGGCATTAAAACTCTCTACCATGGAATACAGAAACAAGTGCAAATGTGGTGCAGACTGACTCCATGAGCTTTTGTGAAGACACAGAATAAAGAAATAGAGTTTGTGAATAACGATGCTTTGGGGATAAAGTTGTCTTTCATTTGTCAGGATGGACATAGAATTTTACAGTGAGAAGACTGTTTCAGTGACAGACCTTATTTTCTTGGGCTCCAAAACCACTGTGGATGGTGTCTACTGCCACGGAATTAAAAGATGCTCCTTGGAAGAAAAGCTATGACAAAGCATAGTAAAAAGCAGAGACATCACTTTGCAACAAAGTGGCAAAGTATGGTTTTCCATAGTCAAAGCTATGGTTTTCCAGTAGTTGTATATGGATGTGAGAGTTGAAACATAAAGAAGGTTGAGCACCAAAGAACTGATGCTTTTGAACTGTGATGTTGGAGAAGACTCTTGAGAGTTCCTTGGACTGCAAGATCAAACCAGTCAATCCTAAATCAACCTTAATATTCATTGGAAGGACTGCTGAAACTGAAGCTCCACTCCTTTGGCCACCTGATGTGAAGAACTGACTTACTGGAAAATACCTTGATGCTGGGAAAGACTGAGGGCAGGAGAAGGGATCGACAGAGGCTGAGATGGTTGGATGACATCATTGACTCAAAGGGCAAGAGTTTGAGCAAACTCCAGGAGATAGTGAAGGAAAGGGAAACCTGGCGTGCTTCAGTTCATGGGGTCTCAGAATCAGACACGACTGAGTGACTGAACAACAACAGTGAAGAGACTAGAATCTAGTTGTGAGTATGATCAATCCTTAAACAACATGAGTTTGAACTGCATGACTCCACCTGTAAGTGAATTTTCATCAAAATACACAGCTGGTGCTCTGTATCTTCAGGACCACATATGAGCATTCAGCCAACCAGAGACTACAAATGTAATATGTGATGGGCATTTGATTGAATTCATGGATGCAGGGGGTTGACTATGGGATTTGATCATGTAGGAATTTTGATCTCCCCTAAGTCCTGGAGGACTTCCTTGGTAGCTGAGATGGTAAAGAATCCACCTACAATGCAAGGGACCTGAGTTTGATTTCTAGGTTGGGAAGATCCCCTGGAGAAGGGCATGGCTACCCATTTCAACATTCTTGCCTGGAGAAGTCCACGGACTGCGGAGCCTGGTGGGCTATAGTCCCTGGGGTCGCAAAGAGTCAGACATGACTGAGCAGCTAACACTTTCACTTTTCACTTCAAGTGTCCTGGAACCAACCCCCATGGACACTGAGGGACAAGGACTGCGTATTTTACACAAGTTTTCCCCACTAACCCTCATCCTTTTATAATCCAGCCTTCCTTCCTGCCTAACCACACTGCCCTACCAGTCCCCTAGGTTTTTCCTACTCTATGCTGCCTGAAAGCCTGAAAGAAATGAGCATACAGTCTTACTGTAGACTTGAATTCTGTCATTTCCATCTAAAGAAGTGGCATTATGTGAGTAAAGGGACTTATTTTCTGAATAATCAGCTTCCAAACTTGACCACGGCCACTTCCTTCTCACTGGCCCATGTTCCTCCACCTCGGACCCTGGTGATCCCAGTGATACAGAGGAACAGTGCCTGCGCCACTGCACCAGGGTACCTTACCCTTTGAAATCTTTGTTTCCTCTATGTAGGCCAGGCTGCTCGGGTCCTTTTATAGGGCTCTTTATCTTATCCCTGGGGTCTGTAATGAATCTCTTCCCTTCCTTCATGCTCCCGTCACTTGGCCCAAAGCTATCTCCTCAGCATTCATTCCATCTTGTTCGACCAAACAGACTCCACTCTTTCATCTAAGTCATTCCCAGGCTTTATGCAGAAAATCTCTCTACTGGGAAAAGTTCATTCCTCACTTTCATTTCTACTTAGCTCCTCTCTGATCTGAGTGATAAATGTCTCTCTCTTTTCGGCAATCAAAACCTCAGAGGAGATGTTAAAATTAGTGATCCCTTGTGGGCTTGCTGTTGTATTGATGATCTCGTGCACTTTCTCTTGTACCATGGGGTGTGTGGTTATGTTCTTCATGTTGTGTGACCATGTTGAATTTTAGACTTTAAGCTAAGGGAGCAGGAACCTTCTCTACTTTGCTTCCTGCTGAAATGTTTTGAGCTTCATTTTGTGTATTTGGGCAGTTGAATCCTATTTGGCTCTTGGAACCAATGGGATACAATTTAAATAAAAACAAGATAATACAAATTTTGGACTGCTTGTATGGAATTCATTTATTTTTCTTTCTGGGTTTTGGCTAGCACATGTGAATTTTGTGGTAGAGTCACATAAATTCTAAATAATTAAATAGAATAATCTGAAGTGGTGAAAATGCCAGATTACATTCATTTAAAAATGAAAACAGTTGTTTTATCACTTTCAAGAATGTATAATGATATGAATCATTTACCAAGTAGTAACAATACTTGTTCAAGGAGACCTATGATATTACCACCACAGTCAGGAAGCCATAAATTATATTGAGCACAGAAAGACCCACATTTGAATCTCAGTTTGCCATGTAAAATTTTACGTTCCTGGACAAGTCCTTCACCTTTCAGACTGTGCATGTCTTCTCCCAAACCAGTACTGAGCATTTGGTGAGATACTATAAATAAAGCATTTAGTGTGTATGTTTCCAGTAAATGATAAGTATTCAAAAACTTTTAGCTAATATTAGTATTTTAACTTGCTTTTTGAAAAGATGCTTCAAAAGCACTTTCTTCCTTCCTATAATCTTGATTCCATCTGTAATTTACTCAGCAAACTCTTTTTTCCTGGTACTTTGTCTGATCCATTCTCTTTCAACTCACATGAGCTGGGTGGAATAAGGATGAGAGACCTTCCTGCTTCCTCAGCCCCTGGCGTCTCCTCAGATCTCACTTGAGTGATAAGGGGATTGTTGAGGCCAGAATTGCCAGGTTTGATGGCCTCTGCCTGGCACATTATGGTCCGTAGTGACACTCAGAATGGAGGCCCTTCTGCTTGGAATTCCCCTCTCCTCTTCCAGGCCAAGTTCACCCACACACTGTCTCAGAATTCTTGTAAAAGCAGGAATGATGACACTGTATCACTGGATAAAGATAAGAGATGGGCTTGGAATTCACTCTCCAGACAACAGTATTGAAATGCACATGAGGAGTGTATCAGAGCAGAAATACTGGTGCAAGGCTGCAAGCCCTTTGCTATATGTGAGTGTTAGGGGGCTTGTTTGTTTTAACTCTTTATAAGGAGTTGTGGGAAAAGGTCTGTAAAATGCCTGAGGAGTTCACCAACATTTCCAAGCTGGTAAGGAGGGGCTTCCAGATGTACAAGCTGGGTTTAGAAAAGGCAGAGGAACCAGAGATCAAATTGCCAACATTTGTTGGATTATACATAGAGAAAGCAAGGGAATTCCTGAAAAACATCTACTTCTGTTTCATTGATCACGCAAAAGCCTTTGACTGTGTGGAGCACAAAAACTGTGAAAAATTTTTAAAGAAATGGGAATACCAGACCATCTTACCTGTCTCCCGAGAAACTTGTATGCGGGTCAAGAAGCAACAGTTTGAACATTACATGAAACAATGGACTGGTTCAATATTTGGAAAGGAGTACATCAAGGCTATATACTGTCATTCTGTTTATTTAACTTATATGCAGTGTACATCATGCAAAATCCCAGGCTGGATGAATTACAAGCTAGAATCAATTGCTGGGAGAGACAACAACCTCAGATATGGAGATGATTCCACTCTAATGGCAGAAAGCGAAGAGGAACTAAAGAACCTCTTGATGAGGTGAAAGGGGAGAATGAAAAGCTGGCTTAAAACCCAACGTTCAAAAACCAAAGATCTTGGCATTTGGTCCCATCATTTCATGGCAAATAGATGGGGGGAAAGTAGAAGCAGTGACAGATTTTCTCTTCTTGGACTCCAAAATCACTGCAGATGGTGACTGCAGTTATGAAATTAGAAGGCACTTGCTTCTTAGAAGGAAGGCTACGACAAACCTAGAAGCATATTAAAAAACAAAGTTTTTCACTTTGCCAACAAAGTTCTGTATAGTCAAAGCTATGGTTTTTCCATTAGTCATGTATGGATGTGAAGGTTGGACCATAAAGAAGGTTGAGCATCAAAGAATAGATACTTCTGAATTGTGGTGTTGGAGATGACTCTTGAGAGTCCCTTGGACAGCAAGGAGATCAAACCAGTCAATCCTAAAGGAAATCAACTCTGAGTATCATTGGAAGGAGTGATGCTGAAGCTAAAACTCAAATACTTTGGCTACGTGGCATGAAGAACTGACTCATTGGGAAAGACCCTGATGCTGGGGAAGATTGAAGAAAGATTATGTGTGTTAAGAAAGAGAGCTTATCTTATATGTCAGAGTGCAAGGGGGAAAGTTACAGATTGAGTGGCTTTTTACTTTTAGTAAGTCCAAAACTGAACTAGCACGCTTTAACTCCAAACCTTCTGCTCCTTTCCCTGCCTCAATTATTTTCAGGAATAGAAGACGAATGATTTTTCTTTTGTCTGACATTCAGAACATGGTGTTCAGCAGGAGGTTTTGGAGGTTGATTATGGTCTGTGCGTGGTAGTAAAAAGAGAGTGGGAAGAGATATTTCCTGATTACAATTTGTAATCTTAGGCGGCTTTCCTTAGATGTTTCCTTGTTCTTGCTCTCCTAGAAAGCCTAGCCAGGACATGGAAACCACCTAAATGCCCAACAAAAGATGAATGGATAAAGAGATGTGGTGCACGCATAAACTGGAATGAAACTGGGTCATTTGTAGAGATGTGGATGGACCTAGGGTCTGTCACACAGTTTGAAGTAAGAAAGAAAAATAAACATGGCATATTAATGCATACATGTTGAATCTAGAAAAAGGGCACAGATGAACCCATTTCTGGGGCAGTAATAGAGATGCAGGGGTAAAGAACAGACGTGGGGACACAGAGGGGGACAAACTGGGATATTAGGATTGATATATATGCATTACTATTAGTTAAGGAGGAGACTATTTCAGCACAACAGTGTCAGCAATAAGAATCAGGTATTCCAAATGCAAATGACCCTGGGATTTTTTTTTTTTTTTTTTAGGATTTTCTTGAAGTGAAATGTCTATTTTAAAATCTGTATTTAAAAAAATAAATAAAGCAAAAAAAAATTGAGCATTAGTGAATGTAGCCACAAAATGATATGAACCTAAGACAAAAACAGCAAGGGAGATGTTCCTGCAGAAGCAAAGAGGCCAGGCTGGGTGGGAATGGGGTACACAGACTCCCTGAGCTAAAGTGGAAGGAACATCAATGTATATATAAATAGCAAAATGGTACCTCAATAAATTTAGTTAATATATTACATTATTGCCTCACATTGTTACACATTTTTTTCTTGAGATAAGAACTTTTAAGATCTACTCTTATAGTGGCTACAGAGTAGATCTTAAAAGTTAACTGTGGTCACCATGATGGTGACCATGGTCATGACGATGTACATTCTCAGGACATGTTGGCTTGGCTTATAAATGAGAATATACAGAACCTAATGTGTGGCTCTTCATTGAGGAGACAATGCCAAAGGTGGAGGATAGATGGAAAGAGGCTCAAAGGCTAACAGAGAGCATTCTTAAATTCTTAAAATCAAAAGTTGCTCAAGTTGGAGAAGATCTTAGAAAACATTTTCTTTCTGCTGTGTCCTATTGATGCTGCCTATTGTGGTGTTGGAGAAGACTCTTGAGAGTCCCTTGGACTGCAAGGAGATCCAACCAGTCCATCCTAAAGGCAATCAATCCTGAATACTCACTGGAAGAACTGAAGCTGAAGCTCAACTACTTTGACCACCTGATGTGAAGGGCCGACTCATTGGAAAAGACCCTGATGCTAAGAAAGATTGAAGGCAGGAGGACAAGGGGGCAGCAGAAGATGAGATTGTTGGATGGCATCACTGACTCAATGGACATGAGTTTGAGTAAACTCCAGGAGTTGGTGATGGACAGGGAGGCCTGATGTGCTGCAGTCCATGGTGTCGCAAAGAATCAGACATGACTGAGCAACTGAACTAAACTGAACTGAACTGATTGATGCTGCCAGAGAGCTGAAGGAGCTGCCCACAGGCACACCCTGATGAATGGCAGAACCAGATGTGCCACCTGTCTAGTGATGCCTCCTCTAGAATTCTTTCCACCTTCAGACAACCTGCTTTAACAAATACGTGACCCTGTAGGGGAGAAAATGAAGGCCTGGCCAGAAGACCTCAAATCAAAATAAGTGCAAAATCATTTAAGTTAGTGACATCACCGACTTTTCAAAGGTCTTGGGCAGGGGATATGTCGATTTAAAAAAATTTTTTATTGCAGTATAATTGATTTACAGTGTTGTGTTAGTTTCAGTTGTACAGCAAAGTGAATCTGTTATATATATATACACATATCCACTCTTTTTTAGATCCTTCTCCCATATAGGCCATTACATAGTATTGAGTAGAATTCCCTGTGCTATACAGTAAGTCCTTATTAGTTTCCATTTTATATATAGTAGCATGTTTATGCCAGTCTTCCAATTTATCCCTTTCCCTTTTAGCCCCTTTGTAACCATAAGTTTATTTTCTACATCTGTAACTCTATTTCAGTTTTACAATTAAGTTCACTTGTAACCTTCTTTTAGATTCCACATATAGGCAATATTATATTTGTCTTTCTCTGTCTTAGTTCACTCACTGTGAGAATCCGATTTTAGGTCAGGCTGCTTTCAATGTTTCAAGGTAAAGAGAAACGTTCTCATGGGTGAAGCAGCAAATATCACCAATACAAATAGTGTATCTGTTTTAGCAAAAAGACTGCCAAGTAAATATTTATACGTTTTGGTTCAGTTTTTCTTTGAGATTCTATACTAGTCAGATTTGAAGCTGAGAAAGAGCTGATAAATAGATTATCAGGAGGCACCAGAGTTTTTTCTCTCTCACAGACAAGCTTCAGTTCAGTTCAGTTCACTTCAGTCACTCAGTTGTGTCTGACTCTTTGTGACCCCATGGACTGCAGCATACCAAACTTCCCTGTCCATCATCAACTCCCAGCTTGCTCAAACTCATGCCCATAAAGTCAGTGATGCCATCCAACCATCTTATCCTATGCCGTCCCCTTTTCCTCCTGCCTTCAATCTTTCCCAGCATCTGGGTCTTTTACAATGAGTCACTTCTTCACATCAGATGGCCAAAGTACTGGAGTTTCAGCTTCAACATCAGTCCTTCCAATGAATGTTCAGGACTGATTTCCCTTAGGATTGACTGGTTTGATCTCCTTGCAGTCCAAGAGACTCTCAAGAGTCTTCTCCAACACCACAGTTCAAAAGCGTCAATTCTTCAGTGGTCAGCTTTCTTTATAATCTAACTCTCACATCCACATGAGACTTCTGGAAAAACCATAGCTTTGAGTAGACAGACCTTTGTTGTTAAAGTAATGTCTCTGCTTTTTAATATGCTATCTAGGTTGGTCATAACTTTTCTTCCAAGGAGTAAGTGCCTTTTAATTTCATGGCTGCAGCCACCATCTACAGTGATTTTGGAGCCCAAGAAAAGAAAGTCTATCACAGTTTCCAATGTTTCCCCATCTAATTGCCACAAAGCGATGGGACCAGATGCCATGATCTTAGTTTTCTGAATGTTGAGTGTTAAGCCAACTTTTTCACTCTCCTCTTTCACTTTCACCAATAGACTCTCTAGTTCCTCTTCACTTTCTGCCATAAGTGTGGTGTCATCTGCATATCTGAGGTTATTGATATTTCTCCCGGCAATCTTGATTCCAGCTTGTGCTTCACCCAGCCCAGCATTTTGCAAGATGTACTGTGCATATAAGTTAAATAAGCAAGGTGACAATATACAGCCTTGATGTACTCCTTTTCTGATTTGGAACCAGTCTGTTGTTCCATGTCCAGTTCTAACTATTGCTTCCTGACCTGCATACAAATTTCTCAGAAGGCAGTTCAGGTGGTCTGGTATTCCCATCTCTTTCAGAATTTTCCACAGTTTATTGTGATCCACACAGTCAAAGCTTTGGCATAGTCAAAAAAAGCAGAAGTAGATGTTTTTCTGGAACTCTTGCTTTTTTGATGATCCAACAGATGTTGACAAATTGATCTCTGGTTCCTCTGCCTTTTCTAAATCCAGCTGATCATCTGGAAGTTCACGGTTTACATACTGTTGAAGCCTGGCTTGGAGAATTTTGAGCATTACTTTGCTAGCATGTGAGATGAGTGTAATTGTGTGGTAGTTTGAGCATTCTTTGGCATTGCCTTTCTTTGGGATTAGAATGAAAACTGACCTTTTCCAGTCCTGTGGCCCTCTGAGTTTTCCAAATTTGCTGGCATATTGAGTACAACACTTTCACAGCATCATCTTTTAGGATTTAAAACAGCTCAACTGGAATTCCATCACCTCCGCTAGCTTTGTTCATAGTGATGCTTCCTAAGGCCCACTTGACTTCGCATTCCAGGATGCTTGGCTCTACATGAGTGATCACACCATCATGGTCATCTGGGTCATGAAGAAATTTTTTGTACAGTTCTTCTGTGTATTGTTGCCATCTCTTCTTAATATCTTCTGCATCTGTTAGGCCCATACCATTTCTGTCCTTTATTGAGTCCATCTTTGCATGAAACATTCCCTTGGTAGCTCTAATTTTCTCGAAGAGATCTCTAGTCTTTCCCATTCTATTCTCTTCCTCTGTTCCTTTGCATTGATCACTGAGGAAGGCTTCCTTAACTCTCCTTGCTATGCTTCGGAACTCTGCATTCAAATGGATATATCCTTCTGTTTCTCCTTTGCCTTTAGTTTCTCTTCTTTTCTCAGCTATTTGTAAGGCCTCCTCAGACAACCATTTTGCCTTTTTGCATTTCTTTTTCTTGGGGATGGTCTTGATCCCTGCCTCTTGTACAATGTCATGAACCTCTGTCCTTAGTTCTTCAGGCATTCTGTTTATCAGATCTAATCCCTTGAATCTATTTCTCATTTCCACTGTATAATTGTTAGGGATTTGATTTAGGTCATACCTGAATGGTTTAGTGGTTTTCTCCACTTTCTTCAATTTAAGTCTGAATTTGGCAATAAGGAGTTCATGATTTGAGCCACAGTCAGCTCCTGGTCTTGTTTTTGCTGACTGTATAGAGCTTCTCCATCTTTGCCTGCAAAGAATATAATCAATCTGATTTCAGTGTTGACCATCTGGTGATGTCCATGTGTAGTCTTTCCTTGTGTTGTTGGAAGAGGGTGTTTGCTGTGACCAGTGTGTTCTCTTGGCAAAACTCTGTTAGCCTTTGACTTGTTTCATTTTGTACTCCAAGGCCAAATTTGCCTCTTACTCCAGGTATCTCTTGACTTCCTGCTTTTGGATTCCAGTCCCCTATAGTGAAAAGGACATCTTTTTTGGGTGTTAGTTCTAGAAGGTCTTGAAGATCTTCATAGAACCATTCAACTTCAGCTTCTTCAGCATTACTGGTTGGGGTGTAGACTTGGATTACTGTGATATTAAATGGTTTGCCTTTGAAATGAACAGAGATCATTCTGTCATTTTTGAGATTGCATCCAAGTACTGCATTTTGGACCCTTTTGTTGACTATTATGGCTACTCCATTTCTTCTAAGAAATTCTTGCCCACAGTAGTAGATATAATAGTCATCTGAGTTAAATTCACCCATTCTAGTCCATTTTAGTTCGCTGATTCCTAAAATGTCGACATACACTCTTGACGTCTCCTATTTGACTACTTCCAATCTGCCTTCATTTATGGACCTAACATTCCAGGTTCCTATGCAATATTGCTCTTTACAGCCTCAGACTTTACTTCCATTCAGTCACATCCACAACTGGGTGTTGTTTTTGCTTTGGCTCCATCTCTTCATTCTTTCTGGAGTTATTTCTCCACTGATCTCCTGTAGCATATTGGGCACCTACTGGCCTGGGGAGTTCCTGCCGGGGACCAGCCCCGGCTGATCCAGGGTATTCGAAGGACAGACGGCATAGGCGAAGATCAGGAAACAATTGCTTAATTAAATGTTAATTAAAGATATAAAGAGTAATAGAATGAGGATAGCTCAGTAAAATTCAGTGAAGAAAAGAGGCTGAAATAAGGATAGCTCAGTGAGGAAATTCAGTGGAGAAAAGAGGCTGAATAATTCAGCCAGAAGGTAAGAGAAAGAACGACATGGTGAGACCAAGTTTCGGTGAACAAGGCCCCGCACTTCATTTTCCAAAGTAGTTTTTATACCTTAAGTTATGCATAGAGGATAATGGGGGAAGGGGAAGAGTCAGGCAGCAAGCCAGGCTTTCTTCCTGCAAACTTATCATATGCAAAAGCTTAGGTGATTTGCATCATCTTCTGGCCCGGAGGCCTGTTAACATTTTAAGACCTTTTCTTCAGAAAACTTATTTTTCTCTAAAGGTGATTGGTCAGGAGCCACCCTCCAAAAGCATTAGATAAAGTTGCATTCCTACAGCGCAAAGATGTGGTGGGCTATAACAAGAAAAAGAATTAACTCAAGGGTCCCAGGTTACAAACATTAAAGCTACTACTTACACCAATTATATTAATCAATACACTGCCAGGGACACAGCAGGTAAGGGATATGGAAACTTAGCAGCAAACATTGGCCCAATAAGTGAAAATCCCTTCACCAATACAATTTCTAATCAATCTTTTAACTACTCAAAAGAATCTGTGTTTAGACAGTTTAGAACATCTCCTGCCTCTCACAGTTGGGAGGCTCTGAACAATCACATGTGGCCGGAAAAACCTATTCAGGCAGGCTAGAGGATTTCCAAAGGAGTTTGTAGGCTGAAACACTGTCACACACAGGAATTATTAACTGGAGCTGTAAGCTAACTTTTTTCAGAGAGGTAGTGGGGGACAGCCCCCCGTAAAGTCAGAGGTGTAGGTGAAAGCACAAAGCAGAAAGTAGGCAGACTCTGGTTTTGGGTGTAAATGCTCGAGAATTTCCAGGAGGACTCCTGAGGCTCGATCCCGCCTTTGCGTGTGCCGAGCCTCCTTCCTCATGACCTTTGTCATGGGCGGAGTTCCTCACTGGCTCCCAGCAGTGATAGAATTCCAGTTGAGCTATTCCAGATCCTGAAAGATGATGCTGTGGAAAGTGCTGCACTCAATATGCAATATGCACTATGCACTCAATATGCAGTATGCCGGCTCCTGGCAAGTTCCTCTTTCAGTGTCCAATCCTTTTGCCTTTTCATGCTGTTCATGGGCATACATGACAAGCAAACATATAAACAAAATATTTCTCTAAGTGTCTGCATGCTCACTCAGTTGTGTCTCACCCTTTGTGACTCTGTGAATTGCAGTCCTCCAGGTTCCATAATTTGGTTCTAAAGGGGAAAAAAAATCCTCCAGCATTTTCTTTACTATCTTCTACAGTATTCTCAGCCATCATGACTCTATAATGCTCTGTGAAAGTTGAAGATGGAGTGACCCTAAGATTACACATATTCTTTCCAACTAACTAAAAATCTGTTTCCAGTGTTCCCTATTGTCCTCTCTGATCTATAGCTCTATTCCCAGGCACTACTCTCAGTTTGGAGCTTCCCAGGTGGCACAGTGGTAAAGAATCTGCCTGCCAATGCAGGAGAAGAAACTTGGATTCGATCCCTGGGTCGGGAAGATCTTCTGGAGGAGGAAAGGGTAACCCACTCCAGTCTTCTTGCCTGGAAAATTCCATTGACAGAGCAGACCTGGCAGGTTACGGTGTATGGACTGTCAGTTTTAAATGGATATTAATGTTAAATACTGAAAAAATGCAAAGATGAAGAGCAAGAACAAGAGACAGGCAGTCAGATAGAGAGAGAGACAGAAAGAGAGCGAGATCATGCTCTGTAATAATCACTTTGAGAGTTGCTACATTTTTGTCTTTGGGGGCCCCGAAAGAGTAGACCAACTTGCTTGTAACTTTCTTTTCTTTCCACAAAATGGAAGTTGCTTGTCAATGTCTTGCCTTCTCAGTCTATATGTTCCTTGGCCCATGAGCTTGGCTACTGCTTCCCAGAGAATGCTGACTCATGTTTCCATTAGGCAAATCCTAGTGGACTTGGCGGGTTGCCTTCAGCCACCTAATTGCTGCTCTCAGTGGCTGAGATCCCAGCTTTTGACCACAGTTTCTGAGCTCTCAGGAAAATCTGGCAGAGTTGAAAACTGTCTGATAAAATGTCTCCTCACAGTAATTCTAGATCCTTCCGATGAATCCTAAACCCCAGTAACCATAATGAATTGAATTCACACACTACAAAACCCCAACATGGTTCAGTTCTGATTCTGGAGTATAATCATCTAAAGTTTAGATTCTAATCAGAGCACTGGCCAGAAAGGAGCCTGCCAGCTTAGCCAAAGTTGTGGTATTTAGAGGCTTAAGGATCTGAGGATGAGAAGCTCATTTTGGATATTGTAAAACATATGCATTCCATTTAATACTCTTCTCTTGAGAATGGCTCCGACTCCTGTGCAGAAGGAACATGAAACTAACGTGCTCCTCTCAGCTGTATAAATATCATTTGGCAAAAGATGTGAGCTGACATGCCAGCAATTAAAATACAGTCTGTCTTTTCCATCATTGTCTCAGCTAGGCTGTCTGCCTATATTTGACCTCCTTTCTGGGGTGGTTATTACTGTTGTTCAGTTGTTAAGTTGTGTCCAACTCTGCATCCCTGTGGACTCGCAGCACAACAGGCTTTCCTGTCCTTCACTGTCTTCCAGAGTTTGCTCAAACTCGTGTCTATTGAGTCGGTGATGGCATCCAACCATCTCATCCTCTGTCGTGCCCTTCTCCTCTGGCTTCAATCTTTCCTAGCATCAGGGTCTTTTCCAATGAGTCAGTTCTTCGCATCAGGTGACCAAAGTATTGGAGCTTCAGCATCAGCATCAGTCCTTCCAATGAATATTCAGGACTGATTTCTTTTAGGACTGACTGGTTTGATCACCTCACTATCCAAGGGATTCTCAAGAGTTTTCTCCAGCACCACAGTTCAAAAGTATCAATTCTTCAGCACTCAGCCTTCTTTATGGTCCAACTCTCACATCTGTACATGACTACTGGAAAAACCACAGCTTTGCCTATATGAACCTTTGTTGGCAAAGTGATGGCTCTGCTTTTTAATATGCTGTCTAAGTTTGTAAAGCTTTCTGGGCCTGTAGGATTCATTTAAGCCAATAGAATGATACAATGCAGCAGCACTGAAGGTAAAGAGCAAGCTGACCAGAGGACTCCAGGAGAGCTTCCATAATAACTTCAGTGATGCAGAGATAAGTAGTGGATTCTCTAACTCCTGTAGGCATTCCAGCATTTCTCATGAGTTTTGACCAAAGTTAAAGAACTCTATTTGAGATGCTATCCATGTAAGTCCTATTTTTCCATTGTCCCTGCTTTGACTGGTTCCCAAATGGGCCAGATTTCCCTTTGTTCCTCAACTGAGGACTGGCCTCTTCAAGTCTTCTCAAGCAGAGCTGAGATACAACATTTATTTCTATTCAGTACCTAGTGCAGAGATTATGAAGCTGTTTTTGTTCATGGTCCCCTTAGTGTCCCAATAACTTTTATGATGTGAAAAAAAAAAAAACAGTTCCATTTATTAAGTAGAAGTATCCAAATAACTTAGTAGCAGTAGGTTACTCAGTGACCAAAATAGACATGTCACCATGTTAAAAGAACTTACAGCTCTTTTGTGAGTTAGCTGTGGCATCCTGGCCACCTTGCAGCAACATTGGGTGCTGTACTCTACACAAGAGGAATGTGACATAGTTATCGCCTGTCTAAACAATCTAGCAGAGAAAAAAAATACAGTAAACATGTTACCCAGCAAAGTGAGCTGGTAATAATAGAAAGGTGTTTTATTGGTTAAGATGTTTAATTGCAGAAAACGGAATCCACTCAACCTACTTCAAGCAGAAAGAGCTTCTTAAAGAGTATTGGGTTGCATATGGGATTTATAGAAAAGCCAAGCAAACAAAGTTAGATGCTACACTGTCAAGAGAGTTGTCCAACTTTACCACAAAACTGTTTAGTGAAAATCTGACTGGTGTGGCCCTTGCTGTCTTCCACTCAGCACCTACATGACCCTTAGGGATGCTCCACAGCTACCTCAGCAGAATGAAATACCTCCCTGAGAGCAGCAATTGCCTCATCATGAAGACTTCTGCCTTCCATATCTCGTGGGAGCCTGGATATTTACTTGAGGGATGTAGATCATAGGTAGACACTCTAGCTGAGAAGGAGTCAGGGGTTAATGTTTTGTGTTTTTTATTTTTCCAGCTTCCTTGGGATAAAAAGCAGTTCAGAAGAACACTATCATGAGTGCCATGTGATCTACCCTGCACTCCAAATGAATACAATGGTTGCTAAGAAGGAGTAAGCGATTTGGTCGTGGAACAATTAGAATCACTCCCTCATTCATGGACACAGGATCTGAACTAGGCAGATCCATGGATGGCCAGTTATAGTGGAAAAAATAAGACAAGCAAAGGTTCAGTGTACAGAAAGATTGAGATTTTCATTTGGGGCTTATTCTAACAAGGAAGGGAGCTTGGGTTGTGCCAAAGTGGTGAAAGTCTTATACCAGATGAAGGGTCTCCAGGAACATGGTAAAGGTGCCGTGGAGGTTCTTGATTAAAAACTGAATAGAATCTTAGAACTAGAAATGGAAAATGGGACACCTTCTCTTCTCTCTCCAGACTCACTCCCCTTAGGTCTTTAACTCCTATGGCTTTAAAGGTGTCCAAATGCTGAAGACCCACATTCCTATATCCAATCCAGATCCCTCTTCTGAACTCTGTACTTACATACCCACCTGCCTACCCAACCTAATACAGGTAGAGATATACAACTCACACTATACATGTCCAGATGGGAACTCTTGGTTTCCCTCCCCTCGTAGACCCACTCACAGACTTCCCACCTCTAATTAGTAGACTCAAACTTTCTGTTCTCAGGCTAAAGATCCTTGACTCCTCTCTTTCTCTCACATGCATAAAAACTGTCAGCAAGTCCTTTCAATTCTTCAAGAGACATCCAGAATCTGACACCTCAGAACCCCTCCACTGACACCCTTCTGTAAGTCACTATCATTTCTTGCCTCAGTTCAGTTCAGTTCAGTCACTCAGTCATACGTCATCATGTCATCATGTCCGACTCTTGAGATCCCATGAATCACAGGATGCCAGGCCTCCCTGTCCATCACCAACTCCTGGAGTTCACCCAAACCCATGTGCATCGAGTTGGTGATACCATCCAGCCATCTAATCCTCTGTCATCCCCTTTTCCGCCTGCCCCCAATCCCTCCCAGCATCAGGGTCTTTTCAAATGAGTTAACTCTAAGCATGAGGTAGCCAAAGTATTGGAATTTCAGCCTCAGCATCAGTCCTTCTAATAAACATCCAGGAGTGGTCTCCTTTAAGATGGACTGGTTGGATCTCCTTGCCATCCAAGGGACTCTCAAGAGTCTTCTCCAACACCACACTTCAAAAGCATCAATTCTTTGGCGCTCAGCTTTCTTCACAGTCCAACTCTCACATCCATACATGACCACTGGAAAAACCATAGCCTTGACTAGATGGACCTTTGTTGGCAAAGTAATATCTCTGCTTTTTGAATATGCTATCCAGGGTGGTCATAACTTTCCTTCCAAGGAGTAAGCGTCTTTTAATTTCATGGCTGCAGTCACCATCTGCAGTGATTTTGGAGCCCAGAAAAATAAAGTCAGCCACTGTTTCCACTGTTTCCCCATCTATTTGCCATGAAGTGATGGGACCAGATGCCATGATCTTAGTTTTCTGAATGTTGAGCTTTCAGCCAACTTTTTCACTCTCCTCTTTCACTTTCATCAAGAGGCTTTTGAGTTCCTCTTCACTTTCTGCCATAAGGGTGGTGTCATCTGCATATCTGAGGTTATTGATATTTCTCTGAGCAATCTTGATTCCCGCTCATGCTTCCTCCAGCCCAGCATTTTTCATGATGTACTCTCCATAGAAATTAAATAAGCAGGGTGACAATATACAGCCTTGATGTCCTCCTTTTCCTATTTGGAACCAGTCTGTTGTTCCATGTCCAGTTCTAACTGTTGCTTCCTGACCTGCATAGAGGTTTCTCAAGAGGCAGGTCAGGTGGTCTGGTATTCCCATCTCTTTCACAATTTTCCACAGTTTATTGTGATCCACACAGTCAAAGGCTTTGGCATAGTCAAAAAAGCAGAAATAGATGTTTTTCTGGAACTCTCTAGCTTTTTCGATGATCCAGTGGATGTTGGCAATTTGATCTCTGGTTCCTCAGCCTTTTCTAAACCCAGCTTGAACATCTGGAAGTTCACGGTTCACATATTGCTGAAGCCTGGCTTAAAGAATTTTGAGCATTACTTTACTAGCATGTGTGAAGTGAAGTCGCTCAGTCGTGTCCGACTCTTTGCGACCCTATGGACTGTAGCCTACCAGGCTCCTCCATCCGTGGGACTCTTCAGGCAAGAGTACTGGAGTGGGTTGCCGTTTCCTTCTCCAGGAGATCTTCCCAACCCAGGGATTGAACCCAGATCTCCTACATTGCAGGCAGACGCTTTATCATCTTAGCCACCAGGGAAGCTTCACTGGAATTCCGTCACCTCCTCTAGCTTTGTTTGTAGTGATGCTTTCTAAGGCCCACTTGACTTCACATTCCAGGATGTCTGGCTCTAGGTGAGTGATCACACCATTGTGATTATCTGGGTCATAAAGATCTTTTTTGTATAATTCTTCTGTGTATTCTTGCCACCTCTTCTTAATATCATCTGCTTCTGTTAGGCCTAGATTACTTCAATAGCTCCCAATTACCCTTCCAGCTTTCCAAACATTCTCCACACAGCAACCAGATTTTTTTTTTAACTGCAAGTTAGTCGAATCACACCACTCCTCTGTTCAAAATTCTCTGGCGACTTTTCTCATCAGAGAAAAAAAATCAAAGTCCTTACAAAGCTACACAGTTTGGCCCCAGCTACTTTTCCAACCTTGCCTCCTACTTGTTGACTGTGCTCCAGCCTCAGGCATCCATGCTATTCCTCAAACATCGCAAGCACACCTCCTCCTTAGGCATTTAAGCTTCCCTCTACTTTAAATACTCTTCTGGTTGATAGTTTTGTGGTTCTTTTACAAGCATTTTTCTTCTGTAATCTGTTCATATGCCACTTTATCAGAGAGGACTTTTCTATAATTCAGTTCAGTTCAGTGGCTCAGTCGTGTCTGACTCTTTGTGACCCCATGAACCGCAGCACACCAGGCCTCCCTGTCCATCACCAACCCCAGGAGTCTACCCAAACCCATGTCCATTGAGTTGGTGATGCCATCCAACCATCTCATCCTCTGTCTTCCCCTTCTCCTCCTGCCCCCAGTGCCTCCCAACATCAGGGTCTTTTCAAATGAGTCAGCTCTTTGCATCAGAGGGCCAAAGTATTGGAGTTTCAGCTTCAACATCAGTCCTTCCAATGAACACCCAGGACTGATCTCCTTTAGGATTGACTGATTGGATCTCCTTGCAGTCCAAGGGACTCTCAAGAGTCTTCTCCAACACCACAGTTCAAAAGCATCAATTCTTCAGTGCTCAGCTTTCTTTATAATCCAACTCTCACATCCATACATGACCACTGGAAAAACCATAGCCTTGACTAGATGGACCTTTGGTTGACAAAGTAATGTCTCTGCTTTTGAATATGCTGTCTAGGTTGGTCATAACTTTCCTTCCAAGGAGTAAGTGTCTTTTAATGTCATGGCTGCAATCACCATCTGCAGTGATTTTAGAGCCCCAAAAAATAAAGTCAGCCACTGTTTCCACTGTTTCCCCATCTATTTGCCATGAAGTGATGGGACCAGATGCCATGATCTTAGTTTTCTGAATGTTGAGCTTTAAGCCAACTTTTTCACTCTCCTCTTTCACTTTCATCAAGAGGCTTTTTAGTTCTTCACTTTCTGCCATAAGGGTGGTGTCTGCATATCTGAGGTTATTGGTATTTCTCCCAGCAATCTTGATTCCACCTTGTTGTTCTTCCAGCCCAGCGTTTCTCATGATGTACTGTGCATAGAAGTTAAATAAGCAGGGTGACAATATACAGCCTTGACATACTCCTTTTCCTATTTGGAACCAGTCTGTTGTTCCATGTCCAGTTCTAATTGCTTTGTGTGAAATAACACTAGACACTATCTTTTTTATTGCATTTATCACCATTTACCACATTTCATATATATATATATATATATCTCTCTCTCTCTCTCTCTTAAATTTTTATTAGAGTGGAGTTGATTTACAATGCTGTGTTAGTTTCTGCTATGAAAGTGAAAGTTAAGTCACCCAGTTGTATCTGACTCTTTGTGACACCATGGACTGTAGCCTGCCAGATTCCTCGGTCTATGGAATTTTCCAGGCAAGAGTACTGGAGTGGGTTGCCATTTCCTTCTCCAGGGGATCTTCCCGACCCAGGAGCTGAGGCCAGGTCTCCCACACTGCAGGCAGACACTTTACCGTCTGAGACACCTGGGAAGTTTCTTCTCTACAGCAAAGTAAATCAGTTATATATGTGTGTGTGTATATATATCTACTCTTTTTTAGAATACTCTTTTCTCATATAGTAATTATAGATTATTGAGTAGAGTTCTCTGTGTAGGTTCTTATTTGTTATCTATTTCATATAGGGTGGTGTGTATATGTCAATCCCAAACTTCCTCTTCTCCTCCCTGATACCTGTAAGTTTGTTTTCTACATCTGTGACTCTACTTCTGTTTTGTAAGTAAGTTCATTTGTATCATTTTTTTAGATTCTACATATAAGCAATATCATATGGTATTTGTCTTTCTCTCTCTGACTTATTTCACTTAGTATGATAATCTCTAGGTCTATCCATATTGCTATGAATGGCATTATTTCATTCCTTATTATGGCTGAGTAATATTCCATTTATATATGTACTTATCTTTAGCCATTCATCTGTCAGTGGGCATTTAGTTTGCTTCCATGTCTTGGCTATTGTATATAGTGCTGCTATGAACACTGGGTTGCATGTATCTTTTTGAAATAGAGTTTTCTCCAGATGTGTATCCAGGAGTGGGACTGCTGGATCATAGCTCTATTTTTAGTTTTTTAAGGAACCTCCGTACTGTTCTCCATAATGGTTGTACCAATTTACACTCCCACCAACTACAAATATATAAATTGACCCTTCCCATAAATCAGGGCAGCACCTGGTATACAGTATAAGTTTAGTATTTGTTGAGTGGATATAATCAATCAAGGTTAGATTCATAATGAGGACATAGTATAAAATAAGAAATATGTAGAGAAACGGTGGATGATTTTTTACTTCCATTTCTCTGGGTCCCCACTCTATCCCTCAATCCATGAAAAATTTAAGGGAATCACAAAAAGTATGTGGACCTCATGAAACAATGTGTTAATCAGCACTAAGTATAGAATAGCATGGTTTGGAGACCACACAGGTGGCCAGTTACAACTTCATACACATTTTTAAGCCCCAAAAGTTTATATGGCTTTTTCACATTCATTTTCTAACCATATCTTCACAACAACACTGAAAATCAGTTAGGTGTATTATCCGCATTTCACAAACAAGAAAAATTAAGTTTAGCAAAATAAAGTTACTTCACCTGGTCACACAGCAAGAAGGTGGCAAGTGAGGAGCTCAGATGCATCTCAGAAACTCAAAGTTTTGGTCTTTTCCCATCACGCCAAGTACAAGATCCTAAATGCAGTGGTAGAATGGAGCTCATTACCTACACTCTCTTTGTTTCTCATAGGTGAACAACTGCACCAAATATTTGAGTTTGGTGCAGCTGCTGAATTCAAGAGAAACTGATTTGGAATTTGTAGTGTGTGCTTGGTGTGGCTGTGTCTTTTACATCAATGGCTGATGTGTGAAATCACTCTGAATTAACAGTGATTCAGAACACAGTGTTATTCTGAATGATTGAAGGATACATTCTGCTGGTATGATTTTCCCTTGTTCAGAGTGAGGAAGCTTCTTTATCAACGTCTGCAACACTGATGTTTTATCTTTAAACAATTTGTGTACGTTTCTTAAGAAAAAGCATCATTTGATGGGTCCAGGCTTTCCTTTATACACTTGTTGTCTAGGTTAGATGGAAGGACGATCTTCTGATGAGCGGTAAGGAGGACCCTCTGGGCGGTTCTCCCTGTAGCTCTCCAGCCCCTGAGAGAGTGAAAATTTGGGAGTAAGTGTCCTCCAGCCCAGCTCTGCAGACACAAGCCTGGGGACAGCAAAGTATTATTATTGTGAGAACCGGAGATTGACGTCTAAAGGCTGAAAAGTCAGTGTTTCTGGGGAAGTTATTTCCTCTGATTTCGGCTGCCTGTCACCCCAGAACAACTGAGAGAGATATTGGCTTCATTTGGAAAATGGGAGGTTGAGAGATGATAAAGGTGGTGGTGGTTTAGTTGCTAAGATCTGTCCTATTCTTGTGACCCCCTGGACTGGAGACCACTGGGCTCCTCTGTCCATGGGATTTCCCAGGCAAGAATACTGGAGTGGGTTGCCATTTTCTCCTCCAGGGGATCTTCCTGACCCAGGGACCTACCCTGAATTCCCTGCATTGCAGGCAGATTCTTTACCACTGAGCCACCAGAGAAGCCCCCAATGACAAAGATATTGAAAGTATAATTAGGTAAGGTTTAATTGTTCCTTACAATAGACAGTTCAAATAATAACATATACACTATAAAAAGTAGAAAACAGGGAGCTTTTAACATAACAGAATATAATTAACTGGCATAGAAATATTTGTAAAAGAAATTACCAGCAAAAGGTTAGTAATGAGGGGACCCTGTTTCCTCCAGAGGTTGCCCACATAAAATTAGTGGAGGATTTAAGCAATTATTTGCACAATTAAAATTTTCTACTTCGCCTCAATTACTGGAGCTCTCAGGTGAAAGTTTTCAGAACTTAGATTATCACCATAATATAGAAGGATCTGTTTGCTTTGCATGGATAAATATATGATGCTGCATTTGTTCTTCTGGCAAAAAACAAACAAACAAACAAACAAAAACACAAAAAAATTGGTCCAAGATCCTTTCATCTGAATGGTTTTCTTTTCTTTTTCAAAATAAAGATGCTCACACTTAACCCCTAGAGATTCTGATTCAGTAGATTTGGTTGAGGCTTTAGAAATCTAAGTTGGAAACAGCTTGCAGGATAATTCTGATTTTCAGCTAACTTTGGGATACACAAAACCACAGCATCTTTTTCCTGAGGTTTGTTACGCAGTGCACTGTTTAAACAAACTCCAGCTCTCATTTGCTTTCTTATTATTTTCCTAGCTGTGCTGAGCACCAAAAAAGTCCACTTACTTTAAAGGTCCAGTTAACTGGATTTCTCTATGTTAACACAGTTCCATACTTTCCACTGGATTTTTTTCCCCCTTGGAGTGTGAGAATTTGACAGGGAATGGTCTTTTCAACCTTCAGCCTCTAATATCTGCAGCTTCAGTGTATCATACCTCTAATCTTATGAAAGGACATGTCACAGCCTCATATTTTTTCTCAATCTTAAAAAAATGTTAGCAGCACTTTCATAATTTCCCCTTTTTTCAGTTTGAGATTTCTATTGTTGTTGATGGTAGAAAGAGGGTGAGAGAAATTAGAAGAATGAGATTAACAAATACACACTACTAAATATAAAATTTGGAGAAGGAAATGGCAACCCACTCGAGTGTTCTTGCCTGGAGAATCCCAGGGACGGGGGAGCCTGGTGGGCTGCCGTCTGTGGGGTCACACAGAGTCAGACACGACTGAAGCGACTTAGCAGCAGCAACAGCAGCAGCATATATAAAATACATAACCAACAAGGACCTACTGTATAGCACAGGAAAATGTATTCAAAATCTTGTAATAACCTATAATGGAAAAGACTCTGAAAAAGGAGGCATATGTCACTTTGCTGTATACCTGAGACTAACACAACATTGTGAATCAACTATACTTCAATTTGGGGCTTCCCAGGTAACACTAGTGGTAAAGAACCTGCCTGCCAATGCAGGAGACATAAGAGACAATGGTTAGGTCAGGTCTTCCTGGGTCAGGAAGACCCCCTGGAGGAGAGCACGGCAACCCACTCCTGTATTCTTGCCTGGAGAATCCCACAGACAGAGGAGCACAGGGGGCTACAGTCCGTAGCATTGCAAAGAGTCGGACACAGCTGAAGTGACATAGTATGCACACATGCATACTTCAATTTAAAAAGAAAAGGAATGGAAAGGCTGTATGCTCCATGAAAAGAAAACAATAAATAAATAAAGGGTACATTGATGTGCCTCTTGAGAAAATAACAGATCACGAACAAGGGCAACTTTGAGTAGGATTTCAGCCTTACTCAAAAACAACAACTCTCTTTACTCAGCAAAGAGAGCAATATTCAACCTTTTCATGGAAGGATTTAGTATTCTTTTCAAAGCAACATATCAAAAACCCACACACAATGGAAACATTCCCTCTCACTGGGGCATCAAAGAAGAGAGAACTTGCACACAGACTTTCTCAAATGAAATCTTTTCATTTGCAGTCTCAGATATGTTCTCTGGGGATCACTGACTTAAAACCATGAAGAGGAGGATGAGGGGCCATCATGCCATTTCCATTAAAAGCAGTTGTTGAGGCCATTTTCCCATTTTCTTTCTCTTCTTCCTTATTTTGCTGTAATTCTTGCATTCCAATAAAATGAGGCTTCTGCAGCAGGCCAGACAACACTGTTCTTCCTTAGCCCTAATGCCAGTTGCTTTTCAAGTGGGTGGTGGGATAACTAAGAACATTTGTTCCTGGGGCAGAGTCTCAAGATTTATTATAACAAAGTATTCTGCCCTTTCTCTTTGTGGGGACTTTTTTCTCTATAAAATTTAATTTAATTTCTTTTGGGAGAAGACCAGTGGCCAGTGAAAAGTCACAATCACACCATCTATGCAACCCAAGTGAAACAGGAAGAGACTTTTCCATCTAACACAGAGTTCTGACCTTATCCTGTGTACTTGGAAATACACAGGGAAGTATAGTGACGTACATATTTGTATATATTTTGTTGCTGTTTGCCACAGCTCCTAGCAGGCTGTGGCAGGCAGACTCCTAAAATGGCTTCCAATCATTGTGTCTCCCAGTACTCACGCCTTTTTATAATTCCACCCACCCCTCCTCACCCCTCCTTGTATGTGAGCTGACACAAATGACTAGTTTCTAATAAATAGACATGGAAAAAGTGATGGGAAGTCACTTCCATGACTAGGTTACAAAGGATTGTGACTTATGTTTGCCAGCACACTCTCTCTTGAGGACACATTCTGCTGTTCTGTTGCAAGATGCTCTGTGGAGAGGCTTACAGGGCAAAGAATGAATGGCGACCTTGAGCCAATAGTTCAGCCAGTCATCAGCAAGGATCCAAATCCCCAGGAGTGATCTAGATACAGATCCTGGTTGAGCCTTGCATAGCCTCGTGAGAGACCCAGAGAGAACCAGAGGACTCAATGAAGCCCTGCCTGGGTTCTTGACCCACAGAAACTGCATGATAATAAATGTGTCTTATGCTATTGTTTCAAGATAATTGGTTACAGAGCCTTAGATAACTAATACATATGCATTGTTTTTGTAAATACTACCTTGGAACGTATACATACAGAAAAGTATGCAAATCATAAGGGCACAGTTCAATGAATTTTTATAAAGGGAATACATGTGTATAATTACCATCCAAATAATAAAATAGAACATTACCAGCATCCCAGAAACCTCTCTCTACCCCTCAAATCATTAACCCTTTCCAAGGTAATGCTTGTTTTGATTTATATTATTATAGGTTAATTTTCTTGTTTGGGGTTTTATGTGTTTGGAATTAAGCATTATATACTCTTCTGTAACTGCCTTTTTTCTCTAATAATTTTTTCCCTAATAATTATGCTTTTGACTGTCATCCTTCTTGCTTCAGGTAGCAGAATTTCATTTACATTTACTACCATGTATCATGAATGTTTCCGTTCTACTGTTGCTGGACAGTTGAGGTTGTTCTTTTAAAATATGTATTTATTTATTTTTATTTTTTAGGCCATGCTGTGTGACATGCAGGATCTTGGTTTTCCAGCCAGGAATTGACCTCGTGTCCTCTGTACTGGGAGCGTAGAGTTTTAACCACCGGACAGCTAGGAAAGTACTTTAGGGTTGGTTTTTATTTTTGTTTTCTCACTATTTATTATAAGGGAAGTTGCTATGAATATCTTACATATGCTTTTTGTTGCATATATTTTGCATCTCATTTAGGAAAGGAATCTGTGGATCAATGGATATGTATTTGCTCTGCTTATGGGCTCGATAAAGGACAGAAATGGTATGGACATAACAGAAGCAGAAGATTTTTTAAAATATAAATATATTTATTTTAATTGGAGGTTAATTACTGAAGAGGTGGCAAGAATACACAGAAGAACTGTACAAAATAGATCTTCATGACCCAGATAATCGCGATGGTGTGATCACTCACCTAGAGCCAGACATCCTGGAATATGAAGTTAAGTGGGCCTTAGAAAGCATCACTATGAAAAAAGCTAGTGGAGGTGATGGAATTCCAGTGGAGCTATTTCAAATCCTCAAAGATGATGCTGTGAAAGTGCTGCATTCAATATTCCAGCAAATTTGGAAAACTCAGCAGTGGCCACAGGACTGGAAAAGGTCAGTTTTCATTCCAATCCCAAAGAAAGGCAATGCCAAAGAATGCTCAAACTACTGAACAATCACACTCATCTCACACGCTAGTAAAGTAATGCTCAAAATTCTCCAAGCCAGGCTTTAGCAATACGTGAACCATGAACTTCCAGATGTTCAAGGTGGTTTTAGAAAAGGCAGAGGAACCACAGATCAAATTGCCAACATCTGCTGGATCATCAAAAAAGCTAGAGAGTTCCAGAAAAACATCTATTTCTGCTTTTTTCACTATGCCAAAGCCTTTGATTCTGTGGATCACAATAAACTATGGAAAATTCTGAAAGAGATGGGAATACCAGACCAGCTGACCTGCCTCTTAAGAAACCTCTATGCAGGTCAGGAAGCAACAGTCAGAACTGGACATGGAACAACAG
This sequence comes from Bos indicus x Bos taurus, assembly GCF_003369695.1. NCBI lineage: Eukaryota > Metazoa > Chordata > Mammalia > Artiodactyla > Bovidae > Bos > Bos indicus x Bos taurus. Next base: position 25,940,234 of record NC_040084.1, read on the forward strand.
ACTGGTTCCAAATAGGAAAAGGAGTACGTCAAGGCTGTATATTGTCACCCTGCTTATTTAACTTCTATGCACAGTACATCATGAGAAATGCTGGGCTGGAAGAAGCACAAGCTGGAATCAAGATTGCCGGGAGAAATATCAGTAACCTCAGATATGCAGATGACACCACCCTTATGGCAGAAGGTGAAGAGGAACTAAAAAGCCTCTTGATGAAAGTGAAAGAGGAGAGTGAAAAAGTTGGCTTAAAACTCAACATTCAGAAAACGAAGATCATGGCATCTGGTCCCATCACTTCATGGCAAATAGATGGGGAAACAGTGGAAACAGTGTCAGACTTTATTTTTGGGGGGGCTCCAAAATCACTGCAGATGGTGACTGCAGCCATGAAATTAAAAGATGCTTACTCCTTGGAAGGAAAGTTATGACCAACCTAGATGGCATATTCAAAAGCAGAGACATTACTCTGCCAACAAAGGTCCGTCTAGTCAAGGCTATGGTTTTTCCAGTGGTCATGTGTGGATGTGAGAGTTGGTCTGTGAAGAAAGCTGAGTGCCAAAGAATTGATGCTTTTGAACTGTGGTGTTGGAGAAGATTTTTGAGAGTCCCTTGGACTGCAAGGAGATCCAACCGTCCATTCTAAAGCAGATCAGTCCTGGGTGTTCTTTGGAAGGACTGATGCTGAAACTGAAACTTCAATACTTTGGTCACCTCATGTGAAGAGTTGACTCATTGGAAAAGACCCTGATGTTGGGAGGCACTGGGGGCAGGAGGAGAAGGGGACAACAGAGGATGAGATGGCTGGATGACATCACCAATTCAGTGGACATGAGTTTGGGTGAACTTCGGGAGTTGGTGATGGACAAGGAGGCCTGGCGTGCTGTGATTCATGGGGTTGCAAAGAGTCAGACACAACTGAGCGACTGAACTGAACTGAATGGACAACTTCCCTTGTGGCTCTGATGGTAAAGTGTCTACCTGCAGTGTGGAATACCTGGGTTTAATCCTTGGGTTGGGAAGACCGCTTGGAGAAGTGAATGGCAACCCACTCCAGTAGCTGTTCCTGAAGAATTCCATGGACAGAGGAGCCTGGCGGGCTACAGTCCATGGGGCTGCAAAGAGTTGGACACAGCTGAGCAACTCACACACACACACACACACACACACACACACAATAGACAACTTAATCATCAACCAAGGTGAATGTACCAATTACAGTAATAAGAGCAGTGTATGAAAGTTTGAAAACCCTCTCTTCGTTATCCATACATGCATGGTATTCTCAGGTTTATTTTGAATTTTAGCCAATCTCGAGGATACATAGTAGAATCTCATTCTAGCTTAGTTTGCATTTTTCTAAAAATAAATGATGTTAAGCAATTTTCATATATTTATTGGCATTGAATGTATTCATTCATAAAATATCAATACATTTTTATCCTTCTTTTAGTAAAATTTTTATCCTCTTAAAAGTTATACTAAGATATATATATATTTAAATATGAATGTTCAATTTGCCCAGCACCATTTGTTGAAAGTTTGCTACTCATACTTCATTGCAGTGGCATTGTACGTGGTTCCTTAAGGCTGCCATCACAAAATACCATAACTGTGTGTCTTATAAGAACAGAAATTTTATGTTTCTCAGTTCTGGAGGCTACCAGTCCAAAATCAAGTTGTCAGGAGGACCAGGTTCCCTCTCAAATCTATTGTAGAGATTCTTCCCTGCCTCTTTCTAGCCTGTGGTGGTTTGCTGGCAATCCGTGACATTTCAGCATGCAACAGCAGCACTTCAGTCTCTGCCTTCTTATCATATGGTTTTCTCCCAACAAGTCTGTGCTCAGATGTCCCTCTTCTTATAAGGATACCAGTAATACCGGATTAAGGGCCCACACTATTACTTTAAGACTTGAAAGTGAAAGTGTTAGTCACTCAGCATGTCCGACTCTTTGTGAACCCGTGGACTGTAGCCCAACAGGCTTCTCTGTCCACGGGATTCTCCAGGCAAGAATACTGGAGTGGGTCGCCATTCCCTTCTCCAGGGAATCATCCCAATCCAGGGACTGAATCCAGGTCTCCTGCATTGCGAGCAGATTCTTTACCATCTGAGCCACTATAAGACTTGATCCTAATCAATTACATCTATATAACTTCCCCTTCCAAAATCAGGTCACACTCTGAGATACCAGAAGTTAGGACTTTAACACATATTTTGAGGGAACACAATTCAATCCATAACAGGCATTGTTTTTTTAAAATAAATCAAGTGATTTGTGGATATGTATGGGACTGTCGCCAGTGCATGCTCAGTCGTGTCCAACTCTTTGCGGCCCTATAGACTATAGCCCCCCAGGCTCCTCTGTCCATGGGATTTTCCAGGCAAGAATACTGGAGTGGGTTGTCATGCCCTCCTTCAGGGGATCTTTGCAACCCAGGGATCAAACCCAAGGCTCCTGTGTCTCCTGCATTGGTAGGTGGATTCTTTACCACTGAGCCACCTGGGAAGCCATGGGCCTATTTGGGACTTTCTTTTCCTGGGCCTTCTGTACTTTTTTTTTCCCCCTTAGTAAATAGAGTGTTTTAAAAACAAAAGTGTAGAGAAAGGTGCTTTGGAAAGGCAAAGTGGGTACAAAATTATGAGTTTGATATAAGGAAGGAGGAAAAGGAAAGGGCACCACATTAAATAGGACAGGATACATGAAATGAACTACAAAGAGGCACATGCTGCACGAAGTCTGGGAGAGTGCGTTCTTCGGAATGTGGTTTGTACGGTCCTAACGCGGGCGACACAGCTGTCAGCAGTGGGGTAAGAGGAGCCAGAGGTTGTTTAACGCTGAGTCCTGGCAAGCCCTTAAGGTCAAGAGTTTCTGGCCACGATGGTGGTAGTAAAGATTTGGTTGATAATTGCTAGGTTGGAAAGATAAGTATCAGGAAGGCAAAGATGTGGTCAGGATGGTCCACAGGGGTCCCGGCAAAGCAGTGGGAATCTGCAAACTGGAACTGAGGAAGCAGGGGTAAGCTCTGTTAACTCTGGGCTGTAATTGCCAAACCACTTCCCAGCCTTTCTCAAAACACAGAGATATATATTTAATAAGTGTGTTGGGGAGTTTACAAAAGGCATTTTGTTTGTAATAAGTGACATTAAGCAAAGTTTTCCTGTCAGCAAATAGGACTGCCATTTCTATTCATTTATGTAAATAAATCGCTCCTTTTATGTAGCCTAGTTTGAGATTCCTGTAAACGCTGGGGATAAAGAGCTTGTTTTTTACTTTTCTTGAGACAAACCACATGAAGAACCCAGGCACCAGTGTGCCATCCAGGCCTCTCCCCCATCCTGGAAATGCAGAACTGGAAATGACTTGTAATAAAAGGATTAATGAAGGCACATCTCTTCCAGTTAGCCTTTCTCAAAAGGGCAGAGTAGAAGGACCCTACTTCCTTTAGCCTTAGAAATGCCTACATCTAAATCTTTTTTTGTTCAAACTGAAGCCTCTCCTCCTGTTCTCAGGGAAAACAAAGAACATGAAACCAGATTGCGAGTCCAAATTAGGTTCTTCCTTTAATCTCACTCGTATTCTCTCCCTTCATAGCCCACAGCACGGTTTGCAACCATATACTTATACATGTATTTGTTTATTGTCTTTCTCTGTCCTCACTTATGTTTTAGTACCCCAAGGGCAAAGAGCATGTCTGTTGTGTTCACCACTGCATAGACAGAGCACAGTTCTATGCCTGTGCCTCAGCAGGCTGTCAACAGGTATTTATTCAATAATTAAATGCGAGAGAAGGTGGGGTGTATAATGTTGAATCTATCTTAGTTCTTGGTTTAACGTCAGTGCATACAGTGGGCATCTGTCTGCCACGATGCAGTCAATAAGTCATTCTGCTTTTGCATCAGCTCCCTTCATGGTATCTCCAGAGATGGTTCAAAATAATGTTAATATTCCAAAGTCTCTCACTGTGACTAGGGACGCCTCTAACTAACCTCCAGTTTTTCTCTCATCGGTCAGTCTAACAAAATTGTAATAGTTTAAGCTTTAAAAATATCACATTCAAGGCTAGAATGAACCATGAGGTACTGAATTAAAGTGGGAGACATGATTATGAACTCATGGTTAGCTTAATATAGATACTGAGTGATTTGTACAGAATTAATTATAGAAATGTGTATTTACATGGTTAGTATACATGTATTTATTTCCCAAATCTGTCTGTTAAGAAAGACAACAAGCAGTTATATCCCAATATCAGCAAGTAAAACCACCACCCAGATCTTGGTTTCTAAAACTTTTTTCCAATAAAATGAATCAGTGATCTTTGGAGAAATGACAGATCCTAAGGCTTCCCTGGTGGCTCAGATAGTAAAGAATCTGCCTGCAAGGCATGAGACCCAGGTTCAATCCCTGGGTTGGGAAGATCCCCTGGAGAAGGAAATGGCAATCCACTCCAGTACTCTTGCCTGGAAAATTCCAGGGACAGAGGAGCCTGGCAGGCTACAGTCCATGGGATCTCAAAGAGTTAGACACAATGAGCATGTAAGCACATGCAAGGCTCGGATAGGGCATATGCAAAATAACTTCAGTCATCTTGTTGTACCAGAAGGTAAGGAAGTGCTTAAACAAAATGACATGGGTGTGTCACAGGGACATAAGAGTTTACCGAAAGAGAATTCAAAGACCAAAGATGCTGTGTCTTATGGATCAAAATAAATAAAGTAGCATGGGAATATAAGGCAAAAAATATAAGAAATATCCACTACCACATAGTCTAAATACATGATTGAATAAATAAATAAACTGAGGGGGGAGACAAATTTATACAGACTAACTCCAAATAATTTGTATAGATTTTCTTCCCTCAAGGAGATGGTGGAGGAAGAAATGGCAACCCACTCCAGTGTTCTTGCCTGGAGAATCCCAGGGACCGCGGGGCCTGGTGGGCTGCCATCTATGGGGTCGCACAGAGTCGGACACGACTGAAGCGACTTAGGAGCAGCAGCAGCAGCAGCAAGGAGATGGAGTGTAACACCCTGTTCTTTAAATCTGGGCTTTACTTAGTAACTTGCTTCTAAAGTTTACAGAAAAGAGAAACCTGGTAGACACCATCTTAGCCAGGTTATCAAGGTTAACATCATCCGTGTTATGTTGATGGCACGAGTCCTTCATATGATTTGTTGAGAATGACATCTTGCCTCTCTGGTCTTTCTCCCAAATCAATAACCCCAGTCTAACCACCTGAACACTTGACAAATCCCAACTGAGGGATATTCTACAAAATACATACCCATACTCCTCAAACTATCAAGGTCATCAGAAACAAGGCAAGTCTGAGAAGCTGTCACAGTCCAGGGAAACTTAAAGAAACAAAATGAATAAAGGTAGTATGGTATGTTGGGTGGGATTCTCGAACAGAAAAATGACACTAGGGAAAATTAATGAAATACAACTAAAGCACGGAGCTTAGTTGATAGTAATGTGTCAATATTGGTTCAGAGTGGGAGTTTGACAGCAGGAAGAGTGAAAGATGCTCAAATTCTATATATGTCACAACAGTGCGGTCAGCAGAATTTCTATATTTCATGATAGATTTGGTCTGCAGAGTGAGAAAGTCAGAATTCTTCCAGGAGGCTTGGCCAGAGCACCTGGGTGAAACAGAGGTACCATTTACTGAGATGGAAACAAGAAAGAGAGAATAGGTCTGAGTGGCACAATGAAAAGTCTGATTTTACACTGTGGCAGAGATAGCTTGCTGTCCACAAAATCTGCCCTCCTTCTATAGGAAATTGTATTACAAAAGCAGCTGTCCAACTAGAACGCCCCTTTCACAATCCCCTGTGCCATGTGACCAGTCTCGCCAGCGTGGTGTAAGTAGAAATGACTATCTCTCATTGGCCATGGCCTTTCAGGAGTAGATGTACCTTCTCCATGCTCTGTGTCCATTTCTGCAGAGGGATGCAGAGGACATTGACGTCCTAGGAAACAATGAGCCACAAGTAGTAATAGTCTTGGTTCCTTGAATCACCACATGGAAGAACGCTCCCCAACAACCCAGGAACATGTGTATTAAACAGTTACTTGAACCAGCCAAAAAATTCTTCTGTGTTAAGCTGCTGATGTTTTGGGTTTCTTATTCTCTTCCACCTCTTTCTTCACCTTCTTGAATTAACCTAATACAGAAATATGAATATTGAGATATCTCTTAGACATACAAGTGGAAGTGTCAAGCTGGCATTTGGATTCATGTTAGGTGATCAATGAATAGTCACTGAAAAAAGGAAACTCTATTGGACTTTGCCCAAAGTCTTAAAGCCAGGAGACGACAGAATCACATTATCTAACCATAACACAGATGCTTCTATTTCTTTTGTTGATGGGGTTATTACCAGAATGTTATTATAGGGAAATGTGAAAGATGTAGTAGAGTTCAGTTCAGTTCAGTTCAGTCTCTCAGTCGTGTCCGACTCTCTGCTACCCCATGAATTGCAGCACGCCAGGCCTCCCTGTCTATCACCAACTCCCGGAGTTCACCCAGACTCACGTCCATCGAGTCAGTGATGCTATCCAGCCATCTCATCCTCTGTCGTCCCCTTCTCCTCCTGCCCCTAATCCCTCCCAGCATCAGAGTCTTTTCCAATGAGTCAACTCTTCACATGAGGCGGCCAAAGTATTGGAGCTTCAGCTTCAGCATCAGTCCTTCCAATGAATATTCCGGACAGATTTCCTTTAGGATTGACTGGTTGGATCTCCTTGCAGTCCAAGGGACTCTCAAGAGTCTTCTCCAACACCACAGTTCAAAAGCATCCATTCTTCGGCGCTCAGCTTTCTTCACAGTCCAACTCTCACATCCGTACATGACTACAGGAAAAACCATAGCCTTGACTAGACGGACCTTTGTTGGCAAAGTAATGTCTCTGCTTTTTAATATGCTATCTAGTATAACTGAGCTTTAAAAGCTCCATAGAACAAGATCTTTCACTAGAGTCTATAAATGGGAGAAAAAGAGATTGGGGGTTTGGTCACTAAGCCATTTAGATGACAGCAACTGGTCAAAATATTGGATATAAAGAATCCTGACTGACCATTTGGTGCCTCAAATGGTGTTTCTGGCGCCATGTTGTGGGAGCGCTGAAAGGATTCTATTCCTTTTAACATATTTATCCATGTTTTCGATGGAAATATAGAGGACAGCCTCACAGACTCCACTGATGACAGGGATAGTAAAATTTTGTAACTCAGTGGACAGTAGGATTAGAATGCAATATTATTTAACAGATTTTAGCAGTAGTCTTACTCTAAAAAGATAAAATTGAATGGGGCTCCAAAAGACAAATGACCAAAAAGCAGAGTGGAGACTTGTCTTAGGGGAAACATGTGTGAAAAGCAATCAATGGATTATAGACACCAGTTAGTGCAATTTGAGTAAAAAAAAAAAAAAAAATGTGGTTACTATAAAAGTTATACCACTTTAATCCACTCTTAACAGAGGCACAGTATGCTTATTCAGGAAAAGGATGTTCTTTTTTCATACTGCACTTAACAGATGATACTGGAAGCACTGAATGCTATGTATCCACTATATATTTCAAATATATTTTATATAGACATGTGATATATAATGTAAATGCACAGTATATGATGTTCTATTTTAAATGTTTCATCTTGAATGGAATATAAGCAAACTAAGGAGTGGTAACTAAAAAAATAATATCTAATAACTTCTGGACATTTGATACATGCCAAGTACCATACTAAGCATTTTACTTATATATTTTAATTTAATCTTCCTAGTCACTAAGTCATGAGGAGATGAAGTCTCTAGAAAATTAAGTGACTTACACAAAGCCAGACAACTAATAAAATATGAATCCAAGGGACTTCCCTGGTGGTCCAGTGGTTAAGAATCTGCCTTGTAATGCAGGGGACACCAGTTCAATCCCTGGTCTGGGAAGATTCCACGTTCCAGAAGGCAACTAAGCCCATGTGCCACAACTACTGAGGCCCGTGGGCTCTAGAGCCTGTGAGCCACAAGAAGAGCCGCCACAGTGAGGAGTCCGAGCATTGCAGCTAGAGAGCAGCCCCAACTCGCTGCAACTAGAGCAAAGCTCATGAGTAGCAATGAAGATCCAGCACGGCGAAAAATTAAAATAAAAAATATGAAGCCGAGATTTGAATCTAGGCAGGCTGACTGTAGGGCTCACTCTCTTATCCACTTGCCTGTGGAACTGAGGATGCTGTTCTCCAAAGATAAGATGAAAGAGGTAATCAGCTGACTCATGGACAAGTTGCTTTGAGACCTACGACAGCTGTCCACAAATACTGGAAGGTCTCCTGGGTGGAAGAAGGATTAAATTTGAGCCCAAAGGAGAATGTGTGAAAACCTTAAGGAAGCAAGTTTCCCCTAAATTAAAGGAATGATTTTCTAACCAAAAGATCTGTTCTTTCTAATAAGGACTGTCTTCAAAGACAGTCTTACTGCTATTATTCAAGGTATTCAAATGAATAAGAATATGGAGGGAAGAGTTTTTTCCAAACCATGGGTATGATGCTGAAATTAATTTAGCAGGATATTAACAATATCATTTTTTAAATGGATACAAAAAGTAGAAGAGGAATTATTTGAAGTATCACCTTTGTAAAACTCTTGTCTGATGTATGTGCATGTGAAATGCACTAGATTGTGAAATAGATTTCTAGTGAGTTATTAAGTAGGTACGAAAAGTACTGGTGTAGAAAGTTGTTCTCCAAACCTTGGCTAGTCTTTGAACCAGTGTTGTTTCTGATAAAGTTACCTCTGATATTTAGTGAATAGAGAAACTTATAAACAATATGGTAGGCTTTTTATTAAACTAGATTTATTCGATTTAAACTAGATTTATTCGATTTAAACGGTCCTTCAGTCTGAGATTATGTCCTTCTATCAATGTCAAAATGTCCTATGTTTTTATAAAATGAGGGATAGTAAATAATGTTTCTAAACGTGGCCACATTGCCCATTCCACATAGCTTTTTCAGTGTGACTTTTTCATTCTTCCACCAAGAGATGGAATCTATTCCCCGTCACCCCCCTTGAATTGGTCTGGTGCTGTGACCCATATTCAGTAATGGAACACAGCAGAAGTGATGCTGTTTAACTTCTGAGACTTGGATTTAAGAGACCTGTAGCTTTTACTCCAGAGAAGGCAATGACACCCCACTCCAGTACTCTTGCCTGGAAACTCCCATGGACGGAGGAGCCTGATGGGCTGCAGTCCATGGGGTGGCTAAGAGTTGGAGACGACTGAGAGACTTCACTTTCACTTTTCACTTTCACGCATTGGAGAAGGAAATGGCAACCCACTCCAGTGTTCTTGCCTGGAGAATCCCAGGGACGGGGGAGCCTGGTGGGCTGCGGTCTATGGGGTCGCACAGAGTCGGACACCACTGAAGTGACTTAGCAGCACCAGCAGCTTTTACTCTCATTTTATAGAATGCTTCCTCTCAGAAACTAGCTACCATCTAGTGACGAAGCCCAAGTAGCCAGATGGTGAGGTCCACGTGGAACAGAAGCAACGCCAGCTTTGACTGCCCCAGCTAATTGCCAGGCTGACACGTGAGTTAGGCTGCCTTTTCAGCCATCCCAGCTGAAACCACGGGAGGCATGTGTTCTCAGACAACCTACAAAATTGTGAGAAGCAATAGATTGCTATTGTGGTGAGCCATTAGGTTTGGGGATAGTTTGATATGTAGCAATAGATAAGGAAAGCAAAAGATACTAGCCAATTGCCTGATTATTTGTTTAATATTCACTCAACAAAATAAAAATGAACAACCTGTGGTATGTCTCCGGCTTTTTCCTTTCTCAATTTTTTGGTTCTTTGGATTGGGTCCCTGGTGGCCACTGTTACTGGAGGACCTTCCTTTCACTCCTGAGGTGTTAGGAGACACCCTCTCCTTTGTGAAACTTATCCAAATACTCTTAATGACCTTGCTACATGGAACAAACAGTCTTTTCCATCATTAGCTCATAAAACCAGGACCTTAAAACTATTTTAGTGTTTCTCACACACCATTGTGTAAGAATTTGCACTTCCATTTGGTGAACTACTTGAGGACAGGAGCTCTGTCTCATCCACTGTAGTTTCCTCAGAATCTGTATTACTGCTGGGCATGGAGTGTATCCTTAATAACCTAATGGAACTGACTTTTTGCTTCTTTCTAGAAAAATTCTCTGTAAACACCTTTTGTTGCTCTCAATTACCAGCAAGCTAGGGGAGCATATGCTAAATACATAAATGTTATGTTAAATACACAGATACTTATTTCATGGAAACATACAGGAGAGTGTTGAAGAAGGCTACAGGAAAAGGGAGAATCACCATCATACACAAGGGGTGATATGGCCATTGCTGTTAATATGTCCCTGACCATCAAATTACTGTAGTCCCAGAGACAAATGGGCATCATTCTATCTATGTCAACACTGAAGAATCTCTTATTGGGTGTTTCTTATTTTTGTAATAAACCGTAGGTTAGTTTTGACTTTCTTGGATCTGGTGATTTCCCATCATAAGAGGAAACATCTTTAACAAATTAGGAACATTGTGGTTATTGAGTACAGGAATTCCCTGTTCTATTTGAATGAATTAAAGAAAGCATTTTCTTAGAAGGGAAATATTTTCATTTTAAATGTTTAGTTGTTCCATTTCTTAGCCACATTTTATTTGGTCTTTGGACCACTGGATATACTAAAACCAAGAATCATTTCTAGAGTCTGGTCCCATGAGTTTGGAGGTGGGAGTTTGTGAATATATTTTAAAGGATGTTTTATTTATACATAAATTCTGATCTAGCACATGATAATCTTTTGGCATTATCAGGCAAATACCATCACTCTTTAAGAATATTCTTTTGGTTGGATGACATTACATATCTTGTTCATTGAAATTAGTATTACATTAAATCAAGAGGAGTGAAAAATAATTCCAGAAGTGAAAATGAAGCTAAAATGACATTTGTTGCATGTGGAGTGATCACCAAACAGTTTCCATAAAGGGATAATACAAAATACACAAATATGGAAAAGGCAAGTGTCCTAAGATTTTCATACTCAAAAGGGCTTGTGTTAGATTCTTCTGTAACTTCAAAAAGGCAAAGATCACAACTACTGAAAGAGAAATACTTGATTGGGAATTAGTGGTAGAGTAACTGAACAAGGCCTAATTAACCAATGCTTTCATAAACACTAAGAATTGATCAGAGATAACTTGAAGAACTGAAGACCCTGGGAGTCCCTGAGGCCTCCTAGGTCCTTGGCCCCCACCCATCAGGCGCCTAAGAAGGATGTTCGCTACCTTCTCTCTGGTCCCTTCCTATCATTATACCCCTCAACACATAAGAGCTACACAAATGCTAACTTCCTCCAATACCACGCTCACTGGGAATTGAAGTTTGGGTTTTCTAGAAGTGCCAATGGGTCTAAACTTTTACCTGGATCCCTGTCTTCTATCAGGGGACAGTCCTTTCTTATAATGCCGGTGCCCTCGTCCCTTCCTCCGCACTCCCTGTTGTTTCACTGATCCATCCTAAACGTCCACGAGTCGCAGAATTCAGTCCAGATTCCATTTTCCAGGAGCATCGATCACAGTGAGGCTCCCAAGGCTCCAGTTTAACCCCTAGGAAACTACCCTAGGCTCCATCTCCCCTGCCCAGAGACCTGCGCTGAGAGACCCAAGCCCTTACTCACAATTCATCATTTGCATGAACTAAGAACTCTCACCGGGGCTTCCCTGGTAAAGAATCTGCCTGCAATGCAGGAGACCTGGGTTCAGTCCCTGGGTCAGAAAGATCCCCTGGAGAAGGGAATGGCAACCCACTCCAGAATTCCTGCCTGGAGAATCCCATGGACAGAGGAGCCCGGTGGGCTACAATCTATGGGGTCGCAAAGAGTTGGACATGACTGAGCGACTAACACTTTAACTTAACTTTAAAAACTATCACTAGAAAGTAATTAAAACTTCTATATTCCCCAGGATCATGTGATGATTCTGATTTCCTTTCTCACCACTAGATTTGTACCATCCCAACATTCACTCTTATACCCACACCCTGGAGGCCCCCAAGTCAGTAATTCTGGGAAAGATGATAGAAGCAGTATATAGCTCAGATGAGGAAAAAATATAAATTTAGAGATAAACAATGGGCCATGACCACCAATTGAGTCAAGAATGTGAATTTGAAATAGAAGAAGGATGTATGTGTGTTTGTTGCTCAGTCATGTCTGACTCTTTGTGACCCCATGGACAATAGCCCACCAGGCTCCCCTGTCCATGGAACTCTCCAGGCAAGAATACTGGCCTTGGGTAACCATTCCCTTCTCCAAGGGATCTTCCTGACCCAGGAGTTGAACTCGGATCTCCTGCATTGCAGGAAGATTCTTTACTATCTGAGCCACCAGGGAAGCCCTTAGAAGGATCAAAAAGATTAAATGAATAAACACAAAGATAAATTTGGTTTTAAATGACTGTAAGTTTTAAATGACTCCTCTCTGGATTAAGACAAAATATGAACAGTTAAGTGAAAAGAGATTTGGGTAGCAGACAAGGGAAGTGTAGGAGACAGATAGGATATAATTATGATATGATTTTAAATTGCAATAAATGTAGGGTCAACCTAGGATAATTTCCCACAATGTCCCCAAGTTATGGGAGGTCCAAGAAAGATACAGTAGCAAAATATCCATGGTCAAGAGTGATTATACTTTGCTCTCAAACCCAGAAAACAGCGGAGACTAAATAATTGAAGAGTGACTCAGAAATTAAAGCTATGGCTCCCAATAGCTGACCCTGGACAAGTGCCAGGCTGGCTGCAAGGGTTTAGAAATATCTGGAATCCATCTCCAGAGATTCCCATTCAGGAGGTCTGGGGTGGGAACCAGGAATGTGAATTTTTTAAAAGTCTCCTCATTGATTCAAATGTGCAGCTAGAGTTACAACCCACTGGGCTAGAAGCCACAAATTCTGAGCTCAGTGACTAAACGTCTCCTGCTGGATTGTTGACTCTGTCTCCAGAAGTCCACAAAGTAAAACAATAAGGAGCAAAAGGCATGATGTGTAGGTGTGTGAACGTGAGGTTACTTAGAGTTGGAGCACAATGGACTGTCTGAAGAGGATGCAGTTAAAGAAATAGGCACCAACATGCAAGCCTAGATTAGCTGAGGAGTTGCAGGAAAAGTGTGAAATTTACATCAGAAGGTGGGGGGAGGGGGAAAGGAATAGTTGCTAACAAAATTTGAAAAACAGTAGTGAAGGGACTTCCCTGGTGGTCTAGAGGCTAAGACTCCTGCTCCCAATACAGAGGGCCTGGATCTGATCCCTGGTCAGGGAACTAGAACCCACACGCCACAACTAAGAGTTCTCATGCCACCACTGAGACCCAGTGCAGCCAGTAAATAAATAAATAGAAACAAATATTAAATTAAGCCAAATAAAGGCAGTGGTGAAGGATGGACTGGCAATAGAGTTAATGCTATTGTAGCATGTATCACTCTTTTTACACAGCTAGTTCCTCAGCCCACAAGGAGTCTAAGGCTCAACGAACTTCCTCTAGAATAGGGAAACTAGTAAGGGGCTGTTAAGAACTGCACGCTTGTGACCTCCTAAAGTTCACTTGTTGAAGTCTTAAAAAGTCATATGTTGAAATCACCTTGGGGTGTGATAATATTCAGAGATGCGGCCTTTGTGTGTATTAAATGCTCAGTCGTGTCTGACTCTTTGCGACCCCATGGACTGTAGCCCACCAGGCACCTCTGTCCATGGGATTCTTCAAGCAAGAATACTGGAGTGGGTTGCCATTCCCTTCTCCAGGGAATCTTCCTGACCCAGGGATCAAACCCCAGGTCTCCTGCATTGCAGGTGGATTCTTTACCATCTGAAGTACTTTGGGAGGTGATTAATGGAAGAAGGTAGAGATCTTATGATGAGATTAGTAGCCTCAGAAGATGAGACATGAGAGAATGAGGTGGCCTCTCCACCTCACCAGTCCCTTCCCTTTCACCTGCTTCTTTACCGACCTTGCATTTCTTGTTTTCAAAAGCCATTCACTCGTTTTGCTGGAAGACAGAGTAATCTGTTAAAAGAGTATATGTTTTGAAGCTAGCCTTCCCCAGGTTCAAAACCTGGTCCGGTCCCTGTCTTAGTCAGATTGGGCTGCTCCCACAGGATATCATAGACTGGGTGGATTAGACAGCAAGAATTAATTTCTCACAGTTCTGGAGGTCGGAAAGGCTGAGATCACGGGGACAACAGGGTCCATTTCTGGGGAGGGCTCTTCTACTGGGTTGAGGTGGCCATCTTCCCGCTGAGCCTTCACAGCTAGAGTGCAGAGAGGAGAACATTCTCTCATGTCTCTTCTTACAAGGATGTTAATGTCATCACGAGAGCTCCACCTTCATGAATTAACTACTTCCCAAGGGCCCCATCTCCGAATACTATCACATCCCAAGGCAATTTCAACATGTGAACTTTTAGGATTTTGACTGGTGAATTTTGAGGGGACCTAAGCATATAGTTCCTAACAGTCCCTTACTAGTTAACCGTGCTCTGGAGGCAGTTCCTTGAGCCTTATGCTCCTCATCTGTTTAGACGTTTAAAATGTATTGTGCTGGGTATTTCATAAGTTGTCACTGCCTCCTATGTATTAACCATTCTGCTGTATTAGACACTGCACTTCCTTCTTGAAACGTTTTCTTTTTGATGTCTTCAACGCTGTATTATTTCCTTTTCATTCCTTCTCCACAGTATTCTATCTCAACATATCCTCTTTATCTTTCGCTGAATTGTGTGTTTTCCCCAATGACTTCCACTCAGACTCTCCCATTGGCTCCTCTCTTCCAGGCAGATGCAGGTACCTCTTCTGTGAATCGCTTGTTGGACCCCTTGTCTGAATCCCACGGTAATGTCTGCACACTAGCAGCAATGCAGTGTTATCCTCCTCTCTTGCAGATGGTGAGCTTCCTAAGGGAAGGGACTGGTAACCTGGAACCACAGTTGGTGCTCGGTAAATGCACTTTGGAAGGAGAGATGGAAGATCAAAATAAAGAAAGAATAAATGAATAAGTGTTTCCGAAGTGTGAATATTGCACATTGCCTAGGCAATTCCAGCTATCCATCGCCTTGCCAGTGATCAGTTTGGGGATGCACAAATCTAAGCTTGTTTGGACCAGTGAGACAGATGAGGCTTACTTGAGATAAGAATCTCTGGGCAATAGATTCAAGTTCCTCTCCATCCCACTGACTATGAACAGCCAAGTATTGGTCCCAGTTATTGCTGGTGGCCTATTCATGGTCTCAGGAAAGCTGGACTCGGTGCTGTGGATACCAGGGTAGGGGTATGAGAGGAACCTGAGTCTCACAGGATAACATTGAGACACTAAATCAACCAGCCCTGAAGCCCGACCTTCTCCTGTGGACTTGATATTACATTTAATATACATTTTAGTTATTGTAATGATTTACCATATCTCATATATAACAGAAACAAAGCATTTATGTAACGTTACTTCCCAAGGTCCAGAAGCGTTGCACACTATTTCTTCCCTACTGGACACATTATCATTTAGTTATTTTTAAGAGATCCTATGGGGAAAATATTAATTTGCTTTCATGTTTAATCCCCTGAACACAAACTTCTTCTATCTCTTTCTTAATGCTGTACTTATTGATACCATCTTGAGAAATACTGGAATAAATGTTCACCTCTTCCTTAAAATACCTTTTATGCTTCTTTCCACCTGTTTAAATTCTGATTATTTTCAACCTCTTGCTGCTGCTGCTAAGTCGCTTCAGTCGTGTCCGACTCTGTGAGACCCCATAGACGACAGCCCACCAGGCTCCCCCATCCCTGGGATTCTCCAGGCAAGAACACTGGAGTGGGTTTCCATTTTCTTCTCCAATGCATGAAAGTGAAAAGTGAAAGTGAAGTCGCTCAGTCATGTTCGACTCTTAGCGACCCCATGGACTGCAGCCTACCAGGCTCCTCCGTCCATGGGATTTTCCAGGCAAGAACACTGGAGTGGGTTGCCATTTCCTTCTCCAATGCATGAAAGTGAAAAGTGAAAGTGAAGTCGCTCAGTCGTGCCCGACTCTTAGCGACCCCATGGACTGCAGCCTACCAGGCTTCTCTGTCCATGGAATTTTCCAGGCAAGAGTACTGGAGTGGGGTGCCATTGCCTTCTCCGTTCAACCTCTTACTGAAACCCAGATTTTAGTAAATGGTTCACCCAAGCTGTGAGTGGCACCTCTGTCTTCAGAACAACTATTCTAGTTATAACACGTGCTACTCATTTGGTTTCTGTAGCCTTTATTTCATCATTGTTGTTTAGTCACTAAGTCATGTCCGACTCTTTTGTGACCCCATGAACTGTAAATCACCAGGCTTCTCTGTCCATGGGATTTCCCAGGCAAGAATACTGAAGTGGGTTGCCATTTCCTTTTCCAGAAAAATCTTCTCAACCCAGGGATTGAACCCATGTCTCTTGAACACATGTCCTACATTGCAAGCAGATTCTTTACCGCTGAGCCACCAAGACCACAATGGGCCACGCTTTGGATCCAATGATCGTGCGAAAGTGTCATCTGGGTCTTTATCTTTCTTTCTTTCTTTCTTTTTTTTTAATCAGGGTCTTTTTCTGCTTTGAACACTTCTTAAGCCCAAAACACTGGCTTCAGAGTTTGACCTGGTCCGCTGCTTTCATTTCCTTTACCTATCCAGGTGAAGACCATGAAACAAGAGTGTTCTATAACCTACATGCCTGGTACATCACATGAACTTCATATTTATTGACTTGGCAGGCACTCCTCTAATCCTTGGAGCCCATGGTAGGAAGACAGGCTTAGTACACATCATTCTGTCCTAGTTGGTAGGAGAGTTGAAGTCAGGAGGCAGGATGGAACTTGTGTCTCCTGCATTGGGAGGCAGATTCTTTACCACTGAGCTTCCAGGGAAGTCCCAGGAAAATGATACAGTTATAAAATTGTATATATTGTCAAGGCACAGTTCAAATCCCACCTTGCTCTCAAGTTAACTACTGTAACCTTGTCCACTGGTGATTTTACCCTCATAGCCCAGTTGCCTGAACCTCTAAGCTCCTGTTTGCCTATAAGCACAAGCCTTGTAGTGTATCCACATGCTTCGTCTCCTCCACTAGAGTATAAGTTCCTGAGAGCAGTTATATGCCCCTGTTTAATGATACATGGTGATTAAAGCATGGGCTCTGGGGTCAGACCACATGGATTTGTATCCCAGACAAATCCCTTAATTGATTTGTGTCCTTGAGCAAGTCAGCCAATCTGAGTCTCAATTTCTTCATCCATGAGTTGAAAACAGTAATAGCAATAAAAACAACAATAATACTACCTACTTTGTAAGGAATAAGTGAGAAATACCTGTAAAACATCACAATGATGAGTAGCAACTCAATAAATCCTAGCTATGATTATTATCCTTTGTAAATTCAGTGCTACATAGCATAGTACACTCAAAGAGTGGCACTAAAGTAGACATTTTTTGACTAAATTGAATACATAAATGAATGAACGAGTCTCCCCAGGCATCTCAGAAATGGAACGTGACATAGAATAAGCCTCAGGTTCTCAAGGGCCGAGGATGGAATCAGGGATGGCCAAAGGAGGTCACTGCTTTTAAATTCCCAGCTTTAGACTGGCTTCCTATCATGTAATGATTCTGCGGATTTTATTTGGTTTCCTTTCTTTTAGGTTTTACTATGTCCCAAAGTCATCTTGGGCCTTTGGGGGACTGTTTTGAGGAAGACCACCCCAGAGTTTTACAACACAAGGCTTTGTTTTGAGAAATCTTATGCAGTTTTCCACTTCCAGCATTTGAGAAGAGCCCTGCATCAGTGTGGGTCTTCCCTCTTGCCCTTCCTGTGGAGTGCCAGGGGAATGTTGTAGGCCCAAAGTGACATTCTGAGTTTCTTTGTCAAAGCCATGACTCAGATTTTTCCAAAGGTGATTTCTCATTATAAGTGATTATAATAAAAGATGTTTTTTTTTTTTTTTTCCCATAAAATGCTTTCACGTGCTTTTTACTTCTAAATTTTGAAAGAACACTATTTCCTACTGCAGAGCCTAAGCATCTTCTGGGTTTTGTCTGACGGAGTAACTTTTGACACTTCCTGATCTTTCTTCAGCCTGCTCCCAAGTTCAGAACTGAGGTGTCTCCTGGAGAAGAAGAGGGAAAGGGGACTTAGAACAAGCTCAGAAGATTCTTACAATTTATTCAATAGCCTCAGCATCTGCAACGTGTTTTTATAAAATATCTGAGAGCTTTGCCACAGAGAAAAATCCAGGTATACCTTACCCTTCTTTCCCTATTTTTCCATTAAAATAGCAACAAGCAACAGATGAGGGAATTTGCACAACACCAGGCACATAAAGTACTTCTTTCACTAATGTCATATAAGGACATGCAACAAAGGGAACCAGCAAAGAGGGAGGGCCATGATCCATCCTTTTAGCAATAGTGCAGAGCAAGGTTGACATGCTCCAGAGAGCTGCATGGAGAGGCTCCTTGGGCTGAAGATAGGTTTTCAGAGAAGAAAATTGGAATTTAAAAGAGAAGAGGTGGATGAGCAACTTGGAGACTTCCAGGTGGCCTTTTGAAGCTGGAGGAATTAACTAGTAAGGGTATGATGGGAAATCATGAAGCCCCCAAAGGAAACAGCTCAGCAGCTTGAGATTATGCTTGCAGCTCTGTGGAAGTATGCATCCTTCATCTCTTTACCTGAGGAATTCTTCAAATGCATTTTAAAGGAAAACCAACCAAGTCTTTTAATTCTCTTGTCTGAAAACAACCAATGCATACACTATGATTTTCCTCTTAATTGTTGCACAAAGGCAGGGCTGTGTGGTTCCATTATGTCTGTCACGGCCCTCTGTTTGGCATTGTGGTAATTTGCTGGGATCTTTGTCTTCATGTGAGGGATGCCACATACCACCCTGGTTCCCACCAGAGTCAGCGGTCTGTTTCCCCTTTGTCTTCCTTCTGAACTACCACTGCATGCCTTTCACCTCCCCAAATGTGCTGTCTTGCATTATTCCACTGAAAAGATGCTTTACCAGCACCAGGGTCCTCAGATGTGGTTCGCTCAAATAGCATCCTACCAGCAACTAAACAGTAACTGGCGTCCATCAGCCTCTGGGACGAGGGAGCTGAGAGACAAGACCGCTTCAGGCTTAAACAAACAACAATAAGAACATGTGCAGATTCCAAAAGAACACACACCAAATCTAATAAAGACTTGGTGCCACAGAAGGTTGTGTTAGTGGATGTTGCCAGAGTTCTTGTCCTCCTGGATTTTCTTGTATTGGTTTGTCCCTGGAAGCCATGCACCCAAATCTACACTCTGTATCACCATGAGCTGATTCACCTTTGGGTGGCTGCCTCGACAGCTAAGAGATGGGTTTGGGCATGCTCAGTCGCAAAGTCATGTCTGACTCATTGCAACCCCATAGACTGGAACCCACCAGCCTCCTCTGTTCATATCTCCCAGGCAAGAATACTGCAGTGGGTAGCCATTTCCTTCTCCAGGGCATCTTCCCGACCCAGGGGTCAAATCTGCATCTCCTGTATTGGCAGGTAGATTCTTTCCCACTGAGCCACCTGGGAAGCCTCCCTAAGGGGCTTATTAGAGCATTGCTCCTATGGAGCCAAAGCGTGAGCTCCAGCCCACAGAACCACTAGGTTCGGTACCCACAGTCGCCCCACCAAGGCCTGGGCTTGGCCACGGGGGCACTGAGTTAAGGTGTTGGAGAAGTTTCCATGCGGCAGCACCAAGGGAAGAGCCTTACATCACTGCTTCACGGGTAGTAGCCGAAGAACTTGGTTTAACTTCATTAAGACTAAGTACTACATGTATGTAGTTGTACTTAGTAGCTCAAAGTGCAGAATAGTGGTCCCTACAGAATCTGGAAAAAAAGTGCATATCTGAGGGCATCTGGAAGGCTTCACAGGGAAGGAGATACTTACCCTGGGTCTGGACAGAAGCAAAATAGTGCTGTTGGCCTGTAGAGACAGAGGCCAAGCATGAGCCACGAAGCCCTGCCGTGCATGCAGGTCTTCTAGAAAGATTCACTTTTTTTTTTTAATAAAAGTGGAGATGATGACAAATTTCAGACATTGCAGTAAAGAAAATTATTTCCCAGAGGACCCCAGGAGGGGAGTAAAAGTTTAACTTTAGGGGAGCAAGAGGGGCAGGTTGGCCCTGAGAGTCTGGCGCAAAGCTCTTTCTGATTTCACATTTTCTTACTCTTTCTTTGGCTTCTGAACTCTCAAATTCTCTCTCAAATCTTAATTTTTAAAAAATGCTCTGTTATCTTAGTGGAGTGGGAGAGGCAGGAGAGGGGAGGGGAGGCCCTCAGGTTCCGGGGAGCCCTAGGGCGGATGCTGGCAACTCCATGCGGGGGAGGCAGGTGGGACCGGCCGCCTCTCTCCTGCCCCTTCCTCAGCCGCATCCAGGGCTGCCCACGCCTGCCCCTCCGCCCTGATCTCCCATGCTGAGCAACCCAAGCACACAGGGCTGTTCTCCTGAATCCACCCCAATTCTGTAGAGGAAAGGGAAGGAGGTAAAGGGAGGTACACCATCCTGAGAACTGTGCAGGCCTGGGCACTGCCTGTGTCTCCTAGTGACTGAAGTCTCACGTGTCCGACTCTTTGCGACCCCATGGACTGTAGCCCGCCAGGCTCCTCTGTCCATGGGATTCTCCAGGCAACAATACTGATGTGGGTTGCCATGCCCTTCTCCAGGGGATCTTCCTGACCCAGGGATCAAACTCGGGTCTCCAGCATTGCAGACAGATTCTTTACGATCTGAGCTACCAGGGAAGCCCCATCCACAGGTGTATTGAGCTAAAGGGTCCTATGGTGGGAAAGGGATTGGAGGTTGGATTTCATGACTTTCTCACAGCAAGGGAAGGAGGGTGTAAGAGTGAAGGCTCCCTATGGGCATCCGCAAATGTCAGCATTTCATCTGGCTTGTGTGTGGAAATCTGGTTTCCTGCCCTTGACCCTGAATGACTTGATCCTGTCAGAAGGCAGCTGTTTGGTGGCGGGGTGCTGCTCCGCAGCCCCCTGTCCCCGGGGTGGGGGTGAAGGGAGGTAGGGCTGGGAGGTGGCCGCCCAGACTCCAGTTTCAGCTGCTCTGGGTGAGGGATGGCGGTGAGAGGTCCTGTGAAAACCGTCTGGGCCATCTCTGCTGGCTGTCCTCCAACAAGAACCGTTCACAGGCCTGTTCTCAGGCGGCCTCGTTCCAGAAGCTCTAACTGGGAACACGAAATGCATTGCTTTTTTGCTTTTTTTTTTTTTTTCCCAACGACCTCAAAGAGATCCTTTTATGGACAGACCGAGTCTGTCTCCTTTTTGAAAATTCCCCTTGAGAAGCTGACCTCCCTTGGCCTTGGCGAGGCAACAGGTGATGACCCCTAGGAGAGTGGGTGGTGTTCAAAGCTGCTCTGTCCCTGGGGTGTCCGTGGAACTGAAGACAAATCGAGCTTTCAGCCTGAAGGGACACAGGCGACGCCCCCGCCATGTGCCCTGGAGTTTGGTGGTGTGTCAGGGCAGTGGGACTCTTGGCCTCACAGAGAAGTTGTGGCTGCTCCTAGCGCTCGGGGAACTCACTGGGTTCTGCGTGATCATGTTGGCAAACAGGGGAGCGGAATGCATAACTATCCTTTGGGCAAAATTCCTTGGGTTTTTTCCCAAATACACTCGGTTGCCTTTGGCTTAAAAACTTAACCTCAGCGCAGTCTCCTCTGTGGACAGTTGTGGAGAAGAGATTCTGAGTCAGGGTGAGATTGTCAGCGTCACTGACTGGATGGGAAATGATACACTAGGTGAGACGTTTTTCTTAAAGACTGTAGCGTCTGGGACTTTTCAAATCTCCAAGAAAGCCTTCATTTGATGTTGTTAATGTTTCAAGATGTAATTAAGAACTGTTAACAGGAAACAAAATGAAATTCAAAATCAGTTCCAGCTACCGCTCAAACATCAGCAACTTGATGTACAGATCTTGTTCTAGGAAAGGATTGACAGACCTGGGTCTATATAACAGAAAGTCCAAAATTTCAGTTATTTTTGATGCAAATGCATTTGAGTCCGTTTTAATGGGCTTCTTTAGCCATGTATTTAGATCTCTCTATTTACTTTATGTTTGGAGTGATAAAGAGGAAGGAAGCTACAAAAATGCTGAGTTCTTACATAGAAAACAAACTTGTGGTTACCAAAGGGAAGAAGGAAGGGGGAAGGGACAAATTAGGGGTATGACATTAATATATACAAACTGCTGTGTATAAAATAGATTAGCAACGTGGATAGACTGTATAGCACAGGGAATTACAGCCATTACCTTGTAATAACCTGTCATGTAAGTTTTCCTTCGTGTCTTCTTAGCAGGGAGGAAGAGGTACCTCTCCATGTGTCAAAGACACACGTCCTCTATGGACATCAGGGTCTCTTCATTATTTTCTGAGCATCTCTAATGTCCAGGACTAGCTCAGGTGCTGAGTGGAGGGTGATGAACCACACAAACCTGGTCCCTGACCTCAGGAGGTGAGAATGTGTTTTTCGATGCAAAAACACTGAATCGCTATGTTGCATACCTGAAACTAACATAATATCGTAAAGCAACTATACTTCAATTTTTTTTAAATGCTGGGATTTTTTCCTACTATTAAAAAACTTGGAGTAGATGACTCACTTGTCCCTTTTGTGTATTTTCATACTATTTTGAACATTTTTTTATTAGTCCCATTTATTTTATATATATATTTATTAACTTAATATGTATTTAGCATGCATTTATATAGTGTCTTGCACTAAATTAATCACTTCAGTTTGGTGTTATAAATCCAGAAGACACAGTAGTTATCACAAATGATATAAAAGGCTTAAGGAGAAAAACAGTGCCAAATATAGAGTTCTCATAGACTGTAAAATTTAGTATTATTTCACTCGATCAAGAAGCCAATGAAGCAAGTCTCGTGGCTTTTAGGAGCTGATCCAGAGTCAGTCAGAAGTTGAGGCAAATTTCAATCCCAAATCATTTGACTCCTTCTCTTTGCTCTTTCACCCCTTGCTAAGGAACCCAGGGGAAATCACTGATAATTAAAAAACAAGCGTACCTAGTTCTTTCAGTGGTTGCTTGCATCTGAACAACTGAGCCATGGTCTTGAACGGTTGTCAGGCTCTAAGTCATTCCCTATTGCACCGTGTATCTCAGTGTCCCCATTCCTAACACACAAGTTATTCCACAGCTATGTCTCAGGGGTAACAACAATGATAGTCATTTACATAGATAACATTCTCTGTTTGCAAAATTGTTTTTTGTAAACAAAAATATTACACAAAAGAGCTTTGAAAAGTAAAAGACTATACAACTGCAAGAGATTACTATGCTTCCCATCTTAGAACTTTAGTTCTAAGAAACTTTAGTTTCCCCAACAGTAAAAAAGATAGCTATATCAAGTATTTAAGGAGTTTGGAGACTCAGTGTCATCTGGACAATTTTTTCCTGAGCTAAAGAGATGTTCATTCAAAACACATGCAGAGCATCTATTATCTGTTAAGCATTGTGTTAGAAACAGGACTGCTGCTGCTGCTGCTCAGTCGCTTCAGTCGTGTCCGACTCTGTGCGACCCCATAGAGGGCAGCCTACAAGGCTCCCCGGTGCCTGGGATTCTCCAGGCAAGAACACTGGAGTGGGTTCCATTTCCTTCTCCAATGGATGAAAGTGAAAAGTGAAAGTGAAGTCGCTCAGTCATGTCCAACTCTTAGCGACCCCATGGACTGCAGCATACCAGGCTCCTCCGTCCATGGGATTTTCCAGGCAAGAGTACTGCAGTGGGGTGCCATTGCCTTCTCGGAGATACAGGACAGGTGAGCCAAATTCTTAGACCTTTGATCTTGGCACCAACGACTTTCACCTTCACCTTACTTCCCCAGTTCATACTAATTGTTAAACCTTTAGTCTTGCCAACTTAACTTTTTTTTAAAAAAATTTCATTATCAATTTTGATGTTACTATAACACAAACCAATTAACATAATTGAAATCCTAGATAAAAATTGTCCCATATCACATTGCCTGATTAAAACTTTTTTTTTAACTTTGTATTGGGGTAGAGCCAATTAACGGTGTTGTGACAGTTTCAGGTGGACAGCAAAGGGACTCAGCCATACATATACCATACATATACATGTAAGTATCCATTCTCCCCCAAACCCTCCTCCCATCCAGGCTGCCACATAACATTGAGCAGAGTTCCCTGTGCTATACAATAGGTCCCTGCTGTCAGGGACAAATTACCTAATTTGTCTGTGATATCAACTATTTCTCCATATGTTCATCAGTTTTTGCATATTTACAATATTATATCAATAGAGTTCTTCAAGTTGTAATTCATCACTTAGTATTATATCAGAAGACTTTTTTAAAAACTTTCCTAGTCTTTTTTTCTGCCTCTTATAATTTTATCCTATAAAATTATAATATACTATATTCTATAGAATTATAATATACTATGTTCTATAAAATATATATATTATATATAATATAATATATTCTATAAAATTAAAATTATAATATAGAATATATTTATTCTATAATCTTATAATATACTTTCCCTGTCCACTGTGGTGAATATAATAGTAGATATTTCCTTGCTTAATATCTATCCAGTCTCCTTTTGGGCTTCCCTGGTAGCTCAGTGGTGAAGAATCCGCCTGCCATTGCAGGAGACGCAAGAGACACAGGTTCGATCCCTGGGTGGGGAAAATGGCAACCCACTCCAGTATTCTTGCCTGGGAAAATCCCATGGACAGAGGAGCCTAACGGGTTACAGTGCACGGAGTTGCAAGAGTCAGACACAGCGTGGCAACTGCTGCTGCTGCTGCTGCTAAGTCACTTCAGTCGTGTCTGACTCTGTGTGACCCCATAGATGGCAGCCCATCGGGCTCCCCCGTCCCTGGGATTCTCCAGGCAAGAATACTGGAGTGGGTTGCCATTTCCTTCTCCAATGCATGAAAGTGAAAAGTGAAAGTGAAGTCGCTCAGTCGTGTCCGACCCTCAGCGACCCCATGGACTGCAGCCTTCCAGGCTCCTCTGTCCATGTAGCTGCTATTCCTGTCAATTCCAAAGGGCCAAATTCTGTCATTGAGTTTCTGCCAACACTGCTTTCCCAGTGCCATAGCCCAGTCTCTTCTTAGTCTACATACTTGACAGTCAACCAGAAGATTTTTCTCCTCCACGACTCCTTTGACAGTTGTGACTCCAAGAAGTATGTACCATATATGAATATCTAACACAACTTAGTTGTGTTGTCATCACAGATTGCCATTTATTACTCTTCAGCGGTTCAGTAAATATTGTTACAGTAGTGTCAAACTAGTACTATCAAACAGTAGTGTCAAAACTTGATCATTCTCTTCGAGTCTGTACAGGCTACCCTGTCCATGGGATTCCCCAGGCAAGAATACTGGAGTGGGTAACCGTTTCCTTCTCCAGGGGATCTTCCCTACCCAGGGATCAAACCTGGATCTCCGGGCAGATTTGAGGGCAGATTCTTTACCATCTGAGCCACAAGGGAAGCCCTCCTGACTCGACTTCTACCCTATCAATCCCCTCTTCTTCTTTCACTCTTTCATTTCACAGAGAAAATATATCAGTTGAAAAGTCCCTCACATTTCTCCCTTTCGAAGTTTTCCTTCATGTCTTCTTAGCAGGAAGAGGCACCTCTCCATGTGTCAAAATCCTCTTTGGGAATCAGGTTCTCTTCATTATTTTCTGAGCGTCTCGATATCACAGCACTAGCCCAGGTGCTGAGTAGAGGATGATGAACCACACAAATGTGGTCCCTGCCCTCAGGAGGTGAGAACCCAGTAGAGAGCAGGTATTTGTTATTATAAATGGGATGAGTGTTAAATCACACAGGAATTCTTATTCCTCCTGCTTTTTTGGAAACTGCCATTGACCAACCCCTACAGTCTTCATTATCTTCAAGCTCTTGCTTTTGATAACTTTCCCTAGTGTCTCAGCTGGTAAAGAATCCGCCTGCAATATGGGAGACCTGGGTTTGATGCCTGGGTTGGGAAGATCCCCTGGGGAAGGAAACAGCTACCCACTCCAGTATTCTGGCCTGGAGAATTCCATGGACTACAGTCCATGGGGTGCAAAGAGTCAGACGCGACTGAATGACTTTGACTTCACTGCACCACAATCAGCATTTCTGTTTGCTGCTTCATCTTAAAGGTAAGATAAAAATTCTTTCATGTATATTTCTCTCTAAATATAGTCCTAAGCTGTTTTCCATTCCCCAGCAAAACTTCTGGAAAGAGTTGCTTATAATCACTGTATTCCTTTTCCTAACTCTTACTGCATGTTGGCTTCTGAAACATTCCCTCGTCTATCACCAGATCCCAGGAACCTCTCCAACCAAAAACCACAACTCTGTGAAGAAAGTGCCTATTTTTTAGTTCTGGTTTGACCTCTCAGCAGTATTGGAAGTTCTTTATCACTCCCTGTTTCTCCAGACCCTCTTTGTTTAGCTTCAGGGGCTCCACAGATCTTAATTCTTCTCACCTCTTTGCTACTCTATTTCCATTTTCTTTGGAGGTTCATTTCAGCTGCTAGACCGGTAAGATTCAGTTTTCCCCTCTTTTCATGTGCTGTCTTCTACGTAGGCAATTTCATCCATCCCTCAGCCTTATATTAACATCTTCAGAGGACTATTCCACATTTATACCTCTGGCTCAGATCTCTCCTCTGAATTTCAAACTAGCATTCCTAACAGGGTTTGGGTGATTTCCTCTGGGAATGTTTCACAGAATTCTTAACCAGTTCAGGGTCTCTTACAGCACACTCCCAGTTCACCTTGTATTTTTCTATTTTATTGTGATTTTATTTCGTCTTCTTCCTTGAAATGTACTCTGTGAGGTTAGAAACCCCACTACCCCACTACTACGCCTATCTTATTCATCACTTTACCCACAGTATCTAGCAAAGTACTTGCTTTGTAATTACTATATACTGAAAGTCTGAATTGATAAATTTAGTGATTCTCATTTAAAACATTGTAGGAGTGATTTGTTTTAAAGGACATCAAACAGTATGCCTTTCATCTTTTACAATATGATACTGTTTTAATAACTGATACTTTTGTGAAATAGTTGTAAAAAACAAATTACTAGAAAAATGAAGCCAGCAATAACAAGAAAAGTATACAGCATGCAAGCTCCAACTTTTCATTATTAAATTCAACAGATTTGTTTTTAATCTGTGGGATAACTATAAAGGTTTCTAAATGTTTACTCTAAATTTCTCCAGTTCTCCTGGTGCTGAATGGTGACAGCTCACAAACCAGCACTAGAGAGCTGACCGTACTTTGAGTAGCGCTGGGTTGGATGACAGAGAGAGTCACACCCCTCAGTGTTTTTGCATCTTTCTCTGATCACTTTAGGCTTCCCAGGAGGTACAGTGGTAAAGAATCTGCCTGCAATGCAGGAGACGCAGGAGATACAGGTTTGATCCCTGGCTCAGGAAGATCCTCTAGAGAAGGAAATGGCAACCCATTCCAGTATCCTTGCCTAGAGAATTGCATGGACAGAGGAGCCTGGTGGGCTACAGTCCTTGGCGTCACTAAGAGTTGGACGTGAGTGAACACACACACATATCATTTTATTTGCCAAAAATCATTAGATAAAAGTCCTTTTTGTTTTTGCAGAGCGAGTGAGGAGCTGTGTCTCTACTGGTCAATGAACTAAGTCAGTCTCCCTCATAGTTCAGGTTTCTGTAGAGGGTACAGAGTCACGGGTGGTGCTCTGAGGCAGCACGGGGGGCAGCAGTGCGCATGTGTGCTATGGCGATCATCCAGGCCTTTTGTTACATGCTTATCACACAATCCTCGACAGAGCGACCGCTGAATCAGCGCCTACAATTGTGCAGCAGTATTCTTGGCACTGAGTGCTTGCTTTAAAGCCAAAGACGTCCTGAAAATACCCGTAACCTTTCGTTGTTTATGAATCCCACCTTCAGAATCCCTCAAAACAGCATAATTTTTATAGCCATTAGAAAATTCTTGCATTGTTTCTACTAACATATGAAAACTACAAATTCTCATGGAATTGACAATTATTTTTTTCTAGGACCAAATATCCATGGACATTAAAAGTTCAGAGTGATGATATCTACAGTTTTCCCTCATGTTTTTTAAAGGTATAACTATGGGGAAGTTTCAACCTCTTCCCCTTGTCGACTTCAGAATAGTTCTCTGTTTAACATTTGAAGAACTGAAAAAAGCCCAGCCTCACACTGGAACCTCAGTTTATCTCAGTCAGAAATTGCTGGATAGAAGCCCTGTTTATAATGTCTTATCAAGGTTGCTGTATTTAAGAAATAAAAATACAGGACACTCAGTTAAATTTGAATTTAAGACAAACAACAAAAAATGTTTTTAGTATGGATAAGCACATGTCCATTGCATGGGACGCTAAAAATTTATTCTCTGTTTATCTGCAATTCAAATTTAACTGAATGTCCTATATTTTATCTGGCAACACTATCTTGTGTAAATTAATTTATTTAGATGGACACTTTTTCCTATATAATCACTGTGGGGATTTTTGTTGTTGTTTGTTTCATTTTTTTGTTTTTGAATTCTTTTCTTTGCTATTCGAGCACACTTTTTAAAAGGATCTCTGCCAATCCCCAGCTCATTATCAATGACATCATTAGCATCACCATAGCTCTAAATTATGTTAAAACAGGATTAGAACTACTGACATGTTGTATAGACAAGAGGCTCCCAAAGAAGTTGGGATCAAATTATGATCAAGAAAGGAAAGGAAGGAAATGCCAAGCTTAGCCTGTAGATAATGCCCAGCCTAGCGAAAGCTCTGAAAGGGAATCAGACATGGAATACCCCTGGGAGGCTGATGGGCACTCAGCCTTGCATTTCACAGATGGAGAAACTTGAACACAAAGGGAGGTAGAGACTCCTTGAGGGAGCAGGAAGCAGCTGTATAAAGGAATGGGGAAAAGATGAGAAAGAAAATCTTCTGAAACCCAGTCTTACCTGGCAGGGTAAGGGAGAGGGCAGACATCACTGAAATGTGGATATTTTATTAAAACATTTTTCTTCAAGACAACTGGGGACGTTTTGTCTCTACAACCCACCCTTTATATGCACAGATCATGGGACCAGCACATTCTAAAATCTGGAAGGGACATTAGAAAACATTCATCCCAATTCCTTCAGTATATTGATCTAGGAATTGAGGCCAAGGGTTTGAGTAACTTCAACCAAATTGTACAACCTGTAGGAATCCACCAGGGTCTAAGCCTAAGGATATGGACTTCTCAGTGTTTTTAATCCAGCTCTTTGCAGTCCCATAGCCTGTAGCCCATCAGGCTTCTCTGTCCATGGAATTTTCCAGGCAAGAATACTGGAGTGGGGTGCCATTCCCTTTGCCAAGGGGATCTTTCCTACCTAGGGATTGAATCCGGGTCTCCCACATTACAGGCAGATTCTTTATCTCTGAGCCACCAGGGAAGCCCTTAATCCAGCTACTTTTCAATTAATAATTGATCCATAAACTATAAAAAAAAAAGCCAGGGTGAATTTTTTTCAACCAAGGAAAATGACTCCAATAAATTGAGGTATAAAAGGGTCTTAAAATATCTGACTCTTTACAGTATGTGAATAAAGTCGGATCCTCTTGTTAAAGGGTAAATCTTAAAAAAGAGATATAAGTATGACTTATGCAACTATAAAACAAACACACATCAAAGATTTGATTTAACTAATTAATTAATTAATAAAGTGGCTCAAACAGTAAAGAATCTGCCTGCAATCGGGAAACCCAAGGTTTGATCCTTGGGTCGGGAAGATCCCCTGGAGAAGGGAACGGTTACCCACTCTAGTATTCTTGCCTGGAGAGTTCCATGGACAGAGGAGCCTGGAAGACTACAGCCCATGGAATTGCAAAGTCAGACACGACTGAGTGACAATCAATTCCACAATGAGGGAACCAGTAAGATGTCGCAGATGGTTTAAAGCAGCAATTCCCAACATTTTTTACACCAGAGACCAGTTTCACGGAAGAAAATTTTTCCATAGAATGAGGGTAAGAGATCGTTTTGGGATGATTCAAGAGCATTGTATTTATTGCGCACTTTATTTCTATTATTATTACATCAGCTCCACCTCAGATCATCAGGCATTAGATCCTGGAGGTTGGGAACCCCTGGTTTAAATGATACTTTGACATACAGAGATAATACATTATCTGCCTGAGTGTTAAGGACTGAATTGTCCCTGCTCCTCACAATCCCTACCCAAATTCGTTTATTAGAGCCATAACCCCTTCATGTGACTATTTGGAGGTAGAGCCTTCATGGATACGATTAGGGTTAAATGAGGACTGAGGAGTAAATCCCTGATCCAACAGAACTTGTGTCCTTATAAAAGAGCAAGAGATACCAGTGGTCACTCTCCCTGCCACGTGAGAACATCATAAAGTGGCCATCTGCAAGCCAGGAAAGGAGCTGTCACCAGAATATGACCCTACTGGCATTCTGATCTCACACTTCTAGTCTTAAGGCCTGTGAGAAAATCGTTTCTGTTGTTTAAGCTACCCTTTACACTGTTTTGTTATGGCAGCCTGAGCTAACTCTGAGAAATCCATTCACACTGCCTTAAGCAGGAATCATTTGCACAGTTATGAACAGTTGTATGTGCAGTTTTGTACAAGGTAACTCCTCTCTACAGAGTTGTAGGAACCTAGTCAAATAGAGACAAAGGCACACAATCCTACAAAATTAGATAATCCCCATAGGCTACATCATTCCACAGAAAGGCTATTCAGTAAACTCTTTAAACATCTTCTATGGTTTCCCCTCACAATTTTTAGGAAGATATATCCTTGGGAAAGTATTTTACCCTTGCTACCTTGGGCCCTCCTTTACTTCACTGGAGGTTACTCCATTCCTTACACTTTATTTGGGCTTCTGTGGACACAGATCTCTATCTGCCTCTCTTCCATTTGCAAGCTTTTACGCTCCTCACTCTCCATACTTTTCTGTGAATGAAAGTGTTAATTACATTTATCTGCAGTTAATTTGTATAAAATGAATATAAAAGCTCTTGTCATTGGAAAATTAGAATGCTTCCAAAATCATAACCAGTTTACTGAGGAGAAAGAAGAGGAAGGTTCCTACATGTGCCTACCATTCTTCTCAGAATTAAGAGGCAGCTCAGTAGATTGATTTTGTTCCTCATATTTAAGTATCTAGAAGATAAAGTTTTATTTAAACTATTTGAATAATTTTGAATGGTATTTTTTGATACTCATTTGTTTTGAGATGACTCAGTAAAAATTTTATAACCACTAGTAGAAATATAAATATTCTTACTGTAATGGTATTCATCCTTAGAAAGTCACAGATTAAATTTTTGAAGAAATTTGGAGATTGTAGAACACTTCTCATCAATTTTTCATTTCTTCTATATTATTCTTTAGAAAAATTAATACTGCTTAAATGTTTTATCTCAATACTTCAAAAGGAATTTCTTTTCATTGTTAATGCCAAAAATAATCATAACTCCCTTAAGCCTAAAAATATTAAAAATATACTGAAATAAATCTAGTACATTCAGATGAGATATCCAAGATTTCTGTCTAATTCTCTGCCCTAAGATCTTCCTATCCACTCAAATATCCAGAAGTGCATTTTGGTATCTATAACACATAGTGTTCTGGGCAGGACTGTAATTTTTTTTTAAAAAAATTATGAAATAAGCAAAAGTTTCCTTGTCTGATTTTTGTTCTAAACACGAACCCAACCCAACTGTGTGTGCATGATTTATAAACCACAAAGAATTCTGAGCCAAGTTTCAGGTGAAACTTCTTTTTTTCCCCATGGTTTCAAGTCAGACAAAAATCAATGCATTAAGACCATTGAAAGTGAAAGTTATTGAGGTCAACTGACAGGAATTCGGATATAAGATTTTCCAACACTGCAATCTAAGCAGTGAGCTGCATAGAAAAAAAGAAAGTTCTTTTATTCAGATCATTGCAACTGGTAGTCATGATTCCCCACAGACTAAAACAGCTTTGCCTAGTTATTGTTTGTAAACTAAACTTTAACAAATACCATCAGGTAACTCATCCAAAGCTAAGAAAGTTTAAGGCAAAGGATCCCAGAATTAAATTATCAAAGCAAGCCTTTAGGGTGCTCAATTTAGGTGGTTTAAATGCAATCATTATTCACAGAGTTTGTAGGCTTCTGATTTGCTCTATGAGGGAATAAAAACAGCTCAAGTCTCTTATTTGGCTTATTGGGTTCCTACATCCTCTCAAGGGTAATAAAGAAATCTCAAATAACAATGTTTCCAAAAGTTCATCCAGGCCTTTAAAGTCTCTGAGTTGAAATTACTCTTTTATTAAACAGATTCATAGTCCTAAGAAGATGTGTTTTCATGCTAATCTTCAGGAAAAAAAGGTAAACATATTTATCTCAGATTGTAAAAGGCAGGGAGTAAAGGTTATAAACTAGGAGACTGCATCTCAGTCACAGATGAAGGGCTCAGATTCCCAACCCAGGAAAGAGTCGTTTTGTACCTACTCCAAAAGTGAGTCACTCTGAGAAATAGGTGTCTGCCCCGGTCAACTAACTTATATGTGCATATGCTATGAGGAAGGAGCCACAGGGGCATTCGTTTTTAATTTCATATATATGCTATATGTGTGTGGGCTTCCCCAGCGGTTCAGATGGCATTGCATCTGCCTGCAATGTAGAAGACTCAGGTTCAATCCCGGGGTCAGGAAGACCCCCTGGAGAAAGGAATGGCAACCCACTCCAATATTCTTGCCTGGAGAATTCCATGGACAGAGGAGCCTGTGGGGCTACAGTCCATGGGATCACTATATATGTTACTTATACATGCTGTATACTATATATATATATATATATATATATATATATATATCATATATTACTATGTATATAGTACGTGTGCTAAGTCAGTTTAGTCATGTCCGACTCTGTGGCTCCTCTGTCCATGGGATTTTCTAGGCAAGACTGCTGGAATAGGTTGCCATGCCCTCTCCAGGCCTTCCCAACCCAGGGATCGAACCCATGTCTCCTGCACTGGCAGGCAGGCAGGTTCTTTACCACTAGTACCACCTCGAAGCCCCTATAAATATATACATATATATAGTATGTATTATATAATATATATTACTGTATGTTCTACATATGTGTGTGTAATGTTCTTAGTCACTCAGTTATATCTGACTCATTGCAGCCCCATGGAATATATCCTGCCAGCCTTCTCTGTTCATTGGCTTTTCCAGGCAAGAATACTCGAGTGGGTAGCCGTTCCCTTCTCCAAGGGATCTTCTCAACCCAGGGATTGAACTTGGGTCTCCTGCATTGCAGGCAGATTCTTTACCACTGCGCCACCCAGGAAGCCCCATAAATAGGACTACAAACCCCACAATAAGCTTAGACAGCCAAGCGACAGGATGAAGACCAGTAAGACAGACGTAGGGCTACCAAAAGGGAGAGTGAGAAGAGAAAGATCAAGTCAGAGAGAAAGACGCACCAGATTAGCTAGAGCCTTGGAACCAAGGTCAAGTGTTTAGATTCTTTTCTAATTAGAATGGAGAGCCACTGGAACACATTAAAGCAGCCACAGCCTCTCACTGTAAAGCGGTGAAGTGATTCACTTCACAGGAGTGAATCAGAGAGTGCTTGGTTCTTAGTAAGAGTTCGATAAATGACACTATTGCTATTTATTCCTGGATGGGAAAAAAGCACTGCCCACCTCATCATTCTTTGCTCATCAGCATCATATTCACCCCAGAAGGCATCTTAGCCAACCTATATCTCATTATGTCACAGTCAGCGAACAAGTCTGAGAAAGCTACTTCTGCATTGCTGTGTGGTATGAGATCTGGCCGGGAGGATGGGTGTGCAATAAAGGTGGCTTCCCCCAGGTCTAACAAGGTCTTTGTTCTCTCAGAGTAGAAGGGACCACAGGATCATTTTTAGTATTTAATTGGAAAAAAAAAAAAAACACTTCAGATTTAGTAGTAAAAGCGTTAGTCCCTCAGTCGTGTCTGACTCTTTGTGACTCCATGGACTGTAGCCTCTGTCCATGGGATTTTTCAAGCAAGAATGCTGGAGTGGGTTGCCATTTCCTTCTCCAGGGGAACTTCCCCATATTTACCCCAAAACTGAAAATGTGAGTTGAGTAAGTAGGGTGACAGCTCAAATGCTCCTCCGGACTCCCCAGGAGATCGCCTTAACCCCACTCATGGATCAGCCAACAGCAGCATGGTTTTCCTAACCTTCCCATATGGGCCAGATTAATGTCATAGTTCATCTTCTGTGAAAATATATGAATGTTTCTAATACTATCTCATGTTATTTTAAATAAGAATGAAATATGACTTTCAGAAGAATCATTTGTGGTTCAAGTACCCTTGGCCAACAAATATGTTTTGAGGGCTTATCACCAGCCAGACATTAAAGTTACTTACTACAGTGGTTTTAAAACTTTTTTTTTTTCAAGACAGAGACAACTTTCTTCAAACAAAATCTAAGTCAATCTAACCTGTGAAACAGACCAATATGAAGCACTTTTTGTGAAAGCAGGGATCGAGGGTCTCAGGGCTGAGATGAGACTCCCAGATCGGCCATTGCTTTCCTAGGGGATCCTTGAAGAGTTTGGAGGAATTCGAGCACATTTGAAAACTAGGGTCCTGGGTGAAAAGATTCAATAATCTTCAGATACTGATAGAAAACAGATTTAAAAAAGAAAAAGCACTTGGGGATGGTGGCCCAAATGTTAATTTCTCATTCTTTTTCTATAGAAGATGTCTTTGAGGGGTTATGAATTATATTTTAAACTCTTTGTAGTTTTAACACGTAATGTGCCATGTAAGTTAAAGTTCCTACAATCTTCTGTTCACATAGCTATCCTAAACCTTCGATGTCCAGGAAGCCCCATCCTTTTTCAGCCCTTCATCACTGCTGCATCCCACCAGCAGCATCTAGGAGAGTAAGTCCCACCAGGTGCAAGACTCCTCAAATGCACATGAGCGATAGTCAGCGGGCTCCTGATGTACTCCCAAAGAGGCTGGACTGATTTGAGGATGTGTGCCTGTGCCTAGTCACTCAGTCGTGTCCGACTCTTTGTGACCCATGGACTGTAGCCCACCAGGTTCCTCTCTCCATGGGACTTCCCAGGCAAGAATACTGGCGTGGATTGCCATTTCCTCCTCCAGGAGATCTTCCCAACCCAGGGATCCAACCCAGGTTTCCTGCACTGTAGGTGGATTCTTCATCAACTGTGCCACCAGAGAGAAGCCCAATTTAAAAGATAAACAGATATAAACTGAGACATATTAAAAACTTTAAGAGTTTACCTGAGCAAAAATCAATTCAAATCAGGCAGCACCAAAGCGGAAGTGTTTAGAAGTGCTGACAGGTGTTAATCTTGAGGTATTTACAGGCTTAGGTTTTGTCTGCTTACATAGGCTGCTAAGGCATAAGAATCTCCTGTCTAATGGTCTCCTTGCTTAATTAAATAAGCAGGAACAGGTGTGTGCTGTGATTTTCAGTCTTTGCTCTCTCACTTACCAATAGTCGGACCTGAGGCAGGTATCATAATTTCTCCAAGTTAGTTGTTTTCTGGGCTTCCCTGGTGGCTTAGTGGTATAGAATCCACCTGCGACACAGGAGACACTAGTTCGATCCCTGGTTCGAGAAGATGCCCTGGAGGAGGAAATGGCAACCCACTCCGGTATTCTTGTTGGGAAAATCCCATGGATAGAGGAGCCTGGCAAGCTACAATCCATAGGGTCACAAAGAGTTGGACATGTTTGAGCACCAGCAGGGATTATACAAAAGAAGGATAATAAATAATATGTTTCTTACCCAAGTACAGTATGCAGTCAGTACTCAATAAATGCAAGTTTCCCCCTTTTCACTCTTTCCTTTTCCATTGTGTGGTACAGTTTCCCTTCTGGAGCCTGTAGGGATGAGGGAGGGATTGGGGCCTGCTCAGTCATGTTGGACTCTTTGCAACCCTATGGACTGTAGCCCGCCAGGCTCCTCTGTCCATAAGAGTTTTCCAGGCAAGAATACTAGAGTGGGTTGCCATTTCTTTCTCCAGGGTATCTTCCCCACCCAGGGATTGAACCCGTGTCTCTTGCATCTCCTGCACTGGCAGGCAGATGGGGGAGGGCTGTATAAACTACACCCTCTGTTTTCTCACCTATGCAGCTGCTGTTGAGGGGGAAAAAAATACAAGTTCATTTATAGTGTTTACCAAATTCAAGGTAGCCTTTTTAAAAAAGTTAATTTACTTAAGAAATAAAATGCATCTCCACTTACATAAAAGGCCACAAAAATAGTTGATTTTAAGAGGTCCTTCAACTTCTAAAAAATGGGAACAGCTTTCTGGTGGAGCAAAAAGGCAGCTAGGAAGCCCTGGCTCTGGCATGAAATCTTTAGTCTCTATAGCAGCCTCTCTGCATCTCTCATTACTGGTTATCACGGGGGGAAGTAAGGACCGCAGCTTTGCTTTTCTTCACATTGCCTGTCCTGTTTCCTGGCTTCCTGCCCCTCCTCCTCCCATCTAAGCCCCTCTAGGGTACTTCTCAGGAGCCTGGCAGCAGACAGAACACTGAGTCCCAGGCTTGGCGGTGGCTCTGGCCTGGTCCCACCCTGGTCCCAACCCAGAGATAGCCCCAAGGCTGCATCTGATTGCTAATGAGCCTTCTGGAGGGCGCGCCTTCTCATCAGGACCGTTTGTTTTTACAGGTCGCTGGCATAGACTTGACACTCGTTTTCCTTGCCTCTGAGGCCTCCAAAGT
Organism: Bos indicus x Bos taurus; assembly: GCF_003369695.1. Taxonomy (NCBI): domain Eukaryota; kingdom Metazoa; phylum Chordata; class Mammalia; order Artiodactyla; family Bovidae; genus Bos; species Bos indicus x Bos taurus. The sequence goes on from NC_040084.1 coordinate 25,977,159, forward strand.
TTTTCCTCTCTCAGCCTTTTCTTTTGAGACTTCGTGGGAGCTAAATTTAAACTTGATTAACAACATTTAGTCCAAGGAGGGTCAGGATACTATTTTCAAGGTTAATGCTGCTCTTTCGGAGGTTCTGTTTTAAGAACCAATAGGCCCTCACTGATGAGAGTCCTGATTTTGTTGCTATGATGTGAGGGACAAAAATAGCATAAAGCCTTGGCTCCTTTGATTCCAATCGGAGACAGAGGGGAATTGGTACCCTTTTGTGAGAATATAGTCTACTATTGACAGATGTTTGATAAACCTCACAAATACTATAAGTAGTGACATGCTGACACTTCTGAAGAGCTTTTTCCACTTAACTGATGGGGCCAGCTTGACATCATTTGCTCAGGTAAATTCCCTGACTCCCCAAAATAGGTCATATCCACTATTAGCGACTTGCTTCAATACCTAGGAAGCATTGTCTATGGCCTGATTAAAGCATTATTCATCACCTGCCTTCTTTAACAGCCTGTAAGCTCCATGGAACAGGCATGGTTTCTCTGGTTCTCCACCAATGTGAATGAATATATAAATGGACATTGACCAGACCACATGTGACAGTATAACACTGGCCCTCAACCTCTGTAGCAACCAGTTCTTGAAGTCAAACTACAACTTTTTGGTCCCGAATGGTCAGGATGTTGTCAGAGTTTGGTTGATAACTGACAGCTTCTTCAGTTTTGTCCCCATATCTAAGTCAGGACCAACAAGAGAAAGTAAAATACACTCTCCAGAACTGTCACACAGCATGCTCCCTCCCATTCAGACCCTCCCCAGCTTCCCTCAGGCCTAAAGCCTTTTTTCTTCAATATATTGCTTTTCCACTCCCCTGCCTGCCTTGGAGTCAACAAAACATAAGTGATATCAACAACCTCAGATATGCAGATGATACCACTCTAATGGGCTTCCCAGCTGGCAGTAGTGGTAAAGAACCTGCTTGCCAGTGCAGGAGACATAAGGGACACAGGTTCAATTCCTGGGCTGGGAAGATCCCCTGGAGGAAGGCATGGCAACTCCTTATTCTTGCCAATATTCTTATTGGCAACTCCTTATTCACTCCAATATTCTTGCCTGGAGAATCCCAATGGACAGAGGAACCTGGCATGCCACAATCCATGGGGTTGCAAAATGTTGGACATGACTAAAGCAACTTAGCATGTAGGTACCACTCTAATGGCAGAAAGTGAAGAACTAAAGAGTCTCTCAATGAGAGTGAAAGAGGAGAGTGAAAAAGCTGGCTTGAAACTCAACATTAAAAAAAACTAAGTTCATGACATTTGGTCCAATACTTCATGGTAAATAGAAGAGGGAAAAAATGGAAGCAGTGACAGATTTTATCTTCTTGGGCTCCAAAATCACTGCGATAGTGACTGCCACCATGAAATTCAAAGATGTTTGCTCCTTAGAAGGAAAGCTATGACAAACCTAGGCAGCATATTGAAAAGCAGAGACATCACTTTGCCAACAAAGGTCCACATAATCAAAGCTATAGTTTTTCCAGTAGGCATGTACAGGTGTGAGAGTTGGATCATAAAGAAGGCTGAATGTCAAAGAATTGGTGCTTTTGAACTATGGGCTGGAGAAGACTCTTGAGAGTTCCTTGGACTGCAAGGAGATCAAACCAGTCAGTCCTAAAGGAAATCAACCCTGAATATTCATTGGAAGGCCTGTTGCTGAAGCTGAAGCTCCAATACTTTGGCCACCTGATGCAAAGAGTCAATTCATTGGAAAAGACCCTGATGCTGGTAAAAGCTGAATTCAAAAGGAGGAGAGGGCAGTAGCATCACCAACTCAATGGATGTGAATTTGAGCAAAGGCCAGGAGATAGTGGAGGGCAGGGGAGACTGGTGTTCGATGGCCCATGAGGTAGAAAAGTTGGACATGACTTTGTGACTCAACAACAACAACAATGACAAAAATGTAAGTGATGGTCGCCAACTCCCTTGCTATAGCAAACTCTGAGCAAATGGCCTCTGTTCTCATTTGAATGGTTCTCATTTATTTCCAGAGTATAACCTTGTACTCAGGACAGTGTCTAGCAATAGTAGGCACTGAAAGTAATTGAATAGGTGAAAGACAACACCTCGATCCCTTATTGAATTATAGTTCAGTTTTCCTGAACAGAAAATTCAGGAGCCAAGAAGACCTGGGTCTGCATTTTAGGTCTTTATGTACCTGACTTGGCTGTAACTCCCTAATACTTTAAAGGTACTTTTTGTGGGGTACTCATCACTTTCTCAGAGAAGGCAATGGCACCTCACTCCAGTACTCTTGTCTGGAGAATCCCATGGATGGAGGAGCCTGGTAGGCTGCAGTCCATGGGGTTGCTAAGAGTCAGACACGACTGAGCGACTTCACTCTCACTTTTCACTCTCATGCACTGGAGAAGGAAATGGCAACCCACTCCAGTGTTCTTGCCTTGAGAATCCCAGGGATGGGGGAGCCCAGTGGGCTGCTGTCTATGGGGTCGCACAGAATCGGACAAGACTGAAGCGACTTGGCGGCAGCAGCAGCAGCAGCATCACTTTCTCTGTGTCTTGTCAGTCATCCTCCTCTCTTATGTCTAGGGGCTATTCTTTTTATTTAAAAATTTTATTGGAATATAATTGATCTACAATGTTGTATTAGTTTCTGCTGTATAGCAAAGTGAATCAGTCATATATATACACATATACACACTTTATTTAGATTCTTTTCCCATATAGGCCATTATGCAGTATTGAGTAGAGTTCCCTGTGTTATACAATAGGTCGTTATTAGTTAGCTATTTTATATATAGTAGTGTGTATATGACAATCTCAATCTCCCAATTTATCTCTCTCCCCACCTTACCCCCCAAAACCATGTTTGTTTTCTACATCTGTAATTATATTTCTGTTTTGTAAATAAGTTCATTTGGACAGGGGTTATTTTTAATTCATTTTATTTCTTAGAAGAAAAGAAACCAATGGGAGAACAGCAGAACTGAAAGATGCAAAGAGGTCCTGACTATGGTGATGTCGTGCTTCAATCCTGCCAAGTTTTAAGGTCATTCACTACGGACTTTTCAAATGATGAGCTTATGAATTTGTATTTTTTTCTTCATCAAGTTTAAAGAAGAGAATTCTTAAACTAGTAGATTGCTGGTAATTATGGGTAGGTAACCAGGATCATTAGAATAATAACAATGTTTAGCTGGGTTTTTAATTGCTATCTCTCCTAAGCCTTGTTTTCAGTCTTCGTGGTCTTCTTGTCTGGTTTTCCTATCCTCATAGTTTCAATAAACTCTATGGCAATGACTGCAATATCCATCAGTCAAAATTTCTCCAGACCCACACACCCAGTTGCCTACTGGACCCTCCTCGGGCAACTTCAGACTCAATATTGTTAACATGGCTTGCTTTCTTCTCCTTCAGATCTCTACGTCTTCTCATTTTCCCTCCCTCATTTAAGGACTTCAGGTACCCAAGTCCATCTTCTCTAATTAAATGATCGCCTCATGTGTGGGCATAATGTTTTCCTCTTACTAGGCCCAGTCCTAGCAGCATGTCTATCATAGAATAGATACCTCCCAATTTTTTTTTTTTTTTTTTTGCTAAATGAAAAAAAACAATTTTATTAGCAAAAAACAAATGAAGAAATGATAAAAACTACTCTTATTTAGTGATATCAAGAGCAGATCTTAACTGAAAAAGAATAAAGTAGAGGACCTCTTAGAATTCCTTCCAGCAAACTAATGTTTTTTTTAAAAAACAACTCCTCTGCTTTGTTTTTAAAGAGGTAAAGCACTTTTACAGGTAAAAAGTATTTTTATTTATTTATAGTTCATTTTGATCCATTTTAAACACTAAGATGTCTAATTGGTGTTGATGCAATACATTTGGTCAATCACAGACTGTAGACTTGTCTATGGACTAGTTTCATAATCCAAAGTTTTGGAGTTTCCCTAAGTATCAATAATGCAACTTTGATCAAAAGTTGTTCTGAAAAAAAAAATCTCTTTTATAAATAAACTAGGAGGAGAGGCAGGAAACTAGAGGAAGTAGACCAGAATGGGAATAGATGAAAAGACTATGAGAAGGCCTTAATGGCAAACAACAAACAACTTCACATCCAAAAAAAAAAAAAATGTATAAGACAATTCAATATGAAGGGAGTGTTGAGAGAAGAGAATTATATCCTGGGGGAAATTCTGATTTATGAGCATTTCTAAAGTTTATTCCAGAATATAGCATCATATTTTGTGTTTAAAAGAAAGTTTATAAATTAGGAGTTTGAGGTTAGCAGATACTAACCATTTTAGATAAAATAGATAAACAACAAAGTCCTACTGTATAGCACAGGGAATCATATTTAATATCCTATAATGAACCATAATGGAAAAAAATATGAAAAAAAATATATATATAAGTCACTTTGCTGAAGCCCAGAAATGACTGCATTGTAAGTCAACTGTACTTCAATTATAAATAAATACAGAATGGGCTCCAAAAAAAAAAGTTTAGAGTAATTGTTCTAATTGCCACACTGTAAGATGTTAAGATTGACTTCTTGAGGTGTCTGTATTTTATATTTTATCACAAATATGTGGGAAATTGGAGGTGGGAGAAAGGAAGATTAAAAATGGTAAAATTTCCAGAAGTCTAACTTCTTCCTAGGGCAAGTTCACCAAACTCTAGATTTAGGTTGGAAATGTTACAGTACCAACTACTTGTATGTACTCCTTTGCCACACAAGTCGTGTGTACTGCCACAAAAATCCTTTCCCAGCTAGCACTCTTCCCATAAGGACTTTAACTCAGGGCTCTGAGATGCCAGTGACAACCACCTCCAACCTGGAGAGGCTAATGGTGTGGAATAAAATCACCTGACAGATCTTACACAGATTTCTTCAGAAAGCAACCACTTCCCAAAAGGGCATTCATCAACTCCTTCAGTATACAACCTTAAGATCTTAGCCTAAACCTAATTACCATACTCTTCTTGGTTTTTGTTTTTTCTCCATATGACAAAGTCAAAATGCAGTGCTTGTAATCAATAGTAATCTCCTCTCCAGAATGCCATATTTGCTCAGAATGCCCTCAACATGGAAAAATATGATGGTTCATAAAAAGGATACACAGGAGAATGATTTATTTGGCAGCCAGGAACACAAACTCAGGCTTAATCTCCATTGCTTGGATGTAGAACAAGGCAATCGGGCAGAAGGCACAGTGAAATACAGATGCTTGAAAAAACCTGAATTGCACCTTAGTATCTTTTTGCTCATGGGAGAATTCTCTGTGCTTGCTTGGTAAAAATACTCAGATTGTTTCAGTCCAAAAAGGCAAGTGAATACGATTACAATGAGGGTGAAGAGGTAGAGGAGATAATCAGTAAATGTGGGCACACCAGGGTCCATTCAGAAGCTCACTTTAGTCAGAAAATATATTCGTACAGTCACTCTAATCACACTGCCTCTTCCCACCATTGCTCTCATGCACATCACTCCATAATCTTTAATTCTGTTTACATAGTTATATATCTATTCCTCTGTACCCATCTATTCATATATGTGTTTCAGAGTTGGTTTAGATACTCCTACTGGCTGTTGAGAATTTAGAGGTCAACCTTCATATCTAAAGTATTTTCTTTCCTTCTCCCTTGGGTAACTCTATGATTGAATAAATGTTATTGACTAAGCTGTCTACATTTTCAATCTCAGAGTAGTCTTTCTGAGAATAATGAAAATAAATATTTATCAAGTGCCTAAGTGTTAAACCTAGAAAAGAAAGGAGATTCAAAATATTAAGGCAGCCTTTGACTTCTTTGTACTTTTTTTTTAACTCTCTTTTATTAATTAGGGCTTCAGTTATCAGTTATTGCAAGAGCAAGCAACCTCAAACCTCAGGGGTTTGAATAACAATGAGTTTTTAGCTCACAGTTCTGTAGATTGGCAATTTGGGCTGGATTCAGCTGGATGGTTCATCTGGTCTCAACAGGCTCATTCATGCGTCTGTGGTCTGCAGGCATGCTCGCTGGGATGTGAGACTACCAAGGCTCAGAGCAGGGTGACATTACCTCTACTGCATTATAATATAGTATAAGGAATAATAATCGTTATTTTTAAACAAGTAATATATAATATGGTATGGAATAATTTTATTAAACATCTTTTTTTAAATCTCATGCTTTCATTGTTTCAGTGTTTTACAGATCATCTTTGAAATTTCTGAAAAGCCAGGGGCTCTTTACAAACATACATTAAATTATTATTATTATTTTTTTAAATCACAAGTGAACTGCAGTAAAAGCAGACTAGAGAGTCAGAACTTTGGGAGCAAGCACTGGCTCTGACACTTTAGTTCTTCTAGTTTTAGTTTTCCATCAGTTGTCTTACCTGAGAAATGGGGTGCCATGGACTTGTCTCTCACCCCAAATTAATATGTGGAAGCCCTAATCCCCAGTATGACTGTATTTGGAAATAGGGTGTTTAAGGAGGCAATTAAGGTCAAGGTCATACAGTCGGATCCCTCATCTGAGAGGACTGGTGTCCTTAGAAGAACAGGGAGACAGTGATACATCTCTTTCTCCATGTGTACGGAGCAAAGGCCATGAGAGAATCCAGTGAGAAGGCACCAACCTGCAAGCCAGGAAGAGAGTTCTCACCAGGAACCAGTCCTGCTGGCCCCTTGACATCTAGTCTCCAGAATTGTGACAGTATATATGTCTGTTGTTTAAGCCACCCAGACTGGTATTTTGTTATGGCAGCCCATAATGGCAGCCCTTAATACATGTGAATTAAGATAATACATTTTGGAGGGATTTTGTAAGGTTCAAATTAGATTTGCAAAATGAAGGAAATTTATAAACAAAATATTATACAGTGGCTAGCTATGAGTAATATTTAATGATAATTAGAGTTGGTGATTATTTACACTTGAATTTAATAACTGAATTAAAAATTGCCAAGGACATGTTAACAGAGCAAGGACAGGCTTGGTGTAGGAATGTAGGATTTATTAGCTAGTAGAGATTGCCTCTCTGTGTGGCCATTATTACTCACTCTGCATATTATGCATAGAACCTGCCTAGTTTCAGGATGATGAGTTGAGGAAAATTCATGCTTTGTCATGCGATGTAGGAAATGCGGGTTCAATCCCTGGGTCAGGAAGATCCCCTGGATTAAGGGAATGGCAACCCACTCCAGTATTCTGGCCTGGAAAATTCCATGGACAGAGATGCCTGGCAGGCTGCAGTCCATGGGGTGGCAAAGAGTTGGACATGACTGAGCATGTGGCACATCCATAGTATTGAGGGTTTTCTTATATTTAAGTAATATCTAGTTGGCTCTTTTTCAAAATCTGTGAAGAAAACAGAAGTTCTATGGTAATAAAAATAAAAGTGGGTTCAATTTTTCTCTTTCCATCTGGGCTGACCTAGAGAATGGTCTGCTCATTGCAGCAGCAAGACTTCCAGAGGCAGCAGCCAAAAGCAGCCTTTGGATACCACATGGAGATGCTGGCCTCAGAGCAGTGAAAGGCAATGAGGAGCTCTAGCTCGGTGACACCTTCCCCGCTCCAACCTGCTTGAGGTCCAGGTGTTCTAGGGTCCATGTGGCCCAGAAGGAGAAGAACTTCTGTCCATGAAATATGTCTCCTCTCCCTTCCTATGTCAGCCACTCCCCTTGCCCCTCTTGTTTTCTTGAATACTCAGAACTGCCTGGCTTCTCTCTTCCTCCTGAAAGGAAAAAAAAAAAAAGTCAATTCCAAAATGACATACTTGTGCACGTCATGTTCTCCAAAGAGCTCTAAATATATTTTTAAAAACCTTCTCGTTTGCATAGCTCTTGGAAAGATAGATGGCAAATATTAGGTTTACCAATAGGAAAATGTCCAGAAAGAGAGTCTCCGGGGACTTTCAAGAGAGAAAACTCACAGAGTTGGACTGGGTTGTTTTGAATGTTTTTCTCTATATTATATCCCATTACAAAATGACTGGAAAAGTATAGTCTCTGTGTCATGTACCCCTTACAAATTAAAAATCAGTATAGTAAACATGAAGAAAGAACGTATCTTAGGGTCCCTAATGGTGTACTTCCAGAATTTCTAATGGGATGTAGACAAAGGATAGATGTTACGGTGCTCCTTTTCCCTCAATTTCTAATAAAATATAAACTAATAAAAACATCCCAATGATTTACAAAGAATGATTTTTAAAGTAATCAAGTTGAGGTGTAAATGCAGAAGGCCTTGGGTCTCGATCAACAGGGAAGGAGTATGGTCTATTTGACATATACAATCTTTGGGACTTTTTAGCCCAGCTGATGAAGCCATGGCCACAACTGCTGGTTATTTCCATGAGTCATATTAAAGAGCTTAGACCAGTGCGGTCATCAAAAGAAGCTCTGCCTTCTGGTTAACTCTGTTTATAAGTGCACCACAGATAGTTCTTCCTGGGGCTACAGAAAAATTTGATTTGCTCTTTGGGTCATTTTAATGAAATGCTGACTTTCAGTTTGTGATTCTTGGCACTATCCCAATTGCTAAGAAAAAGAATTAGGAAAGAGACCCTTCTAAATATATACCATCATCTCCTAAATATACACCAGTATCTGAGAAACACTCCCAATAGCTCTCTGGGATGAATTTGTTTATGTCTGTGTCTATGTAAAAGCCTACACATGGTCTTGGAAGGAATTATCAGACTCTGGGATCAAAGTGTACCTTTCTTAATATGTAAACTAGTTCCACCAAGCCAAACAATCAAAATAGGCTTTGCTGCCTTGTAAGCAAAGATTTTAGAGCAATTTTGGATATCCAAGAAACATAATCCTGGCAATGAGGCTAGGGAGAAGCATTTTTGTGAATGAATGCATAGAGATTTATGAGCTTGTAGGCAAGTCATTCAGTCTTTCTAGGTATCAGTTTCCAAGGCTCCTTTCAGTTTTAAAAGTCTCTGCTTTATAATCCCCTAAAATTGAAATTTTCAGCTCAAAAATTATCACTAAGTACACAGGATGAGCCAGTTAAATCTTAGAGCTGCAGAGGGTCAAAATATTAAAGAATTAGATACAGTCCCTGCCTCCCAGGATTATGAACTGGCCAGGATATTTACATGATAAATGATAAAACAACCAATCAGATTAAGGACACAAGTGATAATAGAGAGTTGTCTGCAGAGAGAGTAACATGGTAAAAAAAATAATTACAAAAATGTTAATTCTTAAAGGATAGGTTTGATTTGCATTAAAAGTATTCAGTACAGTGTGGTCTTCCTCACTTAAATACTTCTCCCCACTTTGGCATGGAGAAGGCAATGGCACCCCATTCCAGTGCTCTTGCCTGGAAAATCCCATGGACAGAGGAACCTGGTGAGCTGCAGTCCATGGGGTCACTGGGAGTCGGACACGACTGAGTGACTTCACTTTCACTTTTCACTTTCATGCATTGGAGAAGGAAATGGCAACCCACTCCAGAATTCTTGCCTGGAGAATCCCAGGGATAGGGGAGCCTGGTGGGCTGCCGTCTATGGGGCCGCACAGAGTCGGACACGACTGAAGCGACTTAGCAGCAGCAGCAGCCACTTTGGCGTGTTCTCCTTACTGATGCTTTTCTTTCTGCTGAGATTAGTTGGCCCAGTTGTCACTAGTGTTGGAATGCTTCCTGGAATTTCTTTTTCTAACAGCAATTTTTTCTTTATGTCATTCCTTCAAGACAAATCATAGATCAGCGCAACATACAATATTGACTAAATGCTTGTTGATGATGATAAAAACTCAGTTTGCAAGGCAGCGGCTAAATAATTCAAGGAACTGGTCTAATCTGCTATAAGTTTACTAAAAACAGAGAGATACATACATAAACTTTATATAACATTTTATATAATATAATTATTTTATATATAATATAATATAGTTAATATAACTATAATATAAAATAATGAGCTCCTAGATGGAGAAAATAAAGTGGTGACCACTTGGTGCCACTCTGGATTTAGTAGGAACAAGTCATGGCATGCTAACTTCTTTATTTAACCTCTTTATTTTTTTTTTAATTTTTAATTGGAGTATAATTGCTTTATGGGGCTTCCCAGGTGGCCCAGTGGTAAAGAATCCACCTGCCAATACAGGAAACAAAGGAGACATGAGTTTGATCCCTGGGTTGGGAAGACCCCCTGGAGGAGGGCATGGCAACCCACTCCAGTACTCTTGCCTGGAGAATCTCATGGACAGAAGAGCCTGGTAGGCTGCATGTGTGTCCATGGTGTAGCAAAGAGTCTGACATGACTGAAGCAACTGAGCGCTCACATATGCTTATATATTATGAAGGCTTTCAGATATATACATTCTTTTTGGATCCAAGGTATCAAAGAAGTAGATTAAGAGTCACAGATTATATGAGAATTTTTAAAGAAAAATGTTTAAAAGATAGATTGAGTTACTTTGTGAGAGGAAGATTTCCTCTTGAGAAAATTTGGGCTTCAGTGGTGTTTGAATCAATGCCCTTCAAGATAGTGCTGTTGGGAGACAATTCTTCATGATCTCTTCATGTGTTTGTGTGCATTGTGGGCAGAGTTAATGATTATGTTTTAATCATAGTTTAATGTTAATTAAGGTATGGTGAGGTAATACAGAAATCAAAGAGAAGGGGCCTTGAAGTCATGAAAGTTTATGATACTCACAGTTCCCCAGGAAAAATTCAGCAGACCATGCAGGGCCAAAAAGGGAAACACCAGAGTCAGTTATGAGGTGGAGAGGAGAAGAGAATGGGAATTGGTGCTCAAGGAACCAGAGAAAATGCTGATATTTTGACTACTGCTACGCATGTGAGTGATAAACTTTTCTTGTTTATGACTCAAGGCTCTCCTGTCTTCTGCCAGAATCCAAGAAAATGACTGGTTAGCCTACTAGCATGAAAGTAGGGTAAAATCTGAGACCTTCACAGTTCTTGACAAAACCTTTCGACATCTTGATTCTGTGATTTTTGAGAGTCTGGAGATAATGTCTTAGTGCAAACAACATATACTAATGTTGAGAATTCCAGTGTCTGGCATCTGATAAAGAGGTGACTGAGAGCAGGTGAGAATTTGAAGAGATTACTGGGACAAATTTCATGGATAGCCATCTCTTCAGCCTCTGTTATGGCCCATTCTCGTGTTGTGAAAGATCTTGAGCACAATATTGATGGGTCTAGAAATATAGCCACTTCCCAGGTAAATTGTGTTATTTCAAATTTCTACTGAACAAGGATGTCCTGTTTTAGAGACATGACCTAACCTGAACTGTATTTGAGGTCGTACAATAGTTGGTTGCATCACACAAAGTTCTTCTTTTCTGTCCCCCAAATGTATAAAAGGTAATGTGGCAAACACATGACCTACTAATTTTACTATCAACACCAATTACATCTCTTTTCCATGAGACCTTCCCATTAGTATGGTTCAAACAGTAAGACTATAGTGTATTTTTTTTTTTTTTTGAATATCACTTCTGTGAGGGAATAGTGATGAAAGAGTGATTTATTTCTCTGAAATTCCAACAGCTTTAGCAAGACTGTTTATGTGATTATTTTTGTTTTTTTAGACAAGTTTTTCCAATTATTTTATAAGTATTTCATCAAGTTAAGAAATGTGAAACTTCATATGTACCTGGGAATATTTCTATGTGTGGACTTCTGTGGAATGTGCACATGCTGAAGTGAGATTTACTGTCTGGATGCTTCAGGTCTTGAGCTGGGTAAGAGAAAGCTATAATGAGAGTCAACCCTAGCCACTCATCCCACGTCTCCCATGACTGGCTTTAGAACTGATATTCAGGACTGATGCTTCACCCAGGCTTGCAAGGGGAAGCAAGGGGAAGAAGCTGAAACACCCGGACCAGAATGGGAGCAAGGAGCGCCTTGCTCCTTCTGGATAAGTTGACAGCTGAAGACTGAGTGCCAAACTGGTGTCTGGCTCCAGAATGTCTCTGGTCTATGACACAACACAGTTTGCCCCATAAAGACTTTGAAAAATGAATGGGAAAACAGTTGGCTTATTGAAATCTTATAGTTAGGGTGGGAAAATTGCTTTCATTGTTTATAAAAATAATACATTCCAAAAATGGTGTATAGGGGAGAGTTTTAATTTTCTCACTCCCCATTTGATTTTTTTTTCTCATATTTCAGAGAATAATATGGGGGGAAAATGGGAACTGATAGCATATGTTTCAGTTGGGTGGCTTGTTACTGGAGATAGGACAATCCTAAAGGGAAAAAGAGTTGCTTATCTCATGGGAAAAAACTTTAGTCACTGGAAATAGAGCAATATTTAGGTGACCTGTTAAAAGCAGGAAAGAGTCTGTATGTATATTCACAAGTGATCAGTGGGATGCATAAAGCTCTGGATCATTCCAATACTATTGTACCCCATGTGAAAACTGGCTAGCATTACAGGCATATGCCCCAAAGGGCCCAGGCCCTGTGGATCAAGCATCAGACACAATTCATGAGGAAGATCCCAATCTCTCGAATTCTTCTGAAAACTTGGCCCCAGCACTTTTCATGGGTCTCGTGTCTAACTGCCATTGAATGAATAGAGCATAATTTGTAGATTACAAGATTTGCTTTTGAAAAAACCCAAGTTAATCTAATAATTAATGGAACTGTCAGATCAGACCAGATCAGTCACTCAGTGGTGTCCGACTCTTTGCGACCCCATGAATCGCAGCACGCCAGGCCTCCCTGTCCATCACCAACTCCCAGAATTCACTGAGACTCACGTCCATCGAGTTAGCCATCTCATCCTCTGTCGTCCCCTTCTCCTCCTGCCCCCAATCCCTCCCAGCATCAGAGTCTTTTCCAAGGAGTCAACTCTTCGCATGAGGTGGCCAAAGTACTGGAGTTTCAGCTTTAGCATCATTCCTTCCAAAGAAATCCCAGGGCTGATCTCCTTCAGAATGGACTGGTTGGATCTCCTTGCAGTCCAAGGGACTCTCAAGAGTCTTCTCCAACACCACAGTTCAAAAGCATCAATTCTTCGGTGCTCAGCCTTCTTCACAGTCCAACTCTCACATCCATACATGACCACAGGAAAAACCATAGCCTTGACTAGACGAACCTTTGTTGGCAATGTCTCTGCTTTTGAATATGCTATCTAGGTTGGTCATAACTTTCCTTCCAAGGAGTAAGCGTCTTTTAATTTCATGGCTGCAGTCACCATCTGTAGTGATTTTGGAGCCCAGAAAAATAAAGTCTGACACTGTTTCCACTGTTTCCCCATCTATTTCCCATCACAGTAATTTAACTGTAAAATAACTGAGTAGTACCTTATCAAGAAATATGAGGCTTATGTTAAGAAAACCATAAATATTTACTGAGATGTAAAAAAAGTTTTGCTATATAGAGATGTATCATATTTTAAGGAAGATGGAATCTGACAAATGTTAATTATTCTAAATTAATTTACATGTTTATACAGATTCTAATAAAAATTACCCTCTCTACCCAAAACTTGTGTCATTTAGGGATATTAAAAACTACTTATTTTTAATGGAACTAAACAGAAAAATTTAGCCAAGAACATTTGGAGATTAAAACAAAATAAAAAGAGTAGTTAAGAAGGAATTTGTTTTACTAGATATTAAAACTTTATGTAAAAATTTAATATGGTGTTAAGATCAATGGATAGATCAACGTAACAGAAAATATAGGTCTGGGTGTTGATCCCTTACTTCTTAGGGATAAACATTGCAGTCACGATAATCCTGTTTGTGGGTTGCCTACACCAGGTGTGTAGGTCTGGACTATGCCATGTCTCTGCCCCTTCTACCCATCTCATTGTGGTTCTTTCTTTGTATCTTTAGTTGTGGGAAATATTTTCTACGAGTCTTCAGGTCATGCTCAGGGGCAATCGCTCTATGAATAGTTGTAATTTTGATGGCCTGTGAAAGGAGATGCGGCTTCCCAGGTGGCGTTAGTGGTAAAGGACACACCTACCAATGCAAGAGCCTTAAGAGACGTGGGTTCGATTCCCTGGAGGAGGGCTTGGCAACCCGCTCCAGTATTCTTGCTGGAGAATCCCTTGGACAGGGAGTCTGGAGGACCCTACTACATAGGGTCACAGAGAGTCAGCCACGACTGAAGCGACTTGACACAAGTGAAAGGAGGTGAGTTCAGGGGTTTCCTACTCAGACATCTTGGCCACTACCTACTAATTCCAAAGTAAATTTCATCAAGTCCCTATAAAACCAAAAGCCTATATAAATATAAAAACTTTGCAATGTAAACATAGAAAAAAAACCAGATTCTTCTGTAATAGTTAACTTGAACTATTGTACACAGTTAAATTTATCTAAACCTATTGGAAAAGACTTTGACACTGGGAAAGATAGAAGGCAGGAAGAGAAGGGGACAACAGAGGATGAGACAGTTGGATGGCATCACTGACTCAATGGACATGAGTTTGAGCAAGCTCCGGGAGATGGTGTGGGAAGCCTGGCATGCTGCAGTCCATGGAGTCGTAAAAAGTCAGACACAACTGAGCGACTGAACAACAATAAAACCTATGGCATCACTTATTTAGCATCTTGTTTTTGAACTTTGTTTCTAATAAATTTGCTTTGATCAGGAAAATCTAGTCATCTAATTTTTTTATGTTTCTATTAGGACCCCAATATACTATTTAAGTTAAAAACTTTAAAGAAAAAAAGAAAAAATGAAGTTGAACTTTACCTCCACCCTTAATCTCTTTGTCAGAAAAAAATGATTCTAGAAATTGATCTACCTGCTAATGAGCAGGCATCCAAAACTAAAAACACTGCAGGCAACAAAGCTTCTGTTCTAAGAAAGAGATTGATTTCCTTGTTTTGATGATTTTAGTCTTTTGTAGCCTGTCTCCACTGAAAGAGAGCTTTCAATTCCCCTCAAGACCACAAAATACCCCACTGCTCCCTCATCATTGTGGTCACCAGTGTATTTATCAGTTGTGGCAAATGGTAACCCTTTACACCGTACTTAGCTGAATATTGTTTGCTTTAGGAACAAAGCACAGAGGACAAAGATTTCAATGCGGTTTTTCATTTGGGGAGGGAGTGGGACTAACACTTGAACTCCAGCTGATTCTCATCCTCTCAGACCCATGCTATTTGGCAGCTGAAGCTTCACAGAGCCCTCAAGGCTCCAAAGTCTTGAACTCTGACTTGCACAGAGGAGGCAAGAATTAAATTGGGTGTAATTAACCTGAGAAGCCTCTAGATTCCAGGCCCCTGGTAAAGAGAAAGTTAGAAAGACCACTAGAGCACCCTAAGTTAATTATTATATAAATAACTCGTAAGGAAACAAGTTTCTTCTTCTAAGGATCTCTGCAGGGGACTTTTTTGGGTCAGGATTTATGCTGATTTCAGTACATTTGCAATGCATGTTAACTCAAGCAAAATCAAAATTAAAAGAAACTACCTCTACCCACGGCCACCCAATATGAATCAAATGAAATCCCCTTCAAGCCTAATATATTAGTGGGGGCGGGGGTGGTCAAATGGTAAAGGACATAATGTCCTCTATCTTATTTAGTTTATAAAAAAATACATTAGTTATGACCCACTGAATTGATTTCATGGTGGGTCACAATCCTCGGTTGAAAAAACACTGGTTTTTATGGGAACCCATTTATGAGTGGGAAAAGATTTAGATCTGAAGCATTGAGCCTGTGAATACCCGAGATGTATAAATTTTTTAAGCAGAATGGCCTGAGAAAGAGGAAGTATAAGGTTGCAAGGCCACCAAGGAGGAAAACCTACATTTTTTTCCACTGGCATTAGATTTCTTAGAGTCAGAAGCTGAGGTACAACAGTGCGGACTATTTTATTGGTCTTACCCATTTTTCTGCAGATCTATCAGTCCAAGTTTTGAGAAGACTACCAGTTCAGGCTTTCATTTTTACCAATGGAAATGACAAAAAGTACACTACAAATGGGGCAAAAAGAGAGAAAAAGGAAAAAAAAAAGACTTTGAGGTACTGGATAAGAGCATAGACTATGGAGTCAGGCAAGCTTTGAATCAAATTCTGGCCATGCCGCTTACAAATTGGTTACCTTGACGATTTGCTTAAGCTCTATGATGCTGTTTTCTCATCAGAGTTTCTGGTGGCACTAAAACACTTAGCATAATACTGGGCACAAGATGCTTAATACGTACGGTGTGATTTTTATAGGATGCCTCTGTCACTAATAAGTTGTGTGACATTGTGCCAATCATTCAACATCTGTGAACCAAGAGGAGCCATGTCTTTCTCATCTACAAAGTGAGGGACTTGAATGATACGGGTAATGCGTGCCCCAGCTTTAAGTTTCATTCATTAAAATCCATTACCACTAGGAATTTAGGCATACTGGAGCCAGCTAGTGGAAGTATACCTCTTACCTAGATATATGTGGAAAATACAATCTTTTAGTTTTTCACTATCATCCAGACACTGACTTCTTTAACTAATTACCTTGTTTGTAAAAGTTATTTAGAAACCATTTCAGAATTATGAAAGCCAAACTCCAATGTTTTAGCAGGAAAATAAGAAGGCTGCAGTGACATGATATTGTATTGCTTAGATACCAGAAGTCATGAAAGATGTTGCTACATAACATTGATAAAGATCTAACTAAGGATAAGGTTTTCCTGATCCAATTGTTAGGAGATCTTCTGCCTATTTAATGCTCTAAGGATTATATAAAGGCATACTTTTTTGCTTTGATTTTTTTTTTTTTTTTTTTTTTTTAGTCTCAACAGTTGCTTTTCCATTATAGAAGGACCTGTTTCTAGTCTTAGCTATTAGAAAGGGAATTCCCTGGTGGTCCAGTGATTAGGACTCTGCTTTTACTGCTAAGGGCCCCAGGTTCAATCTTTGGTGAGGGAACTAAGATCCTACAAGCCAAGCAGCCAAAAAACAAACAAACAACAACAAAAATTAGAAAAATAAGTCTCATTTTCCTTTTATGCCTAGTCTACTTCCTACTTTATTCTAGGCCATTGTTAAACAATGTTCCACTGTTAGTCAGAAGTCATTCAAAATGAGATTTTTCAGTTGTCCCTGAGCTTTTAGTCTTCCTCTCCCTTCCACTTTCTTCTGTTCTAAAAGAAATAAACGTCCTCCTTTCCATACATTTACCTACTTTTGGTTAGAATCCATAATGTCAACTTCTTCAGCTAGGATTATTTCTGCCTTGTCTATATCTGTAGAATCTATCTCTGTTTCAAAGGGAATTTATTCTCCCTTCTCTATGCCTCCATTTTGGTTTAGGAATTTATTATGTCTCTCCTTCACAATTGAAACAGCATCTTACAAGATCACCTAGCCTTTCTTTTTTTTTCTCTCATTTCATATTCTTGCTGCAACCCTTAGCCAAAACTTAAATTACATTACTGAGTAAGTCACAACCCTACTTCAAAATCACTAGCAGCTGCTGAGTGTTAAATAAAAAAAGTTTCCAAACTGGGAACTCACTCTTTATTGGATACTCATTACTTATTTGCATTTAGAAGCTACCCTATTTAACATCCACTTCTAGCCATGATGTTGGGACTAAACTACTAAATTTACTCCAAGGCATAAACAACTATACAACTGGAAAAAATGAAAGAACTATTTCAAATGTTTGACAACAACACAGGACAGTGAACCCCAAGAAAAGAAGAAAAAAATGAGGTGAGTCCATTTTTCCCCAAGGCACATACCAGCAGACAGAGAAAAAGATGAATTACCTTTAAGGGAATGATAATAAGAATGATTGTTGTTTATTAATCAGATG